>NW_022900946.1:18315908-18358954 GCF_012274545.1 Fukomys damarensis | reverse complement strand
CCCGCCGTTGCCCCCTCCCTGGGCAGCGAGAGTTGAGAGGGGCCAGGTGGCATCGATCTCAAACCACTGCCCCCCAGCCCCCAGCCCCGCAGGCAGGGAGGCAAAGTTCTCTGCGTCCCTCGGGGCGGTGCTGCCCGCGCCAGTCCCTGTCCTGGAGCCTGAGCGTGTGGCCCTGATGTGGGGATGAGTCACTGGCTGTGTGTGGGATGGAGCTCCCGGGCCAGCCTGGCCTCGGGGATGCACTCTCGCTGTCCGGCCTCCACTCTCCACTGGTGACTTCTCCGACCTTACATGGGGGACATGGGGGTGGATTATTTGGAGGACAGCTGTTCTTAGCAAGGCGGCCACCGTGGTGGTTTAGAATGGATGGTGGGCTTGACCTCCTTGTTCCTTCCAAATATTTTTATTCATGACTATTTGCTTGGTTGAAGTTGTCTTAAAAATTTGATTTGTGGCTAATGAGCCCCAGAAGGGAGAGGTCCTTTTCCTCCTGCACCTGTTTGCATCACGGCCCAGCTGCCCAGGCCCGGGGCTGCTTCCGGCCGCTGCTCCGAGCCTTACGCTGTCGTCACTGTGGCCGACCCTGCAGTCAGCCATGGGCACTTGGAGCAGGTGAGCCCTTGTGGGGATCCCAGGAGGAAGAGCAGGTTTTCCGAGACACATCCTGGGAAGGTTGTGAGGACATCAGTGTCTCTGTGTGGTGAGAGCTGTCCTGATCCAGTCACAGTGGTGGGGCAGTGTTGACCCCGGGGAACTCTCACCGTGCAGAGACCCTTCTTCCTCCTCTTTCCTCCTTTGCGTGGAACTTGGCCAAGCCGAGGTGCCAGAACAGAGTGCAGTGACCCCTTTCCATGGAGAGGGCAGGCAGGTGCGTCTGAGCCAGGCTGCTCTAACTCTTCTTAGTTGGGTGACACGGCGCAGCTGCTTAACCTCTCTGAGCCTTCGTGTCCTCTTTGTCAACATGGCTAAGTCAGCAGGCCCCATTTCATGGGGTTGTGATTCCTGAGGTAAGTAAGGCTTGTCCATGGGCAGGGGTTAGCATTGCTTCGGGCACATACTATGGGCTCAATAAATCTGATTTAGAACCAAAATTTATTCCATGAAGGTTCTCTGGTGTGGTGTTTGGTACTAGGGTGACTTCAGCCAGCATCTCCACATCAAATGCTTTCTGGAAGTTAAAATAAATGTATATATATGATGAAATTTATAAAGGTAGAAATCCCACTGAGCATTTTGGTTCACAAAGGGAAATGCGCACCCCGTTGCTGACGGATTCTGCATTCCCTGGACAGAGGCTGTCTTTGTTTCCTGAGCCTGAACATGGTCTTCTCTTTTTGGGGTGCTGGGGTCTTCATGGTCCTGTGGACTCTTACACAGACAGAATCTTGATTTTTGAGTTGAAGATTCCCCAAAGCCCTGTGCTGCCCACAGCACCTGTCAGAATCCGTTTTTGTTTCCATAGGGATGTTTTATGTAGAGCCCAGCACCGGTTTGGGGTTGGGGTGTGAGCAGCAGCTGTTTCTCTGGGGAGCAGAGTACACGTTTGCGCTCAAGGACCATGTGTGGATGGGTCAGGAGCACAGCTCCTTTTCCCAGAGCTTTGTCTCTGGAGACCATTAGCTCAGTGAAAATGTCAAGACCATCTTTGCTCTAATAGCAGCTTCTTTGCACTTTTCTCTTCGAAGCTGCATGGGCATCACCACCCTGCCATTGCCAGGCCAGACCTTTTTAAGGATAAAATGTCCTTTCTCACCATGCCCAGTGCTCTGATGGTTGGGATTTAAATGAGACTGCTTGTTCCTCTGTGTGACTCCCAAGCTCTGCTTTTGTCTTTGGGGTGGGGGACTGCTCCCTTTGGGGTTGCTTGAGGATGCTTTGAGGTGGTAAACTGCAAGCCCGGAGTCCTGAGTGCAGAGTCTCACTGGAGGCTGAAAAAACAAAAAACAAACAAACAAACAAAAAAAACTGGGCCTCCTAGAGTCTTCACTGACCCCTTTCTCAGGGCAATTCCCACCCTCGGCGATTCCTAGAGGGGAAAAAAATCTCTCTTACGCAGTTACTTTTCTATCTCAACCTTTTTCTCGGCCTTCCCCAACTCAGGCATGCAGCAGAGAGCTCTGGGTGGTGCCTGGGCAGAACGGAGCATTCAGATTCCTGAACACATCCAAGTCCCCCAAATCCCTGGTGGACTCACTAGGCAAGACCCCGAGCCTGGGAGGAGAGCAGGAAGCAAGCTGCATCCAGGCTACAGGGCCCCCCTTCCCACTGGGATGGCCTATCCTGGGCTTCCTGCCCTCGGCACTCTTAGCATTTGGGGCCGGGTCACTGTGGGGGTTGATGCAGGTGCTGGGGCCATCCTGAGCATGTAAGATGTGTAGCAGCGTCCCCGGGCTCTGCCCAGCCCTGACAACAAGGAGCATTTCCAAACCTTGACAGCTGTCCCCGGGGCCGTGGAGCAAAATCGTCCTTGTGAAAATGTTTGAGAAGGTAATGTTGAGTTTGAGTCTCTGCTGTGACACCCAGGAGCCATCCGGCTTTGGGAAATTTGTAGTGCTGCCGTGGGCCTCAGTTTTCTCAAATATAAAATGAAGCCGGGCGAGGTGGTGCAGGTCTGCAAGCTGAGCGCTTGGGAGGCTGAGGCAGGAGGATTGGCATGAGTTTGAGGCCAGCCCGAATTACATAGTGAAACCTCATCTCAAAAAAAAAAAAAAAAATGCAGATAATGAGTTGCAGTATCTTTGGAAGGTTTTATAGGGATGCACTGAGATAATAGGATGGAGAAGATGGAAGATGCCAGCCTAAACGGAGAGCACCTTTAATATTATTTGGGAACTTCAGACTCTGTCTTCCATTTCCTCACTCATTGGTGCAGTGCCCAGGGGAGTGTTGTCCACCTAAACCTCCCGGGGATTTGGGTACAGTCCCGGCTTTCTGCACCAGACCCTCACCTCCCTGTTTTCCCCAACCTTCTTCTTGCTTCTTCGGGTCCGAGAGTCCCAGAGGCAGGGATGTGTGTGGGCAGAGCAGGTGGCATTCAGAGTTCACGCCCATGCTGGAGACTTCAGTGGCGCCTTGCTGAAATAGTGCAGGGACAACATCTGGGTTGCTGTCTTCTCTGAGCACAGCTGGACTCCACCGGCAGAAGCGCTCTCTGGCGAAATGTGGATATTTCCCTGGCAACAATCTCTCAAGCTGACATCAGGACTCGGCGGTTCGCTGGAACGTGGTGCGCCTGTGATTTGCAGGGCAAGCTCCTGAGGGTGCAGTGTGTAAGTGGGAACTGCTGGGGATCCCCCTCTCCCGGGGGCTGCAAGTACGGCTTGGCAGGACCGGGGTCCTTTTGGGAGGAGGGAGGCAGAGGGGCCCTGCTTTTCAGCTGGAGTAGAGAGGGGTTCAGGTCCATGGTGGTCATTTTGAAACTCCTCGGAGAGGCTGCCTCCTCTTGCTTGGAGTGGCTCTTGGCTTTAATTAAGATTTTCAGGAATATTTATCCCTGGGTTTGTTCTTCGCTGGAATAGTGTGGACTGTGGGCAGATGTGTTCCTAATCCTTTTAACCTCACTGAGTAAGGTGGTGATATCCCTTTTGTGACCTCTGGAGAGTGACATGGAGCTCCATGGGCAAGAAGGCCCTTGGGTGCTGTTGGCGCAGGGTTCCCTGTGGGAGTTGCTGGTGGCATGGGTGGTGGTGGGCTGGGGTGGAGGTGGTGCCCGAGTTGAGGACTGCCTCAGAAATACATCCCGAAGGACTTAGAAGCTGCCGGAGTTGGGGGCCCTCTGGAGTGGCAGGAAGAATGAGATTTGGTTTTGGACTCATTAGCTAAGGATGCTCTTGAGACCCAAGGCCATGGCTGGTGGTGTGGCCGGGCTTGGGGTGGGGACTGTGGCTCGAAAGCCATCGTGTGTAGAAGGGTGACTGAAGGCAGAGGAGCAGGGCCAGGGGCCAGGGTGGGTTGTAAGAGAAGGGCTGCTCTCTAAGACTGGGCTGTGCGGCGGTGAGCTGGGTGCATTGAATGGGTTGTGCTCATCGGCCGCCACTAGAAATTGTTTCTGTCTTTCAATAGGAATTTTTATGATGTATTTTCAAATGCATTTTAGTTACATCAGAAAAATCAGTAATGATCTGATCAGTTTATAAAAGTGCAATTGAAACAGATATTCATGAAGTTTTGAAGTAAGCCATGTGAGCCATGTGATTAATCATGGATTGGAGAGGAAACGTGTTGGCCAAAATACATGAGAACAGTTCCCATGTATAGAAACAATACATTTTAGTTGGAATAACCAAATTTTCCATTGTTGTTATTATTTTTATTTTTTCTTTCCCAGATAAGGTGTTCGTATGGAGACCAGTCCAGGCTGGCCTTGAACTCCTTGTGATCCTCCTGCCTCAGCCTCCCCGAGTGCTGGGATTACAGGCGTGCACCATCACACCTGGCTCTGTTATTATTTTAATAACTTAATTTTTCAGAGAGAACATATTTTAATGTATTATTTTTTAGCTGACACAGACACTGCACATATACAGGTGGAGCATGTGCACATGGAATAGCTAAATTGAGGCAATTAACATAAGTGTGACCTCACGTACTTGCGGTAAGAACACTTAAAATCTCTCACTGATTTTCAAGGACACTGGAGATTATTATTAAATATAATGATTGTGATATACTATAACAAATCTCTTGAAATTATTCCTCTTGTATACTTGAAATGTTGAACGCTTTCACCAGCATCTCCCCAGCCATCTCCTCCACCTCCAGCCACTGGTACCACTGGCCCACTCCCTGCTTTTATAGGTTTGACCTATTTGCTTCCACGTACAGGTGAGCTCGTGCAGTATTTATCTTCCTGTGCCTATCTTTTTCCACCTGGGGCGTGCTCTTCAGGTCCAGCTGCGTTGACAACCCCTTTTTGTAAGGCTGAGGAGAATTCCAGTATTGGATCCGGGACCTCCTGTGATACTCTGGGCCTTCCCTGCTCGGGTTCCTGACATAGTAATCACACAGAGCCTAGGCACGTCCTCTCCTGTCTTCTTGTCATCTCTAGGTTACTTATAACACCTAATACAATGTGAGTGGCATGGAAATAGTTTTATTACTGTATTGGGCAGGGATAATGGCAAGAAAATGTCCATTTATGTTTAGTGTAGATGTGATTAAAAAATTTTTTTTTTTGTACTGGGGAACTTGGGACCTTGCCTTACAAGGCAGGTGGCGGAACCACTGAGCTAAATCCCCAGACCTTAAAAAATATTTTTGACTTGTGGTTGGTTGAACCCACAGCTATTGAAGGCAGATTGTTTATATCCTACACAGTTGCCTGAATTTTCATGGAGGCCGACTGTTAGATGTAAAGACCCATCCCATATCTGAGTGCTCCAGCAACCACCTGGGCTATGTGCAGTGCTCTTGTAGACCTAATGCACCCTGCTTCAAAGCCCTAATGTACACTGCTTCAACGTCTTTCTCCTGAGGTGCTCAGCTTCCCTTCCGATGCTCCTGGGGAGAGAATCCCTCCTTGACAGAGAGCTCTGCTCTGCCTGTGCTCCTCAGCATGAAGGGACAGATGATGGCACTGTTAGGAGACCCTCATTTCTAGCCACTTGGGGACATTGTCTGTTTCATTCCTTCTCTAAATATTTGAGCTGCAAGCATGAGTCGGGTGGTAGTCCTTGGTGTGGGCCCATACCTGCTGTCCCAGAGATCACTTTCTAGCAGAGGAGACTGACTGCAGCCTGCAGGCCTCAGTGGCCCCCCTTACCTGTTTCTATTAATAAAGTTTTATTGAAACTTGGCCACACACATGTGTATCTTCTATGTCAGCTGTGGTTCCTTTTCTGATTGAGTACTTGGGACAGAGACAGTTTGGCTTGCAAAACTACAAGTCTTTACTACCTGGCTCTTTGCAGGGGATACGTCAGCTGCTCCCCACACCTTGGGGGTGTCAGCTTCTGAAATCTTCACACTTGCAAGTTTGTGTGCAGCTTCTCTGGAAGTGTTTGCAGCTCTGAGAAGGGTCGCAGCAGTTACTCTCAGCTGGGCAGGAGTGTAGTGTTGAGGGGAGAACCAAGGTTTCTGCTGAGACACCCAGCCAGTGCCTGACTTTTGTGTTGGGGGAAAGGAAGGAAGGAAGGGTGGCTGGTTGCTCACTTCCTGACGACTGTGCCTCTCACAGCTACCAGGATCTAGGGAGAACACCCCCTGGTGTGGTGGTTCTGAGGGCCAGCACCTCCAGATCACCAGGCAGGGAGAAAAAAGGAGGAGGGTTTTTGTCAGCAGAAGAACTCGGGTTATTGAAATTAACATTTCCCCTGAAGTTTTAGAATGTCTGGGCATGCATATTTAAACGTCTGCCTCAAAAGCTCTTGCTAATAACCAGATGGTGCGTTTAATTTTCTTTTCTTGTTCTCTGAGCAACACGCAGCTTCCTGCACATCCCATGTTGTAGGCAGCCGTGCATGGAGGTGACAGTGCCTCTGACTGCCCGGGGATCTCTCAGGGTGGGAGAGCTATGTTCATGGGGCTGCTCTGGCTCCAGGGGAGGTTGGCAGGTCCCCCCCAAACCCTGCCCACCCCAAGGCTCCTATTGTTACTTCTCTGAGGACTCTAGCCTCATGTGACCCTCAGAGCTCACAATGGGAGTGGGGCCTGGGGGAGTTGGGAAGAGCCATTGGGAATGGGGTTCCAAAGAGATGATGGAGCCAGGCAGGGAAACAGGCAGAGAGCGGAAGAGCTATGGAGCAGGGGGAGGGCCTCAAGGGCCTCAGAGACAGAGAGGAGGAAGCATGGTTCGAAGACAAGGAGACAAGGTCAGAAGACCCCTTGACACGCTCCAGATGTGTCCTGAATGTCTGTTTTCCTTCTCCATGTGTGGCTGGGGTCCTAGAAGCATGTTCACGGGGGCATTGTGTGGCGTCCTGCTTGGTGGTCTTTGGGGAACGCAGGGGATGTCTGGTTCCTTGGTTCTATCCCTGCCCCTCCTGCCACTCCCACTGTGTACTGACCAGCCTGGCCTCCCTCCTGCAGGACCCTGGTCAGGGCTGGTTCTGGCTGCTCTCTTTGTGAGGAAGACTTGATGGCTTGGCAACCTGGTGGCCTGAGTTGCAGGGTGTAGTGCTGGGCAGGAAAGCTGCTGTCCTGGTCCTTCTTTCCTTTGTTTTCCTTTTGCTTGGTGTCGTCCTGGTAGAGGGCTGAGTCTTTGCCTTCTGCCTTCCCTGCCCTGGATTCGGGATTGGGCCGTGGGACAGTTGTGTGGTCCAAGAATAATGCCTAGTTTTTGCTTGGTTATTAAAAACAAATTATCGTTTACTCATTTATTAACAATTTAAACAATACAACAATGTGGAAGACGAGAAGCAAAGCTCCCTGTTCACTGCTTCTCTTGGTTTTGCTTCTCAGAGGTGGGGGCACCTCTGTGCTTCTCTCTCTGGGCGTGAGCACACAGACTTGCACATGCGTAGTTTAATGTTACTCTTCTTTAAGATAATAAGTATGAGATAAAGCTGCATTATAATTTGGAGGAGCCTCCTTTCCCCTCGGTGAGGTTCTCATGGGGGAACCTGGCTGTGTCCTCTTTTATAGGTTGTGCCAGTGTGGACGCACCGTCCTTTCTCCGTTCCCATCCCAGGAGGTCTTGGTTGGCTGCTGCCTTTCCCCTGTAGCTATGGTGTGGTGATTATCCTTGCTCTTGCCGCTTGGTGCTCTGCGCCTGCACACTTGGGAGCTGTTCCTAGAAGGCAGCCGTCCAGGTGAGAGGGTGATCTGTGCTGATGTTGAATGTCACCCAGCCCCTGGGCTCCCAAAGATCTCCATGGCACCATACTCCTCTGCAGCCTAAAGGTGCCAGTCTTTGTTCCACTGAGGCCAATCTGCAGCCTGGTGTCGCCCAGGGCCCAGCCATCTGTGCCAGGCTGTGCTGGCAGGTCCTCAGTCTCGGGGAGAGGTTGCTTTCCCAAACACTGTGCTGCTGCTGCTACAAAGCTCAAGGCTCCGCTCACTTCCTTCTGGTCTCAGTGGGGATAAGATTGTAATGAAGTCAGCCTTGAGGGCCCTCGAGGGCCATCTGGGGCTGGAAGATGTAAGGTGAAGAGCACTGTCACACTTGCAGGTGCTGGGCAGGGCTGTGGTGACCTCTGACGCGCTGCACTGTGGCTCACAGGGATGAGTCTTAGGTGCTGAGCCCAGTGCGGTCCCATAGTATCTCCTGGGTTTGTTGGGTCATGGGATGGCAGGGACAGACACTGAGGCATACACAGTGGGAGCAGAGGAAGAAAGTGGGACTCCCAATCAGCCTCCAACTGTGGGCTCTATGATGAGCCTGGAGCCTGCCTGCCAGGGTCCACAGTGCTCAGGTCCGTGGTACAAGTTGGAGCTCAGGCTGGGCTGGGAATGCGCTGGCCAGCATCCTGCAGGACCTGGACACAAGTGAGCCTAGTCCTGAGAATAGGGACGGAGGACAGGGAATGCAGAAGGATGGACACCCTCACCATGGCCCCTGCTTCCTCCTGGACGGAACTCTCCAAGGCAGGAGGGCTTGTGGGTGTTGGGCCCACACAAGTGTGACTTTCTCTGTGAATCCCATGCCTGCAGTTGTGACTGTGCAGGACTAAAGCTGCCAGATAAAATGCAGGAGATCCAGTTAAACTGAACTTCTGAGTCACAAGTTTTTTCTAGTGTAAGTATATCCTGCACACCACTTGAGACAGACCCTAATGAATTGTTTATCTGGAATTCAAGTTTACTTGGCACCCTGTCTTCTTACCTTTTGCGTCTGGCAAGCCACTGTGGGGTTATCAGTGTGAATTCATGGGATACCAGGGCCCTGAGGCTGTGGGTTGGGTGGGGATGCCACTGTGATGCTGGCTTCTGGCCCATCTCCCACACTCAGGCCTGGGGCTGTCCCATCGCTGCATTGAGCTCGGCTGCCTAGCCAGATGAGATGGCAGAAAGTGTGCAGATAGCCACCCAGCGTCCCCAGCTGCTTCAGTGAGGGGCTGTGGATCCAGCAGAAGCCCTCTTCCTCCTGCCTCCGCTTCCACAAAGCCCAGGCACAGCACTGCCACCTTGCTGAGTTACCCTCTCCTCTCCTGGCGATTAACCCCTCAGGTCAAACAAACAGAGCCCTTCCTTTGCATTGTAAATTTGTCCACCAGCAAACCTGACACAGCAGGCGGTGGGAAGGACTGTTGGGTTCCTGTCTGGAGCTAGGCTCCTGGCTGAAAGTGGCACAGGTGAGGAAGAAAGCCGTTTTTACCCTTTCTCGGGTTCCTTTTCCCACCATTCCCTTTTATGGGGGGTATTGGGGTTTGAACCCAGGGCTTTTACACTGAACTATAACCCTAACCTTTTTTCAATTTTTATTTTGAGACAGGATCTTGCTGAGTTGCTAAATTGCCTAGGGTGGTCTTGAATTTGCAGTCCTTCTGCCTCAGCCTCCCTGAGTGCTGGGATTACAGGCATGCACCACCTATGCCTGGCTTTGTGTCATTCTTGATAGTTGCTTGTGATTTAAACCTGATGCTTGATCATGCCGTGGGTCCCACTGGCTTGTGTCCTGAAGGATGCTGGACTTGGCCTTTGAGGCCCTGGCAGCCTTTCCTATGCAGTACCACCAAGAATCCTCATCTCGTGTCTTTTGTTCATTGCTGGTTGGTCACTGACTCAGCTTGTCGTGAATGAAGTCTCAGTTGCTTTGCAGACTCCTCTATGAGGTGTCACTCTCTGTGTGTTCTCCAGCCCCCTTTAGGTGGCTGCCCTTCTGCTCTCTTTCCTGCCACACAACATATCCTGCTCTTTCTTCCTGGAGATCTCTCTCCCTCTCCCCGTTGCTTCACTAATCCTCGGGGATGCCTGGCCACACTGACTGTCACAGCAACCCCCGGGGCGTGTTGTAACACCGTGTTATCTGTTATGGGTGTTTGCCCAGGTACAGCTGCCTATGTCCTTGACCAATGTCTGCCCCCTTCTAGACTGGGGTTATCGTGAGGGCAGGGGACAGAGTTGCTCTTGATTCTCATTAGGTCGCTGATGTTTGGCATATGCTCAGCTAGAAGCTGATTAATGCTTGAAGGCATTTTACAGATGAGGAGTCTGAGACTCAGGAAGATTGCACAACTTTTCCAGTATTATGCAGTGACTTGGAGGTGGGGCTGGATCAAAAGTTACCTGGTTGGTTTTGGGTGCACACTTGTGCGTTTCCCTGTGGTAGTTCTCCAGTGGTAGGTGTGCTTGACAACGTAGAGAATGTGTGTAACCAGAACCCCAGAGGTTAACCCTGAAGACGGTGTCAGGAACATGCCCATGGGCCTTCTAGTGATGTTGTATGAGATGCTCATTTCTGACTTGCTCTTGGCAGAGGACTTACCAATATTGAAAGCACCACGGTTGGGACAGAATAAAAAAATGGACTCTGTGTTAGGTGGAACTTGTGTACCATGCCCTCTGCTCATCTTCAATCGGAGTTATGTGCAATCTGTACCTCCTCTCTTGGTAGTTGTGCAGTTTCTTTTCTGTCTTCAAGAGGCTTTAAAAGTCTTTTCCTACACCAGTGTCTTCAAGAGTTTTACCTAACTTCTCTTCCAGCTCGTGTAGTGTTTTTGTTTTAATATTTAGATCTTTGATCCATTTTGACTTTAATTTAGTGCACGGTGAGAAATCGGGGTCTAGTTTTAATCTTTGGCAAGTTGAAACCCAGTTTTTTCAGCACCATTTATTAAATTACCCTCCAGTGAGGGTATTTGGCTCCTTTGTCAAAGATGAGGTGGCTGAGTATGTCTGGAGTTGTTTCTGCATTTTCAATCTGTTCCACTGATCTTCAGCTCTGTTTTTTGCCAGTACCATGCTGTTTATAATCACAGTAGCTTTGTAGTATAATTTCAAGTTGGGGATTGTGATATCCCCTGCCTTGTCTTTGTTGCCTAGACTTTCTTTTGCTATTCTAGGTCTCTTCTTTGTCCAAATGAATTTTTGGATTGCTTTCTCAAGGTCTTGAAGTATGCTGTTGGAATTTCAGTTGGGATTGCATTGACTATATATAGCGCTTTTGGAAGCATGGCCAATTTCACTATGTTGGTTCTTCCTACCCAGGAACAAGGGGTGTCTTTTCATTTTCAGATATTCTCTTTGATCTCTTTTTACAGAGTGCTGTAGTTTTCAGAGTAGAGGTCTTTGATTTCTTTCATTAGGTTGATTCCTAGGTATTTCAATTTTTTGGAAGTGCTGTAGTTCAGAGTAGAGGTCTTTGATTTCTTTCATTAGGTTGATTCCTAGGTATTTCAATTTTTTGGATGCTATTGTGAAAGGAGTTGTTTTTCTAGTTCCTCTCTCAATGAGTTTGTTGTTTGTGTACAGGGGAAAAAATATAAGAACCAAAATATATCATATAAAGGTACAAATTCCCAGTGATGAATGTCATCATACTGTATACATAAAATGTACCAATAAACTTAATGAATTAAAAAAAAAAGAGTGCTTAGAATTTTCTCCTATGACTGGGGCCTTCCCCCATCCCCAATCTTCACCAAGCTTGCTTTGAATTTTGTCACAACTATGCCTTCCTTTGATGAATGCAGGGTAGAAAGAAAGCTCCAGGGGAGAGTTTGTGTGATGAATGGTGAGACTGGACAGGCAGGCCAGTTCAAAGCCCGAAAGGATTGGCTTGGTAGGCTAGAGAGGTGTCCAGCTGAAGGCCTGGCCCAGTGGAGCAGCTGACTGTGCCACAAAGAGCTGGAGGGCTTGGTGAGCCCCTCTGCTTCTCCAAATGGGGAGACTGGATGAGCAAGCAAGGTTTGTTAGAGGAGCTCAAGACACCTTTGGTGAGACTTGCCAGCAGGGCTACCATTTGACACAGACAGTTCATTGATGGCCACGCAATTTAAGTCATGCACAATTGTCATCGAGTTTGTGTTAATCACCAGTGCGTGTTTCTGTGCTCTGGTCAACATGTGCGTAGAGTGCATGGCTGAGGTGGAGAATGGCCCTGAGCGATAGGCATTTTGTGGGCCAGTGCCCTTCCCATTTGCCCACAGGTGGAAACATCCTGGACTGTTCTCCCTGCTTCTTAGATGACCCATGCAAATGTCAGCAGTGCTGCTCATGTCCACCCTCTACTTGTCCAGCACCATCTGTTTTTCACCCGCTTGTGTTTTTGTGCATATTGAAGACTCTTCTTCCCAGCTCTGCTGTTAACCTTGATTGTTAGTGTGTCGGTTAAGATTCACTAGGGGAACAGATTTAATATACAGATATGATATATACGCGATTTATAAGGTAGGCTTACAGTGGCTATGTATAGGGTCAGGTGAGGAAGAATAAAAAGGGCCATCTCTATGCTGGAGATCGGAAGGAATCAGTCAAAAGCTGAGGTTCTGGAGCTTGCAGAAGAGTCCTAGAGGAGTATATATCAGGAAGCCAAAGGTTCTGCTCTGAAGGCTGAAGAGCCTGTGCTGGAAGATGGACACTGAAAGGCAGTGGTGAAGACCGGAGCTCCTCTGAGGAAGCAGAAGTGAGACTCCCTTCCTTCCCTTTTTATTCTGTCCGGGGTATAAGCCTCTTGGTTGGTGTCATCCACACACAGGGTGGGTCTTCTGTTTACAGTGAATCCATTCTGCCACACCTGGAACTGTGCTGAACCAATCTGCCAGGTGTTTCCTGTTCAAGTTGATAGCACGATTAACTATCGCAGTCCGCGTGCCTGGATGGAGAAAGCACTGCGGAGGTGATTGTAGTTGTGTGGGTGCTAACTTCATCAGTGGGTTAACCCATAGACCAACTCACAGTGGAATGGGTTTTTAGGAGGCAGTTCTTTGTTGGAGGAAGTGGGTCATAGAGGTGTGACCTTGGGGACTGTATCTGGCCCCTGGCCCCTTCCTCTCTGATTCTTTCCAACCTGCTCTGCTGCCTGGCTGCCATGAAGTGAGCAGCTTTCTTCTTATACCCTTCTTTCTTGATGTTTCTGCCTTGGAGCCAGCCACCCAGGGAGTGAACCCTCTGGAACTACAAGCCAAAATAAACCTTTCCTTCTGTGAGTTGCGGATGTCAGGTGTCCTGGTCCAGTAACAGAATTGCTAACCACTATACCAGCTCTTCGTTTTGTCCTCCCCTTTCCCAGAGATGAACATTCATGGTTCCCTATTGTGGGTGGTTTGAGCCCCCTTAGTAGTGGGAGAGGCCACTGTGTGTTAAAGTCATGGTTCATCTTCTGTGCCTTTCTCCTGTGATGCAGGGTGAATGGGTGCAGCTGTGCCACCATTCCTACCCACCCTTTGCTGGACTGCATTTGGCCTTGAGTTCCTGTGTTCTGCCTGCAGCCAGGAGTTGAAGAGACCTCAGAATTCCATGAGAGTAATTTTACTTTGGCCTCAGTGTCCATGCCTTGTGGTTCATCATGGCTTTCCTTGAATGGCCCTTGCTGCGGTTCCATAATCAAAGAGCACTTTGCTTCCCAACTGGCTGCAGCTCCTTGGCATCAGCTCCGTGTGTGAGGAGAGAGTGCATCCTATGGGATGAGTCTTCCCAGAGGCCATGTCACGTCAGGTGTTTAGTAAAGATGCCTGTTCCCAGGGTTTGCTCCCACAGGTGCAGGTACTCTGTGTAATGTGCTTACTCATTCTTCTGGGCATCTCTTTGGTCTATTTATGAGGGAGATTGGCATCTGAATCAGTAGATTAAGTACAGCAGATGGCTGCCCCTCTCCAGAGCTTCACTCCAACCTTGAGGGCTTGAGTCCACCCAAAAGGTGGATGACAGGATCTGCTGTCTGCCCCTGACTGTGTTTGAACTGGGAAGTTTGTCATCTCCTACCTTTAAACTCAGGCTGGAACCATGTCGTTGGCCCTCCTGGGCTCTAAGACCCCAGGCTGTCCCAGCCTCTCAGCCTACAGGGCCACCTGGGCCTATTCCTTGCATTAAAATGGTCTCTTGCAGCCTCTTCCTCGCTATCTCTCTACCTCTCTGTCTCTGTCTCTTTCGGGGTCTATTTCACCTTACAGTCTCTATTTCTGTCTCTGTATTTTAGTTTTAGTCTTTTCTATCTTTGTCTGTCTCTCTGTTTATCTCTTTGCCTTTGTATTTCTGTGTCTTTGTCTCCCTGCCTCTCTTTCCGTCTGACTGTCTCTGTCTCTCTCTGTGTTTTTTTTCTTTCTTCCTCTGTCTGTGTCTCTGTCTCAGTCTCTCTATGTCTCTATCCTCTGTCTCCAGTTCTGTCTCTGTCTCTCCCTGTGGCACTGTCCCTGAGACCCAGCTGACCTTAGTGAGAGGCCAACCCAAGAAAAGGCACGAAGGCAGAAAAAGTACAGGCAAGTTTTGGGGAGATGGTGTCCTGGTGAGGACTGTGGGATGGGAAAATTCAGCCACGTGGATAGTATTCTCTGGAAACACTGGGATTGTGGGACAGGAATGATCACTGCTCCGTTTAATCCACAGGTTTGTCCCAAGGATGTGCTAGGAGCAGAGCTGGAGGTGAGGCCAGCTGGAGGGTCTCAAATTTAAATGGCGTCTATACTGTGCCCTTGGGACAAGGGATCTCTCAAAGGGTTTGAACCAACAGTGGGTGGAGTGGGGACCTGAAGTGTGAGACCTGGTTTGGATTCTGCCATTCTACTCAGAAAGGTGGGAGGAACCATCAGTGGGACCACTCAGACCCAGGGTGGGCTGCATGAGGGAAGAAAGTAGTAGTGATGAGCATGGACCCCAGGCACAGCTGCGTCCAGCAGCTGGTGATGACCAGCAGGACTTGGGAGCAGGGGGAGGAGAGATAGGCAAGGGCTTGAGAGCCCAGGAGGGACAGTGGCAGGGCTTCTTGGTTCATGTGTGGTGCAGAACACTTTAAAGTTGAGTGGCAGGTGACAGTTCTGAGTCATGGGAGGTTAGCTTTCAGGACAGTGATGAAGGAGGTCTGGATGGGCACCAGCGGGAGAGATGAAGGGAAGCAGAGGAGGTCCCTGGTAAACACACTTAAAGTACGTGGCTTGGATAAGTGACCCCATAGGTCCATTTGAGGCTGGGTCCCCAGGGTGACACTGTTGGGAGGTGATGGAACCTTTAGGAGGTGGGATCCAGCTGGAGGTACTGAGGTCACCAGGGTTGAACCTTGAAGGGATTGTAGGTCCTGGCCACTTTGTCTTTCTCTGCCCCCTGGCTCATGATGTAAATCACTTGCTCTGCCACATGCCCCCACTGTAATATGCCACCCTTGGCAGTGGCCCAGAGCAACGGGGCTGCCTGATCTTGAACTGGAACGTCCAGGGTCATGAGTGAAGCACACTGTCCGTAAGTTAGCTTCTGCAGGGACTTTGTTATAGGACCGTGAAGCTGATGAGCACAAGGTATGAGGTGAGGTAACGGAGGCATCTCATTGCTATCTTTGTGCAGCAGAGGAAGCCTGAGGATGGGGTTTGGGGACCTTACGTTGGGGAGGAGGTACAAAGTGGGTCATCAAGATAAACAGTGGGCTTTCCTACCCAGCACCACAGCTGAGCAGAAGTGAAGGCCAAACAGGAGACTATTTATGGAACTGCTGGATCCACACGTGATTCATAGCAGCCTTCAGGCAGCCAGACACGGGTCAGTGACAGGTTTGGGAAGGCGTGTAGCCCACGTGTGCAGGGGTAAGGTGGAAGGTAGGGAGGAGAGGTTTTGGGGTAGGTTTTAGAAAGAGCAGACATGGGTCAGCAGGGTAAAGCAGGAGGGGTACCTGCAGTGGCAAAGAGCAGCTCGGGAGGGATGAGGCGAAGGCAGGAGGGTGCAGCTGGAGGGGATCGGACAGCTTTAGCCCGACAATAAAGATCAAAGACAGGTATCAAGACCGAGTGGCCTGCGAGTGACCCAGGCCACTGCGTGCAGCTGCGGTGTCGGGAGGCACTAGGTGAGTGTGTGCTCCTGGTGGAGAGGGTGCCTGAGGGGACTTGATGCTCTGTTTTCCAGGCCTTCGCTGCTGTCGGGTTAGAGCAGGGTCCTCACGTGCGGTTGCTTGGACCGTGGTGATTCTGTATAGATGTCGATGGGTTGGGGAGAAGTGGGGAGATTCAGAGATCATGAGGATGTGCACGTTGACCAAAGAGCATCTACTGTCCTTTTTTTGGGGGGTTGCTCTTTATTCTGAAAGCGTGTCTAGCCTATTAGATAGTTTCTTTGTATTTGCAGACTTTAAAAATTGTATGGAGTTCTGTGGGGTAGAAATTTCCTTTTTTATTATAATCGTGAGCGCATGTTGTGTAAAATAATGGATTTCATTCTGACATTTTCATACGTGCAGACAGCGTGTCTAGATCATATTAGAGATTGCTAATTCTCCTGTCAGTTCTTCTTTCTTGGCTCTGGGAAGGTCCCCGCCCTTCCTGCATGTCATTGGTCGTGGCATTGTGGTCACTACTGCCCAGTAGGCTGGGGGAGCTACAGCGTGTGACTGTGGGTGGGCGCATCTAATCTGCAGACTGTGGGCCAAAGTGCTCTGCCCTGAACTTGATGGTCTAGGCATGAACCTCTGCTAACCCAAATCCCTAAGTCCTGAAGGTAGTTTGATGTGAAAACAGAGCCCCTCCACCTCTCCATGTCTTGAGTTGTGGTGCATGTGTTCCCCAGTAAGAAAAACTTTCTGTGGCTGTAGTCATAGAGATGGAGGACTTGATTGTTGTTGCAGCAGTACCTAATCTATCTGGATTGATCATGGTGGGATTTCTGTGTGTGTGTGTGTGTTAAATTTGTAGTATAAGAAGTCTCTTCCTACAGGAAAAAGGCAACATTTTATTAGTTCCACTTTTTACTTTTTTTTAATTAGTATATTTGTGATACACAATAATCACATTCATCTTGGGGAATTGGTGTATATATATATATATATACACACACATATATTATGTATATATTATATATATAGTATATAATATATACACATATACATATATACAATATATAATATATATGTATATACAATATATACATATATATTATATATATATTTCACATTTTAATCATTTTTACTTCCCTTTCTCTTCCTTGTTCTCCCTCTGCCCATCCCCAGATCCGTTTCTCATCTCTACAAAATCTACCTTCCTGTTTACTATCATCTCGCTTTTATTTTGCTCTTTAAATTATTTACCTTTTTGGCTTCTCGCACAGGGGAGGCCATTCTATATTTCACCTTCTGTGATTTATTGTATTTAGCAATATGGTCTCAAATCCATTTTCCTGCACATGCCTCATATCTGTCCTCTTCCGTTGTGGAGTGGTACTCCACTGTGTATTATTTATCCGTTCATCTGTTGATGAGCATATAAGGGTCCCACATTTTTAAAAATATAATTTTACCAGTTTATGCAGTAGAAGAGTGGGAAATGGCAGCTTAGAGAACCACTATGTGGACGTCTACAGAGACAGGTGGTTATGTCAGCAGCCCCTTGTACCACACACAGAGTGGTGTTGAGACTCACAGCCTTTCAGTTTTCCTAATTCTGCATTCTATGGGCTTGTGAAGGGATGCTGAATGCTGTGGCTTAAATGGTGTGGCTGCACAGTGCCCAGGCTCCGTCTGGGGATATAACCCTTCTTGCTTCAGAATGAGCTTCGTGCCACTGTGGTTTCCTGACCCTTAGGTACATTCGGTGCTAATTACATTAAAACACGGCCAGAACTTTTGCCTTGTCGTCCCCAAAATTAAACATCTTAATCATGCAAACATGCAGAATTGGATTCAGGGTGACTGATTCCCAACTGTCAGTAAGGATGTAATTAGATTATATTTTTCTCCAGTTCAACTAAAAGAAAATTGACAATAAAGTGCTGATCAATATGTGCAGCTCGGGAGGTAGGGCCTGCTTTGAGATGCAGAAGTGTTTGTTTTTTAAAATCTATATTCTTGAAGAAAGAAAAAATCCATCTTTCTTTCCTAGAGGGGGAAGACTGAGAGCTGGGCTCAGCAGCCGCTTGGCCGTCAGGGGCTGAGCTAAACAAATAGCCACCTCCCTGGAATGCAGAGTGTGTTTCTGCTCTGCAGGGCGCCCTGTTCTTATGGCGAAGTTTGCTCTCTGTCTTGGTCATGTGCGCGTCTCCAGGCATGTTTCCGTGGGCGGATGTCTGCGTGCGTTTGCACAGCGTGTACCTGTGGGGGTGTTCGCAAAATTCCCCTGTGAACCTCAGCCTTGCAGCGAACTGGGGGCCTTGAGCCCAGCAGATGCCATTTTAAGAAAAATCACTTTAAAATGAGACGGGGTGGGGGGGAAGAAAAAGAAAAAAAAAAAAAAAAAAAAAAAAAGTAAAGGGGAGGGGGGGGGGGGAAAAAAAAAAAAAAAAAAAAAAAAAAAAAGAAACCAAATCCTAGCTGTAAAAGCACCAAGCTTACGGGTAGCTCTGGATCTGTATTTTGGATTTCACCCATTTCCAAGTGACATTTCTGCTTCCTGTGAAGCGATCACACTGCAAGGGTTGAAGGTGATCACAAGCACGGAAGAGCGGATGTGCCCCAGCTTCTCAGGCTTGGCGCTGTTAACATTTGGGTGGGTTAGTTCTCTGTTGTGTGGGGCTGCTTTGCGCATTACAGGATGCTAAGCAGCACTCTTGACCCATGCACCAGAGGCCAATACCCCCCACCCCCCAATATGTGACAACTGGGAAGGTCTCCAGTATCACCAAATGTCCCCAGGGGCAAAGTTGCCCCATTTGATATTGTCCTGGTGTCATCCTGCTTCAGTAAAGCTCGGAATCTGGTGAAGCAAGCAGCCAGGGAGGTGGGGCTGTGAGGGACCGCGATGCCCTGGTTGTGGCAGCGTGTGCTGTTTGTAAGATCACAGACCTGGCCTTTTGTGGTCGTGCATTCCCACCCGTGAGTTCTAATTTGGTGGAGCATCCAGAAAGGTCAGTCATGGCAGGGGTGGTTTTTGGGGTGACTGGCTGGAACTGCTCTCCAGCCTTGTGAGGGCTGCCCCGTGAACCTTTTGGGATACAAGGGCCAGTGTAGGAGTTCACACAAAGGGGGTGGCTTATACATGGAAGGGAAGGCCACACAAAAGCATTGTGCTTTCTGCCTGGAGTCATTTGAAGTCTTAGGCATGACTCACTCTCTAGCCAGGTCCACACAGGATTTATGTGACAAGGGCCACACCCAGGTTAGAGTTGAGATGGGGAAATCATGGTGGAATGGAGGAATTTTGTCACAGTTTCTGGGCAATTCCCACTGTTCTGGAATCCCGATTTCATTTCCACAGTTCACAGTTGCCATCTGCTTCCTGTTTATTCCACAAACGTGTCCACAACCGCTGGGTACCTGACTTGCTAGGTGAGTGGACAGAAAGAGAACTGAGACACGGGCTGGATCAGAGACTCTGCCCTAACACGGGAAGGAGGAGCCTGTGATCTGCCTGGGCAAACACCTCCTGCCGCCTACTTTGAGAATGAGGAACACTGTTTTTGTCATTTTATCCATGAAAATGCATTGTGCTATACATCCAAGTGCCGTTCATGTTAATTAACTCTGACTCTGCAGTGTAACTGAGCTCGTGTTCTCAGTCTTCTATTTTTTTCCTTCTGAGTGAGATTTGGTTTTCAGTGGAATATTTCCAGAGTATATTGACCTGGAAATTTACTTAGAAACAATAAAAGGTACACAAAAGCCTGGTCTTATGGAGTTAGGTTCTAAAGGTAGTGGGCAAAGCAAACAGATCCAGGCCAACAGACTGTACTTGAAAATGCCCTCTAGCCTTCACCACGTTCAGGTGCAGAAGTCAGTCTGCGCAGTTCCCCGGGTCCAGCTGCTCTCCCTTGGGCCAGGAGTCAGCATGGTTTCTCTCAGGGAGCAGTAGATGTGGGTCCATGAGCCCTGGGTGCCTCTCTGGGCTGGCAGGGGTCCATTACTCTCTCTTTCCCTCTTTCTGTTCATGCCAAGTACTCTTACTTGATTTCCCATAGATTAGGAGAACCCAGTGCTGGGTCTGTACCGGGACATGCAATTACTGGGTTACCTGGCAACTCTGTGTTTAACAGTTTGAAGAGCTGTTCACCCACTTTCCGCCGTGGCTGTCCCAGTCCACGTTCCCACCAACAGTGTCCGAGGCTTCCAATCTTTGGACATCTTCCCGAGTGCTGCTTGTTTTCTGTCTTTTTGATCTGAGCTGTCCTAGCAGTGCAGAGTGGTCTAGGACTGTGGGTTTTTCCTTGCTGCTGATGAAGTGCTCTTTTCATGTGCCGATTGGTCACTTGCATATCTTCCTTGGAGACATGTCTATTCAAGATAAAACGTATATCCACGCAAAAACGTGTGTGAATGGTTATAGTATCATCACTCCTAAGAGTCTGAATGCCCACCCACAGGTGAAGAGGTAAACAACACGTGGTCTGAGCTCTCACAGTGGAATATTATTTGGTCATGCAAAGTGGGATGTGCTCCTAATGCTACAATGTGGCTGAGCCTTGAGAACAAGTTCAGGGAACAAACCCAAAGGTCACATTCTGTATGACTTTATTCCCATCAGATGTGAGTCTAGGAGAGGGAAGTCTAGACATGGAGAAGAGGTGAGCGGCTGCTGAGGGGTGGAGGGACAGGGAGGCAGGGGTGTGGCTTCTAAAGCATGTGGGCTTCTCACTGAGGTGGTCAAAGTGTTCTAAAATCGTGGGGATCTTTGCACATATATGTTACTGTATTAAAAATGGTTGAAAAAATCCCCCCAAAGTAGATAACATGACCTAGCTGTAGAGAGGAGGAGCAGAGGTTTTAGAGGAGCTCAAGTAACTCGTTCAAAACTGACCCTTTTTGCCTAACTTTGCACTCTTGACAACCAGCTGCTGCCCCTGTGTCTCCTCCAACCCCAGCCATGGTGACCATGCTTCTGGTCTGTTTTCTTCTTCTCTGAGCTCCTCTTTGTTGGAGTCCACGTATTATGGCGTTCACATAGCACTGTGTGTTTCTGTGCCTGTCTCATCTCACTTCTTGTCCCCCAGGATCATCCATGCTGTTGCAAATGACAGGATTTGCCTTCTTTTTGAAGGCTGAATAGTATTCCACTGTGTACACATACCACATTTTTTATCTGTCCCTAGGGGGAAACCAGGGTTGACTATATATCCTGGTTCTTTTGAGTAGTGTGGCAGTGACCTTAGGAGTACAGCTGTCCCTTGCACACACTGATTTCAGTTCCTTTGGATGTATTTCTAGAAGTGAAGGTGGCTAGGTCCTAAGGCTTGGCATCTATTGCATGGCAGGGTACATAGTTAATAATAGTGTATTGCATGTTTCCCAATAATGAAGAGGATAAATTTCAAGCATTCAATCATAGAAATGATAGGTAGACAATTGATGGATATGTTAATTAGCATGATTGAGTTGTCCCATATTGTGTATATATGAGAATATCGCATGCACCCATAAATGTATACAATTGTAATTTGTCAATTAAAACAATATTAATTTTAAAAAGCAAGGAGTTCAAAGCCCTAGTTGGAAGTGGGAGAGCTGGGGGCCATTTGCTTGGGGCTTGTGCCCTCACCCCACAAACTCCCTGATCTGTGGGTGCCACATCCACCTGAGTTGTCTGCTGGGACTGGGGCTCCAAATCTCAGAACACCCAGCCTCCTGGGGACAGGAGTCCATAACTGGTGCCTCGATCCCCACCCTGCCCGGAACTGTGGCCCCTGCTTGATTCCTGTGCACAGGAACCTCTCACTCTAGTACTGGTAGATTTGACTTCTTTTGGACTTTGTGGCCAGGGAGAGATCCCACCACTGCCTGGAGCTAGCTTAACTTGCTGCCGCTCTCACTTGGCTTCACCCTTCTGCTTTTCTCCTGTCCTCTCTCAGGGATTTCTGTGGGAACTCTGAGTTCCTGTGCCTTTCTTTGCAGAGTTCCTTCTCTCTCCACTGCAGTGAAGTGTGTGGTAGAGCCCATCAAAGATACCTGACGTGCCAAAGATTCCACAAATGGGCTCTGCTCTTTGGAAGCTGCTGGTGGCTACAGATTTCATTTTCCCTGTGAAATACACTGCTGAGACTCCCCAGCTCTTGGCACCTGACTATAGCCCCTTGGCTGGTGGGATGGGGGTGGTTTGTGCTCTTTTGTAACCTGGGGAAAATGCTATACACTTAGAGAAAGAGAAACTGGCTTTCTTTAAGAAGCAGAGGGAAGTCTCCAGAGCCAATGCCAGTTTATTTAGAGGTGAAAGGACTGTTGTATTAAAATTGTCTAAACTTGGGCTGGTTCCCTGAGCACAGAGCTCAAAGCCATAATTGCTTGAAAAATTTCCCTTTCCTGTGGTTGGTTTCCCATCTTGTTGTTTGGCAGGTTTCTGCTAATAGCTCCAACCTCAAAGTTCAGTTCTAGACACTAAAGGAACCTACTGTGTGCCAGCCTCAGTAGTGCCTATGATGTGCCAGGGATCGAGGATCTTGGTGTACAACTAAACAGACACTTAGGGAAGAGTGTAGTTCTCCCTCAGGTCGCCTGGAGATGGACTCAGGCACCCTGCAGTGCCTCCCTGTGGCTGGGAAGGAGACTCTGGCTGCATCATCCATCCTCAGGTGAGCACTGGTGGAGGGAAGCTGGGTGACATTTAGAGGTGAGACATTTAAAGGAGAGGTTTTGGGAGTTCTGTGCTGTGGGGTTCCGGTGACCAAGCCTGTTTCTGTGGGATGACCCTGTGTGGGTCCGGTAGGAGATGGGCTTGAAGGTTGACAGATGGGGAGCAGCTGAACGATGGCCACCGTGTCCCTCCCTGGCTTTCCAGCGGCGAGTGAGCCCAGGATTCTTACAGGAAAATAGGCTCGATAGTGACAAGTGTGAATTCTCCACCTGCCAGGTGTTCAGGGACTTGGAGCAGATTGAACTGGAGTTACAGAAATAGGAATGTGACATTTCTTACGGCCGGCTGCGATGGAGCAGAATGTATTTACTCGGGTTTGGAGGGAAGGAGAACGCAGACGTCATGTCTCTGAGGTTCCGCTCCCAGCCCTGGTGTCTGACAGAAGTGTCCAGTGGGCCCCCAGTCAGGCTCTGGAGGACCACGCCCTCTCCCTATGTTCCTCTCACTGGTCCGGTGAGGAAGGCAGTGGCAGCATCACTGTTTGTCCCTGCAGGAATGGGCCAAGGCGGGAGTTTCTCTCTCAACCCTTTCAAACTCCCTGCTCCCGGGGGTGGTCATACTAGGGAGACTGAGGAACATTGTTTCTCTGGGGCCAGGAGCTTGGGTCCACTTGGGGCCACCTCTTCCTTCCCTTACCTGGGGCACGGGCTTGGGGCAGGCAAGCCTCTGCATAGCCAGTCTGATCTCCCTGGCCTCTTTGTCCCCTTCCCACCTGAGACTGGATGACTACATCTGGGCCCAGGAGGCTCCAGGATGACCAGGCGGCAGGCGACGAGCTCCCTCACTGGAGCAAGGGGTGCGTGACATCTCATGGCAGAGCCCAGAGAGCCCATTCCAGGGCTGGCTAATGAGTGGCTGGAGACGGGTTTCTTATTTGCGTTTTTGGTGATGTTTTCGTTCCTCTTTTGGTCACTGAGGCCACCACATCCACATGCCAAGCGCTCACGTGGCAGTGTCCAGAGGCAGCAGGGAAGGGGCAAAGTGTGTTCCTGAACATTTCTTTATTATTATTATTACTTTCCCATCAAGTTTATTGGCACATTTAAGGCAAACAGTACAGTTACATTCATCATTGGGATCTTGTACCTTCACATGATGTATCTTGGTTCTTGTTTTTTCTCCATACCCCTGCCCTCCCTTTACCCCCTTCACATTTTTTCTTTTCCTTTGTTTCCTTTCCCTTCTCCTTCCTGGCACATTTCTTTACAGTCTTTCTCCGATGACTGCAGCAGATGTCCCACACTGAGCTCTGTCCGCCCTGATGAGGGGAGGGAACCCTCCACCGAGGCAGCAGAGTGGAGCGCCCATCAGTAACTGCAGAGGAGGGGGTGATTACTTTGGTGAGCCATGCCTTTGGGCTACTTCCTTTTATAACAATAGTGGGAATTAAAGAGTCTTTCCCAGACAGGTGTGCTGTCCTTCAATAAAATACGGTCCCACTGAAAACCAAACCAAACCAAAACAACTCTTTTCTGGGTGTGGCGGTGCACAGCTGTAATCCCAGCACTCTTGGAGACTGAAGCAGCCTGGGCTTCTTAGTGTCTTACAGACCCTGTCTTAAAACAAAAAGTAAAAAAGAGCTAGGGATGTAGCTCATTGCAAAGGCCCCTAGAAACCAAAATACCCACCCTGTCCCGCTGTCAAGTTGGTTCTGGCTTCTGCAAAGCTACTGTCTGCCGGCAGAGCAGAGGATCTCTGTGACCCACAGCACTGCACACAGGACGCTCACTTCTTATTTTCATTTCTTAACAAACGCAAGCTGCCACAGAAAACCGAGTGGATGTCCCTGGATGTTGAAGTTTGAAATGACCTCTGGAGAGGTGGAGTCAAATGGCTCATTTCCTCAGGCTTTAGCAGGTCCTTGAGGGAAGCCTTTCACATCCTAGACCCTGTATAGGCTACAGAGACAGCGACAGGCGTGAGCTGCCTACTTTCTGCCCTCAGTCAGGGGACATCTCAAACTCCCAGTGTCCTATCAGGGAGCCACTGGCTGAAGGTGGCTTTTGAGCACTTGAAATGGGAAGTAAAACTTGGGATGTGCCGAGAGGATCTAATTCCATACTGGATTCTGAAGACTTAGTATAAAAAAGAGAGTAATGTATTACTTTAATTAAAAGCTATTTCATGCATGGCTCAGTGGTTCTGCCACCTGCCTCACAAGTGCAAGGTCCAGTACTAAAAAAAAAAACTATTTCATATACATTGAAATGGTGTTTTGGATATATTTGGTTAAATACTTATTGTTGAAATTTTACCTGTTTTGTCTTACCTTTTAAAATAACGTGGCTACTACAGATTGTGAAAGCAAATATGTGACTTGAACCACATATAATCTGTAGAGAATATATATTTGAAGAATAGGGGATTGAACCCAGGGCCTTAGCACTTTTTTCTTTTGAGACAGAGTGTCACTAAGTTGCTTAGTTGCCTCAGCCTCCCAGAGCCCTGGAGTTATAGGTGTGTGCCACCATGTCCAGCTTCTTGCACTATTTATCTCAGACATCATGGGCTAGAGGGGTGGGACCAGGAAGCCCAGAGTCACCCAGTGCACCTTCCACTTGTCTAAAGTGAAGAAAAGGGTGTGGGCAAAAAACAGGACGGCAGGGGGAGCCTCAGAGGTTAGAAGCTCCTCCACAGGTCACAGTAGAGTTAATCAGGATGTATTCCCCTCAGAGAAACCAAGCCATAACTCCACAGAGAAGCTTGTATTTAAATGCTCGCAGCAGCATGAGTAAGAAGCTCCAAAAGGGGAAGCAACCAATAATGTTTATCAACTACCAGTTGGTGAATGAATAAATTAGATGTGGTATATCCATATAATGGAATACTCTTCAACCATACAAAGGAATGGAGCCTGGGCAGGTAATAAAAGTTGGATGAGCCCCAGTACTATTATGTTGAAGAGAGAAGAGAGATTCAGAAGGTCACATATTGTGTGATTTCCATGGTGACAGGAAGCAGATTAGTGGTTGCCTAGGGCTAGGTCCTTGGAAGGAAATGGTGGGGAGGAAGTGTGGGGTTCCTTTGTGGAGTGATGAAAATGTTCTCAACTTGTTCATGGTAGCGGTTGCCCACTGTGAACACACCAAAGATTGTCCAGTTGTTCACTTTAAGTGGATGACTTATATGGCCCACAAACTATATTTTAATTACATTTTTATATTAAATACAAAATTCTCCTCGATGAGCTCATACTGAAGGCAAGACCTGGGATGGGTGTGTGTTACCCAAGAAGAGCATTTCAGGGTGAGACTAACACTGCAGTGTCCCTGATGGCAAGGGGCAGAGCAGATCCGAGGGACTTGCAAGAGGTGGGCGTGGCTGCAGCCGAGAGAGCAAGTGAAAGAGTTTCAGGAAGTGAGGCTGGAGCTGGGCCAGGTGGGGGCTCCGGTTAAGGTGTGGGGTCACCTGGGGCAGCCCTCTGAGCCTCTCGGTGTTCCAGCTTCCAACACCGACAAATGATGAAATGAGATGATGCCTGTCCAGAGCAGGTGGCTAGTATCCTTGTTAAGGCATAGAGAAAAGAGGAGCTGTGGAGGATGAGTGAGCTACTTGGATGCAGCTATTCCTTTGCTGCCCATGTGGAGTATGGGGAGAACAGAGAGCCAGGCTAGGAGACTTCTGGTCGTGCAGCAGGAGATGACCATGACTTGGTTT
This sequence comes from Fukomys damarensis, assembly GCF_012274545.1. Lineage (NCBI taxonomy): Eukaryota > Metazoa > Chordata > Mammalia > Rodentia > Bathyergidae > Fukomys > Fukomys damarensis. Next base: position 18,332,738 of record NW_022900946.1, on the reverse strand, counting down.
GTTGATGGTGACAGTAGAGTGGGTCTGAGGAGGTGAGTCCATCAGGATGTGGCCGCTGAACAGGGGGCCTGGAGATGAGAGAGGGAGATGAGAACACAAGGCTGGGAACACATTGCCAGCAGGACCCTACTAAGTCTAAGAGTACTCTTTGCAAAGAGTGGCGTTTGCAGTGATGATGAAGATGTCTAGACTTGAAAATGCAGTGTGTTCCTGTGTAGCCAACAACCCCCTCCCACCCCATGTCCTGAACTTATTAATTTCTGGTCTTAATTCATCACAGAGGGATGTCCATTTGTTTTTGTGACAAGTGCAGAATGCCACCAGGAAAGCGCATTACAACAATCTGGACTGCTGGGGGGGATCACATCTGTTCAGACTGGCACCGGTGTTATTATGTTGGTCTAAGCCCATTTGTGGCCTGTGGCTAAAGGACTGTGGGCTGCTTTTATTTGAAAGACCCCAGCAGTGAGTACATGGGGCATTTGCAGTCGAATCCCCTTGGTGCGGAGGACAGACTTAAGAAGTGCCTCTGCTATTTTTCCTCAGATTTGGCAGAAATGTTGCTGGGAGCTTTGTCGCTGATTTCTCGGATTTAATATTGCTGCAGAAAGCCTCCACTGCCGCCGACACTCAGGCATGTTATTAAGCCACAGCGCCAGTGTAGGCTGTGATTTGTTTTTCCTGTGAATGACACAACCATATTTTCCATTAAAACCCGATGCAAATAGGTGTGGGAGCGCCAGCACTCCGTCACTTGCCCCAACTTGGAAGGAGTCAGCTGGGGTAACTCTGCTTTGGTATTCACGTCAAAGATGTTTTCAGAAACTTTCTTCTCAAACTCTGACTTGTCCCGCATCGATTTGGGGCAGAGCGTTGGGCTCTCTGGAGGTGGGAAATCGCATTTCAAATGGAATTTGTAAAATCACGTTGGGCCCAGGACTAAGATCAAGTTATGATCTTATGGTTGGTCTCTTTCTCTCAAGGGGAAGTTTCACTCATTTTCTGGGTTCCCTGCCTCTGCGCTCAGGGAGCTGGGGGCTCCAGGGGCTCCATGAAATACATTATCTGGCTGAAGATCAAGAAGGGCTAAATGCACCACTCTGTGCCCAGACAGTGCTCCACCTCACCCTCGACCCTGTAGGACACCCACTCTGAGTCACCACCAATGAAACATTCCTCCTTCCCCTGGCTGCCTTAGTTTACCCAGGTGAGCTGTATCCATTGTCTACACCAGTGAGTCTCAACCTTGACTGTCCTCAGAATCCCTTGTGGTGGTGACGGAGTATGAACACTCTCTTTCAGCTACAGAATGTTTACATTGTGCCCTGCTTTAGAACTTCATGGTTGAATAACATCCATTGTAGGGACATGCCACGTTGGCTCATCCGTCTGTCTGCTGATGGCTATTTGAGATGTGGCCACCTTTTGACCATTGCATATATTGTGTGATCCCATTTGTATGAATTGTCCAGATAGGCAGATCTGTAGACACAGAACACAGATGAGTGATCTCCGGGTCAGGGGAAAAGGAGGTGGAGGAGCGTGCCTGATGAGTAAAGGCTTCATTTTGGGGTGATGGAAATGTTTCAGAACTAGATAGAGGTGATGGATGGGCAATATTGTGAATGTGCTTAATGCCACTGAGTTACATCCAAATTTTATGCTATATGAATTTTTATGTCAAAAGACACTGATGGCCATATTCCATCCCTGCAGATTCCATAGTGACTAGTCAGGGTGCAGAGTCTGGCACTGGGGTAATAAACTTCCCCTAGATGATCCTGGTGCGCACCTGGGGCTGGAAATCTATGGACCAGACCCTTTCACATTTTACTTGTGTTTTCTCCTGGTCTCAGGCACAGCTAAGCCTTTCTGTTTCCCTTTATGTTCTTTGGGGGGTAATTTTCACATTGCAGTCTGAAGAGAGAGCAGCAGTAGCAGAACATCCTGGAAAGCTTGGTAATGTGGCTCGCATGAGTTTATCTCTGACCTACCGAATTGGAGATGTCTAACAATATCTACCGAGTCTTATGGGAGGGCCAGGACTGTACTCACCTCGCAAGCACTCCTGATGTTGATCACATGGATGGTGATCTGGGAACCGCTTCTGCCAACTCCTGGCTTTCCCCTTATTCACAGTTGGGCTCCTCGTGTCAGCCACTGGGTCATCCCCCGCTGATGCAGCACGATGGTTACCCAGGTAGCTGGTCTCTCTAGGTCTCCCTAGGGTCTCTCAGCAAGGCAGGGAAGCCCACAGTGCCTGTCACTCATCAGAAATGTGGCACTGGATCCAGGGTCACATGTCTTGGAAACTCCTAGGTGGAAAGAGAATGGTGCCTACAGCCTGGCATAATTTTCTCCCAGGACAGATCTCCCCGGGGAGGCTGGTAGCACAACTATGAAATCAGGTCCCAATCCAAATGTTGCATCTGCCTTGGTCATGTAGATGTCGTGAGCCTCAGTTTGTGTATTAGTTGTTAACTGCATGTAACAATATTACTGCAAACTCAGTGGCTTAAAGTAGCACGCATTTATTATCACTCAGTTTCTGTGGGTCGGGAGTTCAGGCATGGCTTAGCTACGTGCTCCTCTGCTTCTGAGCGTTGGTAGTTGTCAGCTACACCCAGTTCTTCCCAGGCTGCAGACAGACCCAGGGCTTCTGACTGTTGGACAGAGGTGCTCTCAGCCTCTGCCATGTGAGTCTGTTGAATACAGCTGGCAGCGCAGCGGCCAACACCACTCAAGCCTTCAAGGCAAAGTCTCTTAGCAAGGCGATTTCACATCTTGCCCAGCTTGATCTCATGAATCCTCTCTGCTTCCCCATGTTCTCCTGGTAAGACCCGAGGGGTGGTTCCCACCCACACAATGGGAGGGCGAGTTACAGAGTGTGAGGTTCAGGAGGTGGGAGTCTGACTGCCATAGTTTTCTATATATAAAATGGGGGCAACTCTGCTTCCTACCTCGTAGGATTAAAGATGAAATGAGAAAATGCATGAAAAGCCCCTAGCAGGGAGTGAGGGCTTAATAAATTTTAGTTCACTGTTATTTATTATTTATCACTGCCATCAGGGTTACAGTTGCTGATGTCGTTATCAAGCTAGTGCTGCTCTCAGATCTCTTGGTGATGACAGATGCCTTCCTCTGGGGTTCCAGGCTCCACCTGGGTTCTCACAGACACCTCCAATGTTTCATCTTAGAGATCTGCCCCCTGAATCCCTCTTCCAAGCTGACCTGTCTGAGCATGTGGGGCATTAGGGTTGAGGTACCTTTGGGGGACGCTGCTCCTGGTGGCCTCTGGTGACTTTTTTCTCTTCCGCAGTTAGTATTCTTGGCTCAAGGAACAGGAGATGGAGGTGGAGATGGAGATGGCTTCCTTTCTAGTCTTAAAACACTGCATCTCCACTGAGTTACAGTTTACCTGCTGAGAGAGGCTTAAAAACCCAGAACCCACAGAGTCTGTCTAGTTAACAAGTATATTAATGCTTTGGGACAGGGTGTGGTGTCTGGGGATTTAAAAGAATCAGTAAAAGGTCTGTGGGTATAGCTCAGGGGTAGCTGAATCTCTGGGTTCAAGCCTTGGCACCTAAAACAATATTGATAGACACATCCCTGGTTCTTAGGGAACTCACAGTTCAATGGAGGGACTTGGACTTGAGGCCAGTGTTGCTCAGTTTGAGACAAATATTGCTTGTTACATGGAGGGGATTTTTTTTTGTTGTTGTTGTTGTTGTGCGTGAAGAGCTGATCATAGGTACCACCACAGGGTTGGTTTCAATGATATTTTAGTTCCATTGTGATCGAGTTATTCCCTCTTGTGATTCTCTCTCATCTTCATGACTATGTGAAGAACAAAGCCTGAGAGGTGCTAATGTGTTTCAGACACCTTGGATTCTCCTCTCTCAGCACAGAGAGCGGTGCAGCCACCTCTTCTGTAGGCAGCAGAGTCTAGAGTGTAATACCATTGTTATGTTGCTGTTGGAGTTATTTTTCCATAATCTTAGCTCTAAATGAGTCCTTTAAAAAGAAATTATTTAAGAAAGAAAAAGGGATCAGCTACCTTCAAAAGAAGGCAGCTGCGTTTTTCACACCTATTGATAGTGCCAGATCCAAGGATGGTTTCAGAGAATCTGGAAGCTGGGTGTGGTGGTATTCACCTGCTATGCCAGCTCTGGGAGATTGAGGCAGGAGGTTACATATTTGGGCTCAGCCTAGGCAGTTTAGTAAGACCCTGCCTCAAAATACAAAACCAAAGGGGCTGGGGATGAAGCACAGTGGAGAGGCCCTGGGTTTAATTCTAAGTACTGAAAATTTTTTCTCTAATTGCATGTTGGGTAAAAAAAAATTCTGTTTGGATAAAACACGTGATAGGCAGCTAGTTTGTAACCTCAGTAGTAAGGGGTATAATAGTGTATTTGATTTTGAAGTAATAGTAAAAGATCAAATCTTGGAGGAATGTTAGGGGCAAAGAAGTCTCAAAATGATGGTTGGATTTCTGGGATGTGTAAAAATAGACTTTCTTTACTTCCCTGTGGGAGTTTGGTCCTTCACAACTTGGGTGGGAACATTCATGAAGAGACTAGCTACATTGTATGCCAGGGGTTGGCTTGTTGGGAGAAACTCTTGACGGGAAACAAGGCAGAAAGAAAATGAATATGTCTCTGAGATTGAGGAAAAATTCAAAATTCTACAGAGTGTATACTGGACTGAGTCTGAGAAAGGTGGAGTTGTGTGGGGTTGCTCAGTCCAGTGAGTTTTGACAGTTGTGTACACCTGTGTAACCATCATTCCAGAAAATCCAGAATGCTTTCCCTGCCCTTGGAAAATTCTCTGGTGATCCTTTCATACAATCCCATCACCCTCTGGGGCAGCCACTGTTCTAATTGCCATTGCAATAGATTAAATTCCCCAGTTCTTGGGCTTCACAGGAATGGAGTTATTTAATATATCCTTTGTGCCAGAATTTTCCCACTCAACAAAATTTTTTAAGAGATGGATTCATAATGTGAGGATCAGTGGCTCTCGCTTTCTCTTTTTTAAACTTTTTATTGATGAGCAGTGATCCATTATAGGCACGCCCCATCACGTCCTTGTCCACCAGGTGTTTGGGCATTTCTTTCCAGTGTTTGGCTATTATGAGTAAAACTTACATGAATGATTATTTACAGATCTGTGTGGACATCTATTCTCTTTCTCTTAGGTAAATTCTCAGGATGAGAAAAGCTGAGTCATAGAGTTAACGGGTCCTCCTGAGCTCATTGAATTGATTTGGTGTCTTTGTAAAAAAAAAAAAAATTGACTGTATGTGTTGGCTGATTTCTGAATTCTCTGATTTGTCCTTTTGATCTTTATGTCAGTGCTACACTACTGTGGCTTTATGTTAATGCTTGAAATCAGGTAGCTCCAACTCATCTATCTTTGTTCTTGTTTTTCGAAAGTTTTATTTTGGCTACTATAGTTTGCTTACATTTTAATATCAGTTTTAGAATTATATTATGTTTTACAAAAAGCTCTGTTGAGATTGTGTTTGGGTGAATCTCTAGATATTTTGAGGAAGAATTAATGAACCAATATTAAATCTTCCAGTCAATGAACATGTTCTATCCATCCATTTATTTATGTCATCTTAAGGTAATTTTCTGTGTGGAGGTTTTACAAATATTATTCTTACTTATTTTGATACTTTGAAATGGCATTGTTTTATAAGTTTATTTCCCAATCATCAATGCTAGTACATAAATATTTAATTGATTTTTATATATTGACTTTGTATTTAGAAATACTGCTAACTCACTCAATAATTTGGTGAGATTTTTTTGGTATTCCTGAGAGTTTTCTATGTACATAATCTATCATATATTTACAAATGATAATACTTTTGCTTCTTTCTCTTATAATTATTTGCCTTTAGTTTTTTTCTTGCCTTATTGCATTAATCAGGAGTTTAAGTAAAACTTTAAATACAGTGATGATAATGGTAATGACAGGTGTCCTTGCCATATTCCTGATTTTAATGAAACACTATTCATTGTTTATCCCAGGGACATAAGGATGGTTCACATATGCAAATCAATAAATATATCACATAAACGGAAGCAAGGACAAAAATCACATGATCATCTCAACAGATGTAGAAACAGCCTTTGGCAAAATCCAACATTCATTCATGATAAAAACTCTGAAGAAAATAGGTATAAAAGACCTAATCTCTCAACCTGATATAAGCCGTTTATGATAAACCTACTGCCAACATTATATTAAATAAGGAAAAGACAAAAAAGCTTTTCCTCTAAAATCAGGATCAAGACAATGTCTTCCATTGTCACCACTCCTGTTTAATACAGTACTTGAAATACTAAGTAGAGAAATTAGGCAAGAGAGAAATAAAAGGGATATTTTAGGGCATAGGAAAGGAAGAGGTCAGTTATCCATATTTGCAGATGGCACAATCCTTTACATAGAAGACCCCAAAAATTTCACCCAGTGACTCCTAGAATTAATAAGCAAATCCAGCAATGTAGCAGGATACAAGGTCAATGCACAAAAGTAAACTCACCAAGAAAGAAATTAGGAAGATAATACCATTCACAGTAGCACCAAGAAAAATTAAATACATGGGAATCAACCTAACCAAGGAAGTGAAAGACTTCTATAACAAAAACCACAGTATTTTGAATTTGAAAAAGGAGATCAAAGAGGTATCAGGAAATGGAAAGATACCCTTTTTGTGGATAGGCAGAACCAACATGGTCAAAAATGGCCATACTTCCAAAACTGATATATAGATTTAATGCAATCCCAACCAAAACACCAGGAGCGTTTTTAACAGAACTAGAAAAGACTATCCTAAGATTTATATGGAACCAGAAAAGACCCAGAATAGCAAAATCAATCCTGGGCAACAACAATGAAGCTGGAGGCATCACAATCCTGCATTTCAAATTATACTACAAAGATACAGTAAGAAAAACAGCATGATACTGGCACAAAAACAGACATGTAGATCAATGAGACAATGAAAGATGAGGAAACGACCCCAGGCACTTAAAATCATCTGATCTTTGACAAAGGGGCCAAAAACACACTGGAAGAAAGATGACCTCTTTAACACTGGATGCCGGGAAACCTGGTTACACGCAAGCAGAAGATTGAATCTTATCTATCACCATGCATGGAAATAAAGTTAAAATGGATCGAAAACATAGATATTAAAACAGAAACATTTAATCTCCTGGAATATGACATAGGTAACAGACTTGAAGACATAGGCACAAGAAAAGACTTTCTAACTTTTTTTTTTTTAAACAGGGTCTTGCTGTGTAGCCCAGGCTGACCTTGAACTCATGGCAGTTCCCCTGCCTCGGCCTCCTGAGTGCTGGAACGACAGACGTGTGCCACCATGCCTGGCCAGGAAAGGACTTTTAAATAGAACCCCAGTTGCACAAGAAATAACTTCAAGAATCAGTAAATGAGATTATATCAAATTAAAAAGTTTTCGAACAGCAAATAAAACATCCAGCAAAGACAACCTACAGAATGGGGGAAATTTTTTTCTAGCTATTTCTCTGACAGAGGACTAACAAAAAATTAAAAAATCAGACCCACAATTCACTCAACAAGTAGGCAATTGAATGAGAATAGACATGCCTCAGAAGATGTACAAATGGCCAATAAATACATGAAAAAATGCTGAACATCCCATAAATAAATGCAAATTAAAACAACATTGTTGGTGACATTGTAAACTAGTACAACCATTATGGAAATCAGTAGGAAGATTTCTCAAAGGACTAAAATTAGAAGCTCCATATGACCCAGCTAGCCCCCTTTCTAGATATCTTCCCCAAAGATACTACAGTGAAACATGCATATCAGTGTTTATAGCAGCACGATTCATAATACCTAAATTCTGGAAGCAGCCTGCATATCCGTCAAGAGATGACTGGCTAAACAATGTAGCATTTATACATAATGGAATACTATGAGGCCATAAAGAAGGACAAACTCAAGACATTTGTAGGAAAATGGAGGTACCTGGAAGATATAATGTTGAGTGAAATAAATCAGATGTACAAGTTCAAAATACAGTATAATATCTCTCATTTCAGTAAGGCAGAGTACAAACTGTAAAAAGGATGGCTAAAAGGAGAGAAGGGGCTAGATCTCTTGCAAATGGGAAGGAGGCTAGGGGACTGAAGGTGAGGGGAGAAAGGGAGAGGAAAGGGAAATAAATAGAATAAAGACATGTCCTTGCACAGGAACCTAATAACCTCAAGAAATGCACATATTACAAGCCATAAACATGAGATAAGATTAATAATATCAACAAGAATGAATATGGGGAAAGGAGATTTAGAGGAGAGGGGACAGAGGATTAAAAAAGAAAGAAAGAAAGAAACAAGCTATATTATGTATGTGTGCACACTCCCTGATATGATTGTAAACTGTATGCACTGCAAACATGTAATTAAAAAAAACACCTCCAAAACAACATTGAGATTCCATTTTGGTTCAGAAAGAATGGCCATGTTATAAAAAAAATCAAATAATAACAAATATCATTGAAGCTGAGGTTGGGGAGAGGAACCTTTCTCCATTGCTGGTGGGAATATAAACCAGCGCAACGACTATGGAAATCAATAAGGAGATTTCTCAAAAAACTAAAACTAGAAATCTGATTTGACCTTTTAAGTTTCTTCCTAAAAGAGTTAAAGTTTTCATACCACAGTGATACCTGCATACTCCTAATAGCTAAATCTTGGAAGTGGCCTACATATCCATTAACAGATGAGCATATAAAGAAAATGTACTATTTATTCACAATGGAATATTACTATGCCATAAAGAAGGATACATGTGAGTCATTTGTAGGAAAATGAATGCACTTTGAGACCACTATGTTCAATGAAATAAATCAGACATGTAAGTTTAAATATCACATAACTTTTCTTATATGAGAGACCTGAAGTATTAATAATTTTAAAAATAACAACAACAACAAAAAGATAATGGGAAATAGGGCCATAGATCCTTTGCAAATGGGAAGCACATCTGGAGATGAAAGGAGGAGGAAAGCAGGGAGGCAGAAGAAAAAGAAGATATGTTAAGTACATATACTTATTCCCTAAGATGAATGTAAACATCATGTAGTACAATCATACAGTAACAAAAATATTAGAGAATGAAAACATGATGTCAGCCATAGGCATTTTTGCTAGTAGATACTCTTAGATTGAAAAATTTTCTTTCTCTTTGTAATTTGCTGAAATTTTAAGAAACATATGTGACGGTTAAATTTTGTCAAATATTTTTCCTATATCAGTTGAAAAAATGATATGATTTTTCACCTTTCTTTGTGTGTTGACTTACATTGCTTTTCTGAGTAATGAACCAGTTTTTGCATTCCTGAGATAACTCTCATTTGCTCATGTTGTATTCCCTATATACTGCTGAATTTGATTTGCAAATATTTTATAAAGGATTTTTGCATCAGTTCTCATGAAGAATACTGGTACATAATTTCTTTCTGAATATATTACCCTTATGACTAAAAGTGTTCCTACCTCTTGTTTTATGAAGGAATTGAAATAATATATATTTTACTTATTTCTTCAATGTTTGATAAAAACTACGGTAAACACACCTGGATTGGGCTTTTGTTTATGGAAAATATTAAATTAGGAATTTAATTTATTGAATAAATGTGATGCTATTCATGTTTCCTATTTCTTTTTCCTTCCTTTTTGGTACTTTGTATTTTTTAAGGAATTTATCTATTGCATCTTGTTTGTTGAGTTTATTGGCAAAATATTTTTTATTTTGGTTTTCTCATTATCCTTTGAACGTCTGTGTGATCTGTAATGATGTCCCTTGATTCACAATACTGATAATTTATTTTGCCTCTCTCTTTCTTGCTAGGTTTGTTTGTGGAAAACAGCTGTTAAGATGACTCCCAATTGTCTCTGCTTCCCTCTCCTCTTTTGTGAGTCCTGGGGATTGAACCCCAGGACCTTCACCCTGAGCTACATCCCCAGGTCCTACCTTTTGAAAAATTTTTTTTAAATTTTAAGACAGGATTTTGCTAAATTGCTACATTGACCAGGCTGGAGTCAAACTTAAGATCCTCCTGCCTCGGTCTCTGTCTCAGTGTTTGGGGTTACCAGTTTGCACCACCATGCCCACATGTCTGTACATATTGATGCCCATATGTTGGTATAATTAATCCTCTTCTCTTGAATATGGATTGAACCTAATGACTCACTTCTAGTGAATAGGATATGGGGAAAGCGATGTATACCATGCTTGAGATCAATTTATGAAAATACTCTTCCTTATAGAGTGTCCTTTCTTGCTCTCTCACTTGCTGGTTCTCATGGAGCCAGCTACCTTCAGGTGTGGGAGTCGACTTGGACTCAGAGCTCCCCCATCCAGCAGATATTTGAGGCAACTGCAGCCGACACTGACACCTTGATCGTAGCCTTTGAGTCCGAGGCAGCCCGGTGAGCTGTGCCTGGATTCCTGCAGACACTGTGATGAGAAATACTTATTACTTTATATTGCCAAGTATTACAGTAGTTTGTTGTGCAACAGTTGTTAGCCCATACAGTTCTTACTGCTTTTATTCACTGCTTTAAAGACTAACTTTTGGGTCTGTTGACTTTATGTCCCTGTGGTTTTCATTAACTTTGTTTTTATTTTTATTTTCTTTGTTATGTTGCTTTGGGCCTCTTTTATTTAGTACATAGCTTTTTCAGGTCGCAGTTGAATAATTTATTTTACAGTTTTTAATTTTCTGATTTAGGCATTTAAAGCAATAAATATCTAAGCGATTTCTGTTTTATCTTCATATCAGAAGTTTTAAGAGATTGTGTTTTAGTTATTATACGGTTCAAAATATTTTTTCACTTCCCTCGTGATTTTGTTTTGGCCCATGAGTCTTTAGAAGTATGTTGTTTGATTTCTAAATATTTGATAATTTTATGGATAACCTATGGTATCGATGTCTAATTAAGTAATGTCAGAGTGACTAGCTCTTTGATTTCTGTCTTTTCTAGATTTCTCAAGACTAGCTTTATAGAGCTGCATCATATAGTCTGTTGTATGGAAGGATCTACGGGCTCTTGAAAACATGTGTACCCTGCAGTTTTGGGGTCTGTTATACTGTAAATATCATGCAGGTCAAGATAGGTGGTAGTGTTCAAATTTTATGCATCTACCGATTTTTTTTTATCAGTTACTTAGATGGAGTGTTAAAATCTTCTACCGTGATTCCTAGGTTTGTCTGTTTCTCCCTTTAAGTCTTTCAATTACTGCTTCACATATCTGGAACTTGTTTGTTAGATGCAGCACACATACTTGGGCTATTTTGTCTTGCTTGCAAATTGGTCCTTTTATCATTAGGAAATAATAATTTTTATCTCTAGTAAATACTCTTTGTCTCCAGGTCTACTTTGTCAGATATTATTAACGTGATACCAGCTTCCTAATGCTTTCTGTTTGCATGATGCATCTTTTCCTACCCTTTTTAGTTTGATTTCTGTGTATCTTGATATATAAATTGTTTCTTATAAGTAGCACACTGTTGGCCCTGCCTTTCTGTTTGATCTGTCAGTCTCTGTCTTGTGTGTGATGTGTTTAGGCCATTTACATTTGATGTAATTACTGATAGAGCTGGTTACCTCCGCTATCTTGGTATTTACTTTCAAATTTATATCCTGTTATTTGTTTCTCCAGTTCTCCTTTACCACTTTCTTTAGAGTTTGTAATTATTTTTTTTCTAGTACTCTGTGTGAGCTTTTATTGGTAAGTTCTCTTGGTTGATAAAGAAAATTTTAAGGCACAAAAGCTATCTGTGTTACTTTGGATTCAGGAGTAAAGCAGCCTTCGGCTTAGACTCAGAGTCGGGAGGGGACGCTTCACTAGGTTCATTAATGTGATCATCATAGTGTTGGCGGATCCCTATAGCACAGGGCACATTGGATATTGTCCCTGTCCGCCGTGGGATTTGCCGTCGGGCTGTCACACATGAGCTGCATTGGCAGAGAATTATTTGCAGACAGGCCACACGAACCTCGTTGTCTGTAAATGCTGGTCTTTGGAAGCTGCATTTCAGTTCCACGGTCAAGGTGTCTCTCTCCAGGGGCCTCCCGACTTCTGCCTGCTGTCACCTCTCTCTCCATCACAGCTGCTTCTAAGTCTGGGAGGAGGCTGTAAACAAACCCTAGAGGAAAGCTGTTTGTGGAAGTTGCCGGCGTCAGTGTGTTAGATAAAGTCCAGACACACTCATGCCGCAGAGCAGCTCGGTCCCCTCTCCTCTCCTGGCTGGGTGCGTATTTTAGGAAGCCAGGCCTTAGAGGGGTGTATTATCATTCATTCCACTCCTCTCCATTTTTTTTGTTTTGTTATGACTTAGATTAATTCTGAATCTCTTGTACCTGGACTCCTATGAAAATTCCAATAAAGCAAAAATGATTAAAATTGGATTGCCCGTAGAAACCGAGATGTTGCTTTCTCCCCTGGAGCTAGGTCGAGCATCTAAATAAAGGAGGTGGCCCAAACCCTGCAGATCAGCCTTTTAAATAAAGTGCAGTGGGAATACCTTCATTTGGATCCATAAATATAAAACAGGAAATCTTAAATGGGACTTTTCTCTATGGTTTAAAAAAAACCCAATATGAGATTATAGCTTTGATCATAACTTAATTTTTCATTTCCATTTTAACTTTAATTTTACTTAAATTTTCTTCTGACAAATCTCCAAAGGAATATTTAAGTGACACAGCATAATGTGGGCAGATTATTCATATATCAGCCCTCAGGCTGCCCAGGAAGGCTTCATCAACTCAGAGTGAGTTTTATTGGAATCTGTAGTTCACAAAATATTGCTTTCTGACAGCTCCTGCACTGTAGAATTTAAAGGCTTAAGTTTTGGGAGAATTTACACATTGGTAGGATCCTCCACACCTTTCAGAAACAGTAAATCGGGATGCTCCCAGCAGCACTCCTGTGGGCCAGGGCTAAGTAATCCCCCCTGGGCATCTGTATGGATAGGTGTGTGGGGTCGGAGTAGCACACATTTCTCACACTTTTTGCCCCAGTGGGGGCAGGACAAGGGGAAGGCAGTAATTGTGTGCCTTATGCTTTTAGTGGAGGTTGGTTTGCCTTGGTAATCTGAACAAGGACATAAAATCCTGTTTCAGTGCCACAGAGAACTAAGTGTACTTCATTCATTATTCGTTCATTGAGGAAATATTTATTAAGCACCTAGCATTCCCAGACGCTCTTCTAAGTCCTGTGGACATAATAGTGAGTGAATCTGACATTGTTGTTCCTTTCATGGATTTCCTGAGCTGGCAGGGAAGACAGAAATTAAACTCTCAAACACACAAATAAATCTGCCATAACCGCCGATGGGAGCTACGAAGAGCACGCTGTTCTGTGGAGGAAGAGCTCAGCAGACACCGGGAGGAGGGTGGAAGACAGCCAGATAGAGGAACGTCCTCAGACAATAAGAGAAATGTTTCATTTGCATTTCCCTTCTTCCCAGTGAGCTTGAACTTCCTGAGATTATTGGCCGTTCTGATCTTATTTTGTGAATTCTGCCTGGTCCTGTCTTTTATCTGTCTTTTAGTTCTTTGTCTTTTGCTTATTGCTCAAGGGAGTTTTGCTAGTCATGGGCAGGCTTCAGTCCACTGGCATGTTGAAGGCTGTGGCATGTTCTGGGTGGGCTTTGGGAGTGGGCTGGGACTGAGTGGTGAGTGTCCTGAGTGGAGAAGTTTGAACTGGTGGCCTCATAGATAGGGTTTGGTCACAGCAGTTCGGGAGCAGTGGGATCTGTTTTGGTGTCTTATGTGGACTACATTTTATCTGCTACACTTGATCACAGGAGCCAGGCTCCTAGTGAAGAATGAGAACACTTTCCTATTCTGAGCCCAACACCTCACAGGCTTTTAAAGGGTTCTTCTCATGGACGCTCTCAAATACCTACTTCCCATCCTGTGAGCGGGTCCCTTACTGCTGCGGAGCAGGACTGACAGGAGAGCTGTGGGAGACAGTGAGGTGCTGTTATTCTCAGCTCTGTTCTCTTCAGATGTTTCCTTTGACTTCTGTAAAGACCACGGCATACCCCATTGATTAGCAAAACAGACTGGCTTCCAGAATCCTGGTGTTGGTATCTGTGAGGATTTATTGAATGTTACTTCTCCATATTTCTTGTCCTAGCAAGGGATTGCTTGTAAATTATTTTCCCTCCCTCCCTCCCTCCTTCTCTCTCTCCTTCCTTTCCCCTTTTTTTTTAGTGCATGTTAGCAACACAGTATAGTGGTATTAGTTTTGGGGAACTTGTACATGTATGTAACACATTTTGATCATTTCAGTCCCTTTTCTCCTTTCTTCTCCTCTCCCAAGATTCCCTTCCCCATTTCCAGAGTCTGCCTTCTAGTTTCCTATAATCTCTCCTGTAACTGATTTATATTTTAGGTCTCTTATATAAGAGAAACCATGTGATACTTAAATTTCTGATGTGGCTTATTTTTGTTAACATGATGATCTGTAGTTCTATCCATTTTCCTGCAAATGGCATGATTTTATTCTTATTTATGACTGACTAGTACTCATATATATATATATATATATATATATAGTATTTTAAAATACATTTCTCTGTTGGAAGGCATCTAGGTTGTTCTGTGAGCTGCACTGTTATAAATATGGGTATTCAGGTATTCCTGTAATATGCTGTTTTAAATTCTTTTGGGAATATACCTAGGAGAGATACAGCTGGGTCAAGTGGGATTTCTATTTTTAGTGTTTTTGAGAAGTTTCCATATTGTGAAATTCTTTCCTAGTGAAAATCAAGGTCTAAGAAAGGGGAAAATCCCACAGGTGTAGGAGCAAGGTGACATGCAGATGTATTTTCTAGGAAACTGCCCATGCTCACAGAAGGCAAATTCTTGTGATGCTGTCCCATCCAGTTGTGCCCTGTGCAGACATCACTAGTCAGTCCCAGCTGCCATTCAAGTTATACCTCCATGCAGCACTTTAGGAAATCACTGCCAGTGAGAAATATTTTTTGCCTGCCCTTGCTAGAATTCTTTTTTTTTTCTGTTCCAGCTAGGAACCTCTATATCTTCTTGGCCTAGAAGATTTTCTAAGAAACATTAATCTGACAAGAAAAATCTTAGGATTAAGTACATTTAGAAAATACTTTTTGCTTAGATCATTTAGAGGATCTCTGTATTTCTGGACTGATGAAATGTATATAATTTAGTGAGCCTTTTTAAAAATAGCACCTGTCAGCATCCTAAAAATTTTGGACTACGCTGTCGGAAGTGGAGTTCTGATTACTCATCCACTGAAGACTTACTTATTAGGCATCTACTCTGTGCTAGGTACTATTTTAGGTGATAGCTACTTGTAAGAAAAATAAATTGAAAAGGTGGATAGCAGCATCCAGGGTTGAGCAGAGTCTCAAGTTCTGCAGTGTGGTGAGGGATGAAAGGGTGCTCTCTGGATGTGAAGGACTTGAGGAGTGAGGCATGCGATTGATGCCCAAGGAAAGAGCATTTTTTGCAGAGAGCAGCAGGTGCAGAGCCCCGGCGGCAGACAGCTGCTGTTCATCTTCAGGAATTGCAGTGGGGCCAGCATGGTTGCAGTGGAAAAACCTTGGGAAGAGACCTGGATAAAGAAGATGGGAAAGCATGAGAGGAACTCACAAGCCATGAAAGGGATTTGATTTGGGGCATTTGAACAGAGGCATGATGCAATTTAACTTTCATGGGGTAGTGTGAGTGGCAGGACTGTAACCAAGGAAATGGCCAGGAAGTCATCGAGGAGAGGTGATGGTGGCTTTGTACAGATGGGCAGTGGTGACGATATTCTGTGTTCCTGTGTGAGGGAAGATTTTGCAGCTGGGATTGCCTGACAGGTTGATGGAGTGATGTGATAATAAACCAAGAATCAAGGGTACCTCTGCGGCTTTGGACTGGAGCAATGAAGGATAGAATTGTCATTACCCGAGACAAGGATGATTTGGGCAGAGTTTTCCTGTTTTGGGATTTGGGTAGGAGTGGGAAGAAACTACAGGTTTGTGTAGGACTTGTATGTTTGTGATGCCTGTTAAACGCACAAGCGACAGTTTTGTTTTACTGTTTTGAGGAGCTTCCATACTGTTTTCCATAGCAGCTGTCTTCATTCACAATCCCACCAGCAGTGCACAAGGGATCCCTTCTCTCCACATCCTCCCCGGGACTTGTTATCTTTTTCTTCTTGATGGCAGCCATTCTAGCAGGTGGCATCTCAGTTTGGCTTTGATTTGCATTTCCCTGGTGCTTAGTGGTGTTGGGCATTTTTCATTGGTGTATAGTTACAGTTTGATAAGAGGAATATTAAAAGTGTTCATGGTAGGCAAATACATAAAACAGATAGTCACCTGGATCAGGAGGGTGGAGGAAAAAGGTTAGTGGGGGGAGAAGAATGGGGAATGGCCAACGCATCATAATGGAGTTTCTTTTGTGGATGATGAAAATGTTCTAAAATTGGTTGTGATCACATTTTACAACTCTGTGAAAAAACAAAAGACCATTTAGTTGTATACTATACATGCATGAATTGTATGATGTGAGGATTACAGCTCAATAAAGTTATATATTTTTAAAAGCATATAAGTAGAGGCATTGAGGAATGCAACACCGGGGTCAAACTGCTGGAATTCACCATGTAGCTCAGGCTGGTCTAGAACTCACAGCGATCCTCCTGCCTCAGCCTTCTGAGTGCTGGGATTACAGCATGTGCCACCACACCTGGCTTTTTTTTTTTTTTTTTTTTTTTTTTTTT
>NW_022900946.1:18258298-18315859 GCF_012274545.1 Fukomys damarensis | reverse complement strand
TTTTTTTTTTTTTTTTTTTTTTTTGGAAACTGCTTGATTTCAAATGCCAGCTCTACTGTTCTTTGGCTGTGTAGCCTTGGGCAAATGACTTAACTTGTGAGATGTGGCCAAGTTAGTGAACAAAGAGGGTTTAGGACAGTGCCCAGCAGGAAGTAAGTATTGGGGCTGCTGCTGTTGCTGCTGTGTATTCCTGCCTGGCTCCCATGCTCTCTGATTGAGGGGTTAAGTAGGGAGTCACGCTCAGGTTCTGGAAAGATGAGTGAAGAGGGTTTATGACTTTGCTGATTTGGGTACCAGCCCTGACCAGTAGTCCAGATACTCCTTTTCCAAGGGGGAGGGGAGGTCAGGCATTATCATAAGAGATTTTAGATACCCAGCGGATGTGCAAGAGTGAATCCTGACAGAGCTGGCCTATTCTGTGTGGCCCCCTTCACCAGGGCCCCTTATGTTCCTCCATCCCCCGTCTGCTAGCTGTGCTTTCTGTGTGACCACGAGGCAAAACATCAGCTCATAGCTGGGTCGGGACAGGCTTCTACCTTCCCTGAGCTCTCTGCTTTCATCAGGGTTTGCAAGAATAATTTGGTGTAAAGCGAGAAGAATCATTTCTAGAAGCAGCAGTGGCTGAGTGTGAGGCTTATTTTGCCTCCCCCATGGCTGGCAGCTCAGCAAAAACTTTGGCAATCTCAGCTGGCTGGTTGGAGCGGGAGTAGGAATTTAGTATTTCACTTCCACTTAAGCTTCTCAGTGGGGGAAAATATCCCACAAAACACTGCTGTTCCTGAGTCTTGGCAACAGAGTGGGTTACTCACTTATTAAGTTCTAGCCAGTGGGTCCCCAGGCTAGTCATTGTCCTTGGTTTGCCTGCGTTCCATGCCTGGCAGAGCTTGGGTGGCATGTGACAAGTCCCGTTTCTGGGCTCAGGCTAGAAACTTCCCCGGCTCAGAGGAATGCGGACCTTTTCTTCCTTCTCCTGAATCAGTGTCACACCCACCTGTCCAGAGTCTTCTGGATTCCGAACTCTGTCCCCACTTTCCTCTCCAGTGCCATTAAAAAATTCACAAAGGTGACAGTTGCTTGCAGGAAAATTAAAATAAAATGGTGGAGCAGAATATAGAAGAAAAATGCATCCTCTCTTCCTTGTTGTATCCTCCTTTCCATACCCCTTTCCCCCAGGTTCTGAGGATGTCACCTGGCACTGTTAAATGTGGGGTGATTTATTGGGACATTTGCTCTGTTTACCAACACACACACAGAGCCATGCATACATCTGCCCCTATACATGTGTCCAAGAATCTTAAAATACTTGTGATTTAAAATGATCATACTTTTGATTGAAAAAAGAAAGCAGAACTGAAAAGTTAAAATGAAAAATAATTATTTCTGGCCTTCGCCCACTCTAAAAAAGAAACAGTTTTGAATTCTCTTGGCTTCAGTCCCCAGTGCTGCTTACCACCAAGGCTCAGACAATATGTATGTATTGCTGGTTCTTTGATACTGACACACAATAATCGTATGTATTTATGGTGTGCAGTGTGATGTTTTGATATATACATTGCATAATGATCAATCACAGTAATTAATATATCCATCATCTTAAGTATTTGCCATTTCTTTGTTGTAAGAACATTAAAAGCCTCTCTTCTATTTGAAATACATCATGTATTATTGTTATTTATAGTCATCTTGCTTTGCAATACAACTCCAGAACTTTTCCCTCCTCTCTGTTGACCAACCTGTCCCTGTCTTCCCCTTGTCCCTTTTCTCTCCAGCTTGTGTTAGCCACGATTTTACTCTCAGCTTCTGTGGGATTTCCTTGGAGTACTATTCAGCCATAATTAGATAAACTCTTATTTGTGACAATTTGGGTGATCTTGGAGGATATTATGTTAGGTAAAATGAGCCAGGCACAGAAATATAAATACTGCATGACCTCACTCGTACGTGGAAGGTTTTTTTTTTTTTGGTGCCGGGGATCAAACTTAGGACTTTGCGCTCGTGAGGCAAGTAGCGGAACCACTGAGCTAAGTCCCCAGCCCTGCAAGGTGGTTTTTGATTGATCAGGTGTAGTCATTGTCAGTTCATAATTCTGGCTGTGTGATGGTCCCATGATCCCATATCTCAGCTTCAGGCCTCAACAATGTTATGTTTACTATACTTAGTAAAATCCACAAGCAGTTCCACTGTTCTGGCTATTTAAACATTATTCTCTTCTGAGAGTGTAGGACTAAGATACCATTTTATTTCTCTTTCTTCTGAAGTTTACAGTTGCCTTTCTTTTTTTTTTTTGTTTCAAATTCTTGCCTTTGCAATGTCTTAGATGTTTCCAAGATTTTTCTTATATTAAGTATAAGGTCAGTGTCTCCCCTCTGTTTTATTTCTTCCAGGATCACCTCTCCTAGGTGCAACTGCTCAAGCATGCACTGTGATGCCGTAGTCTAGGGACTGTTCTCCCACATACAAGGCATTTCTGCCCTGTGTTTCTCTGCCACCTCCACTGAGCTTGACATCTGCAGATTTCAAGGCTTTCTGGGGTCCATGAAGGCAGATTGGCTTCCTCCTCAGCAGTCTCTCTCCTTTCTCATATTACTGTGGCTGGAATTTCCCCTACCGCACTTCTGTTACCACTTTCTCCTGAGGCTCCAGACGTGGGGTTCCAGGAATTTATTAAAATCTATCTTTCAGATGATTCCCATCTCTTTCCATGGCTTTTTGAATCCCTTCCCTATCATTTTAATAGATTTTTTTCTATTAAGTTTATTGGTACATTTAAGGTAAATGATAGTTACATTCATCATTGGGATCTTGTACCTTTACATAATTTATCTTGGTTCTTGTTTTTTCTCCATTCCCCTGCCCTCCCTTCACCCCCTTCACCTTTCCCTATTTATAAAGACTTTGTTTCCATTTTTTCTTTTTTTTTTCAGCTTTAATTGAGTTTATTGGTACATTTTAGGGATACAGTAACCTCCCCATCTACAAGCACTTTATTTCCATCTTTTCTTTATCTCACATTTTTTTCTTTTCCCTTATTTCCCTTCCCCTACCTGTCCCACCTTCCCTATACCTTTAGCCCCTTTCTTCCCGTTTCACAATGTCAGTAATCTTACTAGGGTCTTATGTATTATTCCAGTTTATTCACACCAGAGAAACTATTTGGTATTTACATCTGTGTGACTTATTTATTTCACTTAGGGGTATATCTTCAATATGTATCCATTTTCCTATGAATGAATCTATTTTCTCGTTCTTTATGGCTGAGTAATATTCCATTTTATAGAAAAACCACATCTTTATCCAGTTTCCAACTGATCATTTTTTCCTTTTTTCTTTTCCCTACTTTACTTTCCCCACCCTTTCCACTTCCCCTTCTGCTTTAGACCTTTTCTTCCTATTACATATTATCAATTATACCATTTGAACCTAATTTACACTTTTAGTTTTTCACACCAGAGAAACTATTCAGTTTTAGTTAATAGATTTTTTTTTTTTGGTACCGGTGTAAGACTTAAAGTCTCACTTCCACTTCACAGAGCATGAACAGCCAAAAAGGCCTCCACAATGCTGGGCCCTAAAACCCAGCGAGGCTCTGGGAGCTCGAAAGAGAAACGAGAAACCCAGGAAGGAACACACCAGGCTAGTTGGTAAATAGATCTTTATTAGTCTGGCCAGACAGCACTCCTGGAGCCAGGTAGCTCAGAGAGGCAACTGCTCACGGGCTGAGGTCTTTTTATAGGGTTTTTCTCAACGAAAAGTCAGGGCATTCACAGAACTACCAGAGGACAAGATTCTAAACACATTGCTTATCTCATGCAGGAAATGTTCTATGGTCACTTTTTGTCATACCATTTGCCCCTGGGTGGGCTATTAGCCAAGTTAGCAATGAACATATGAAGAAGCACAGTCTCTGGCCTATTAACATGGAGTCACTTTAGCTTATTCAAGTCTTACACCGGGATTTGAACTTGGGTCCTTGCGCTTGCAAGGCAGGCCACCGAACCGCTGAGCTAAATCCCCGGACCCTTAATAGACTTTAAGAGGAGATAAATGTATGTATCCTTTTTTTTTTTGTTTGTTTTTTTTTGGTACCAGGGATCCAACTTGGGTCCTTGTGCTTGCAAGGAAGGTGATGGAACCACTGAGCTAAATCCCTGGCCCAACTGTATGTATTCTTGAGTTGACTTCTACTTTGAGCCAGAAGTTCCTGAGAATGTCTCTGCATCTTTCTGTATTATTATTATTTTATTATTATTGTTATTGGTTTGTTGGCCCTAGGGATTGAACCTAGGGAATTTGCACTGAAGGAGATCCTCATCTTGTTTATTATTTTGAGACAGCATCTTGCTAAATTGCTAAGTTGCCAAGGATGGGCTTGAACTTGTGATCCTCCTGCCTCAGCCTTCCACATTTCTGAGATTATAGGCCTGCACCTGTAGGCCCAGTTCTGTATACTGGATACTTAGATGTATCCAGTGATTGGTACTCACAGGCTAAGTAGCTCTTCCCTCAGGCAAAACTAAGTGGAACGTAGTGCTTACACTACACCCTGAGAAACCCAGGATTAGTTCATGTGAAAGGTTAGGGGGTTCATAATGCCTAGCCGAGCATTTTAAGTACTTGAGTCCTTTAAAATTTTGTAACATCATTCAGCCCTTGTTAGTGATGATTATACATGGGGTGAGACTTTATAAAGCAATGAAATGCAAAACAAGTGGTTTTGTTCTCTACCTCACAGGCATAGAGGTACACAGATACATACAACCATGGTATGTCTGTCACCCCAAAACGTGGTTTACTGGCCTGACTTCTTTGGAAGTCATGGGTCATTTTCCTTGAGGCATTTTTGAATTAAACTGGAATCTGAAACTCTTTTTCTGGTCCTTTGATTTAGAATGAGCTGCTGGTTCTTCTAAGCTCCCTGTGCACAGAGAGCAGCTGGGAAACCTCTGGGGCTATTATCATGGCTGGGCTGTTCCTGTTTTCCTTCTAAGATTCAGGTCTGTGGTCACCTTCTCCCCAGAACCCTTCCTGATCTGCCCAGGCATGGGGGTTTGGCAATGAGGCAGATGGAGGTGGAATCTCAGCTCGAGCATTTTCAGGTGTGTTGAAATTGCCCATTACTTACCCTCTTTGTTTCCTCAACTGTACACTGTTGAGGTCTATGTCCTTGCTCTGGTCTGTGTCATTTGTCTGGGCCAGAGATCACGGGCAGAGGCCACATCCTCATTCTACTGTGAAGTGAGAATCAATTCCTACTTTCTGGCAGTTTGAGCAGGAGCAGGGTGCTCAGCGGGGTGACCCTGTCTGTAAATAGGAGGTTGTTGCCAGACCTGAGAAATTAATTTCTTGCTGTGCAATCATTTATCTTTTACTTTCTTTAAAAATAAAACCCAGGGTTTGTAGTACTTTTCAGGAGGAACTTGCACAAACCAACTACACCCTTAATGGGGATTAATTGCAGATGCATTGGCTCCTCCTTGTCACCGATCCAGATTGGACTCAGCAAACCCCAGCCATCCTGGGGAAACAGCTGTGACAAGATTCTTCTTTAGATTCCCTGTCTCTAGCTATTACTCTGGTGCTGTAATAATCCATGGGCATATCTGGCCTCCTCAATAAACTGTGAGCCCTGCAGGGTCTGGAAATAGTCTATTAACTTTCCAGTGCATATGATGGTGCCCAAGACCTATAAGGGGCTAGGGAGTGTTGGGTGTCCACATGGATAAAACCCCATGTGTCATACATAAAGGGTCCATTTATTTCATTGCATAAAATAGCCAGGTAAACTTTGTCAACATGGACAACATATTTAGGACCCTCTGATTAAGTATGTTGCAAGTGACACCTGGGGAAGAGAAAAAGGTCTCTGCATTATCCCAAAATGTATGTGCTGTTCTGTCTCGGGGTAGGAGCTTGGGATGATGCTCTCTACACAAGGCAGCCCTGCTTTAAGTTGGAGATGATGGAGGATGGTTGGGTTTGCTAGGCTGGATGTGCCTTACAGAAAGATGGCCATCCTTTGTGGTGGCCACTCTGAGCCTCTGTGAGGGGCCTGTGAGGATCTTGGCACCATCCCTTGGACAGGTAGTGCCAGGTGTATTTTCTAATATAAGCCTGGAATCAGAGGCACAGGGCAGATGCTGCATACCACACAGTCGCATTTGTTGCCCTGCAGTTTCGCACTGGGGACTCCTTGGCATGCTCCCGAGGGAGAAGCAGCAGGTACATACATGGTTAGTGACTTTCTGTCAAGTACGTCAGGGAGAATGGCCTGCCCAGCAAGGAGGCATGCTGCCTTTGGTGCCGGGCACTATTCTGATGGCTACAGGTAGAAGGGGCTTGATTTCATCATCACAGCCACCGAGAAGTAGATGTCATCGTCCCGCTTTAGAGAGAAGAGAATGAAGGCTGGGTCGTGATGTTCATTGCTCAGTGTAACACGTGCCGTGGACCTGGGCCTGGTGATCTTTTTGCTGCAGTGCTTGATCCTGATCCCTCTCAAGTCACTCCTTTCCTGCAGCCCCTCTGGGAGAGCCCCACGTCATGGGGGTATTTATGAGGGGTGGGGACCAGGTGGTAAAGCTGGCCTGGACTTGGCTCTCCCCTCAGTGATGTTGCACTAAGCGCTGGTGACAGTCTTGTTGCTCAGTGAGATTCGTGTGGACTAGAAACCTGGTTGGGTTCTGTCCCACTGAACCACAAGGGTGTCTAACTCTGGCTGTCTAGTCTGGAGCCCCTGGGTTCCTAGAAGACTCATGGTGAGCTTCGGAGGCTGGTGTGGGGGGTGATAGTCCGAGTCCCCTGAATCTGGGGTGTTTTGCATGTCCTTTCTCTGAGAGAGGCTGTGACTTCATTGGAGTCCCAGGAGGGCTCCAAAGAGCAAGAACAGGGACAGTTCGAACTGCGATGGTACCATGTCGTGGGGCTCCCATGGCAGTGCTTCCCAAGTCTTAGCTCACTACAGCCTCTCCGCCATCCAGTGAGGCCACTGCTGTGTTTCCCCCATGGTGTACACGGATATGGAGGCCTGGAGTGGTGGTGCCACTTGGCCAAAATCAAGTGCTTGGTAGAGCTGGGGTCCCTGCATGGGCAGCCTGACTTTAGAATGTGTGTCTTGCTGACCCAAGAGGGGACCAGCCTTCAGGGGATGTGAGGCTGCCACTAATTAGGAGGCGTGGTTGCTGCAGCTTGGGGTCCCTGAGGTGGGGGGGCTTGAAGCCCGCCCCATGGCATGGCTGTCTTCTCCCCCCTAGGGCTTCTAGGGAGAGGCTCCAGGTCCCACCTGCCACTAGCACAGCAGGTGTGCTGCCTAGGCCACAGACATGCTTTGATTTTCTTTTAAAAGCAGTAAAAATTGGGGAAAGAATGAACTTTTAGGTCATAGAAAATATTAAATTTCTTAATAAGCTATATATTCTTTATACTAAAACATTTAAAAATACTTTTATTTTTATTCTTTTATGAAGAAAAAAGGAGCTCATAAAGGCAAAAGTGCCCGGAAGTCACAAAAGTCAGGATGGGACCCTGGAAGGGGTTCGGGGTTTCTGAGAACCACTGTTACCTGGCCATCCAGAGGGCAGGGGCATTGGCTGTGGGGTGTGTGCTGCTATGTGAAGCTCCCGGGTTCTGATGGAACCTGCCGCAGTGTGGACCAGGTGGCTGGTGTAGACAAAACTGTGGGTAGATCTGGGGTAAGCGGGCTGTGGTTCAGCTGGGAGGGGACACTGGACGAGGACTCTGAATGAAGCTTGTCTGCCGGAGACCAAGAGAGAAGCCCCATTCTTCCAGGTGAAGCGTCTTCATCCAGAATTGGCGTGACCATCTTTAATTCTCCCACTGCTGCCTGTAGACCACATGACTACCTGTGATGAAATGGAGATGAGGATGTGCTTAGCATTCCTGTCTCCATGATATAAATCAGCAGCCTTAAAGGGTACGGCTGTGATTCTTCTCAGCTCCCCTGAGTCTGGATGACTGAGCTTCTTGGAGCAGCTCCCGGGAATGTGTCTTTGCAGGGGTTTGAGCCAGGCTGAGTCCCTTCCGTTTCAGCGGTCAGGTGGAGGTGGGGACAAGAGTCCCCATTATGCCTGACATTGTTCAGTAGGGACCCTGTGTGTTAAGGACAGTGAGTGCTTTTGAAGGTGATTAATTTGAGGCCTGTTTAATTTGCTTTGCTGCCGGAGCTCTGCAGACTCCAGGAAGGGACTGTGGGCCTCAGGCTCACATGGTCTCCCATAGGCTGGTCAGGTGGTGACCATTCTCTCCTTCTACCAAGAACACGTGGGCTGCACAGTCTGGGATGTCCAATATCCTAAGCTCTCACATTGTCTAGAACCCTCAGTGGTATCCCAAATCCAGAGTATAATGAAAGCCCATCATGCATGCTCTAGCCCTGAATTAGAGTCACTTGTGGCAGATAAGGCAGAATATTATGACAGATGTCACCTGCCCTCTGGGTCTCACATCTTATCCTTGTTAGGTTTCCTGTACTCTAGCCATCAGAGACCTTATCCTCCCTACTCTTCCCTCTTCTTTCTGCTCCAACAAAAAATGGTTGCCTTTCATGCTGCCTTGTGCCTGAAATGCTCTCTTCCTTTTCTTTACCTACTTACTTTCTGTTCCTTTGCTTTTCAAATAAAGTATAACTTCCTCAAGGATGCTTTCTCTGACTCTCCATGCTAAGGCAAGATCTATACCTTTTTGAAGAACCTTCCTGCCTTTTCTCCAGATGCTTGCCTCAGCTTGGCATTGTGCCTTCTCCAGCACAGTGGCTGAATCTGTTATCACTTAACACTGTGTCTCTAGTGATCAGCGTGCAGCCTGGGCTGTGCAATCTCTGTGAGTGGGTATAATGGTTGTCATAGAGCCTTTGGCATTGGAGCCTCGCAGAGGGGCCCCATCCCACCCATAAACATGGCTGAGTTCTGATTTACCATGTACCATGAACTGGGCAGCCTCAAGCAACTGACATAACTGCTGTGGTCAGCCTTGCCTTGTTTTTCTTAGATATACAGCCGGAATGAGAACACGTATTGTGATGTTCATGTTTGTTGGGGTCACCATGACACTGAGGACAGTGCTGTTCATTCCAAGCCAATGCATTTGTTACCCTGGATGCTCCTGTTGAAAGTGAGGCCCAGGCTCTGGCACTGATTAGAATGGCAGGGCACCCAGGTATCAGAGGTGTTTCTTGAGAAAGATGGTCAGTTGGTGGACAAGAGGAAAGATCTGCCTTCCATGAAGGTGGCACAAGGGGGCCTAGAATGAACAAAGAAACAAGGATTTTTCTTTTTTTTTGGTACCGGGGATCAAACTCAGGACCTTGTGCTTGAGAGGCAAGTGGCAGAACCACTAAGCTAAATCCCTGGCCCAAGGAATGGTTAAAACCACATTCTCCTCTGGATGCTTTTATTTTTCTGACCTTGACCCTGATGTCTCAGGTCTTTAGCCTCTGACAAAGAATGACATCATTTGCTTTCCTTGTTCTGATTCCTTTGGGCCTGGATCATGCTACTAACTGTCTAGCTTGCAGATCAGTGGTGGTGGGACTTAGCCCCAGTGGGGAGAACTGGTTCCCATAATGGGTGCCTTGTGTCCTATGGGCTCTGTTTCTCCTGGGGCACCAAGTAGACCCTGCCCTGTAGGGCTTTTATAGGGATTACATGAATATTCATTGTGAAAGCGCCTCTTATCATATGTAGACCCTAATTTGGTTGAAAAATGTTATTTTTTTTCCCATCTCAGGGATCACATTGCTTTTTCCTTTTAAAAAAAACTTTAGAAAATTGTTATGGCTGGAGATATAGCTCAGCATTGGAGAATTTATTTACTATGTACAAGGTCCTGGGTTCTATCCCAAAACAAAACAAAACAAAGGGCAACAATAGCAACAAACAAAAAACAAAACAAAGGAACTGCACAAGATCTTAGTAAAAGGCTGTGTTGTTGGCCTCTGAGCAACGCTGCTCCAGTGGATTCTGTGCCCTGGTTGTAACCATCTGCGAACTCCAAGCTAGCTCTATGGTTTGCTTCCCCTTGGCACAGGGCAGTGGAGGTATAGACTAGCTAACTGACCTGATCCAGGATAAGGCCAGTGCCCAGGGAGGAGGTAAGACCAGAGGGCCAGCAGCTTCAGGGGTTCCATTGTTACCCTCCCAAAGTGACTGGGTGAGACGCAACCAACAGAGAGTGCTGTGGAGAGGATGTGGGTTAGACATAGACCCCCTGGGAAGTTTAAGCTCAAGCTGGGAAGGACTTGGGCTCTGCTGTCTGTAGTAAGGCCTAGTGAGTGTTGACATCCAATCTAACAGTCTGTGTGAACCCCTGTCCTCAGGCTTACATCCTGCAAAGACTACAGGGCTGATTGCTTTTGCTATCTACCAATGTAAGCAAGGACGTGCTATGGCTTAAATGGTTACCTTACCATCGTCTGGGGTAATGGGCAGAGTGGTATCTGAAACAGGGAAGGCACCTCAAAAACCCATAGGGCCTAAGGCTAGGTGGAAAAAAATCATTACTTGCTGGATACCAAGACTGCAGATCCTGGAAATAAACCACTATTCAGAAATGCAGAGGATTAAAAAAAAACCCATATCTTTAAAAATTAAAAAAGGTGTTTTTTTTGTTTTTTTGTTATTTCTCTCTTTACTTCATTTTTTTTTTGGGGGGGGGTGAGTTGGGTTTATTGTCTTTTTCCATTTCCCTTTTTAGCTTTTTTCTTTTTTCATCCTTCTTATCTTTCATTTCCAGTATTTCACAGATTTTTTTCTTTTTCTTGTTTGTTCTTTTATGTGACTGTTTTCTAATACTGTTTCCTTTTGCACCTCAATAGAATTCCCTATCTCACTTCTTTCTCCTCCTTCTCATCTTCCATTGGTTAATTTTTCAAATTTTACTTGTCTCATTCTCCATTTCCCTACTCTCTCATTCTTTGCTGGTATAACTATTAAGCCTTATGAGTCTTTAGATAGCTAGTTACTCCATGCTATTGCTGTTGAATACTATTCTATTATTAGTGAAAATAAAGTTCTATTTAGTAGATATTTATTTGCTTTTTAAAAAATAGTTCTGGGATCTGAACCTGGGACTTGCAGGTGGTAGGCAAGTGCTCTGCCTCTGAGCCATACCACTGGCCCCATCCATTTAGTAGATATTATTGTAGGTAAATATTTGGTTTGTCTTAGTGTTTATACTATAATTACAGATCTCTTTTCAGTGGCTAATGGTGATACATTATTGGCTCATAGAGTATGTAAGTATTCAGTATGTAAATAGAGTATGTAAATATTTGGTTTGTCTTAGTGTTTATACTATAATTACAGATCTCTTTTCAGTGGCTAATGGTGATACATTATTGGCTCATAGAGTATGTAAGTATTCAGTTGTCTTTGACATTATTATTATTGTTACTGATTTTATTACTGTAGTCAAGGTGATATAGTTGTTGTGATTAATAGATTTTCTCTGAACACGAGTATCTGGATTGTCTTCGTGTCGTTAACAATGCTGAAGCCCATCCCCAGAGAACTGTGTACCTGGCCAAATACACTTCAGTATTCTCTTCCAAATAAATGGAGGTATTTGGATCCTGGGACAGAGGCAAAGGCCAATAGTTAGCCATGCCCAGAGACCATCACTGAAAAGCACACATTAACTAGAGGTTTCCATACTAGCAGCAAAGCTTTCCACTATAGTCAATCTATAAACCTCCCCAGAACAGAAAACAAGAAATACAGAACCATGATTATACAAGGCAACACAATGCCTCCCAAACTCCCAACTCCCCCAAATCTGTGGGACATCAAAGGGACCAAAATCAAGTCAACAGCTTAATCATTCAAAATAATAACAGGGAGGAGAACAAAACAGATCACTAAGGTACTCTGTGAGCTTATAAGGATATAAATAAATAGATAATGGGCCTAATAAAACAATTAGTGAATCTACATAAGACACTAATAAAAAGCTAGCTGAGCTAAACAAAATGATACAAAACATGAATGTCCAGCATAGAAAAGAATTAGAGTCTGTAAAAAAATACCAAACAGAATTTCAGGAGATTAAAAATTTTATAGGCAGCAGAAATGACCAATACAGGACAGAACTAGAAAACATGGCTGTTGCCAGTGACCACATACATAGAGATACCTTAAAGACAAGAGAAAAGAAAAAAAATGGATCCCAAAGCTGCTAAATGATGCAAAGATCAAGATTAATTAAATTAATTAATATTAATTAGAATTAGCAAAAAATTGGGAGCTAGGACAAAGGCATGAAAAACCTGTTTACTGAAATAATAGCAGAAAGATTCTAAATATGGGAAAAGAATTTCATACACAGATCAGTGAAGCATATAGGGTCCCAAATAGGCATGATCAGAAAAGAACCTCTCCGTTGCTCATCTTAGTCAAAAATCCCCCCGCAAAAATCCCAAAAGTCCAACAAATGAACTGAATCTTAAAAGCTGTTAAAGAAAAGCAATGGACTACTTCTAAAAGTAAACCCTTAGAATTGTAGCAGACTTCTCAACACAAACCTTAAAGGCCAGGAGAGTTTGGAGAGAAGTGTTTCAAGTCCTAAAGAAAACAACTTCCAACCCAGACTGATATATCCTGCAAAACTATCTTACAGAATTGATGGGAAAAGAAAATATTTGTATGACAAAGGGCATCTACAGAGTTTCATGACTACCAAACCAGCACTCCAAAAAATTCTCAAGGATATCCTAGAGACAGTAAATCTCACAATGACAAAAGGTCTAATAGAATGAATGCCCCAGGTAGAGTGAGCAGTTAACTAGAAGAGAAAGATAGGAAATCAGCAATAGGAACATAATCCAATGACAGGAATAAGTTAATACCTTTCAGTAATAACACTTAATGTGAATGATTTCAATTCCCCTATCAAAAGTCACAGACTGACAGAATGGATCAAGAAACAAAGTCCAACAGTATGCTGTATGCAAGAAACATTTAAGGGCTGGAGATTTAGCTCAGTGGTTCTGCCGCCCACCTTGCAAGTACAAGGTCCCGAGTTCGATCACCAGTATCAAAAAAAAAAAAAAAAAAAAAAAAAAAAAAAAAATTAACAGATTTAACCCCCAAAGAAATTCATAGACTAAAAATCAAAGGATGAAAAAAATAATATTCCATGCAACAGAAACAACAGGACAATGACAACAGCAGCTGGTATAGCTATTCTATTTTCAGACAAAGTAGACTTCAAGCCAAAATTGATCAGAAGATACAAGGAAGGTCACTACATATTAAGGAACCAACTTAGCAGGAAGAGATTACAATTATTAACATATATGCACCAAACAATGGCATACTCAACTTCATAAAGCAAGTACTACCAGTCATAAAAGATAAACATAAACACAGTTATAGTGGGTGTACTCAGTACTTCACTGTCAAATACGCAGATAACCTAGACAAATCAGTGAAGTATATCACAGTTGAACAAAACATTCGAACAAATGGACTTACTAGATATCTAGAGTGTTCCACCCAATTAAAGACAATATACATTCTTCTCATCAGCACATAGAGTGCTCTCCAGAATAGACCACATAGTAGCCATTTAAGCTTAAATGCATGCAAAAAATCACAAGTATACCATGCATATTATCAGATCATAGTGCAATGAAACTAGAAATGAATGGTAAAAGAAACCACAGAAATTATGCAAATGCACAGAAATCAAACAGTAAGTACATTCTTGAATAATCAATGGGTTACACAAAATAATCAGAGAAGAAGTAAGACAGTTCCTTGAACTAAGCAATGCCAGTACAACGTACCAGAACTTATGGGCACATGAACATAGTCCTAATAGGGAAGTTTATACTTGTGAATGACCCACATTGCAAAAACAGAGTGAGCCCAAATAGATAAACTAATGATGGACCTCAAGGTCATAGAAAAACAAAAACATTCTAAACTGAAATCTAGGACAAGGATGGAAATGAAAAAGATCATAATATGATAAAAGCAGGAATCAATGAAATCGAGAATAAAAATACAAAGAATCAATGAATTGGAGACCCGGTTTTTCAGAAAAAAAGCAAAACAGGCAAACCCTTAGCCAGTCTTACCAAAAAAGAGAGAAAAAGACATATATCAGTGCAATTAGAAATGAAAACAGTGAAATTCCAATGGACAGTTCTACAATCCAGAAGATTATTAGCAACTACTTCGCAAACCTATATGCCAGTAAGTTGGAAAATTCAGAAGAAATGGATAGATTTCTAGGTACGTATTACTAACAAAGCTAAATAAGAAGATATAAGAGCCTTGAATAATCCAATAATAGACAGTGAAATTGAAGCAGTAATTAAAAAGAAAAACCTACTAACTAAGAAAAGCCCAGATCCATATGTGTTCACTGCTGACTTCTACAGGAATTTCAAATATGATCCAACACCAATACTCCTCAAACTCTTAAATTAGAAGGGAAGGAATCTTCCTAAAGTCATTCCTGGAAACTGACCCTATCCTGATTCCCAAATCAGAAAAAGATCTAACCAAAAAAGACTACTACCATATAGGCCAATCTCTTTAATGAACTTAGATGCAAAAACCCTCAAGAAGATATAGATAAACAGATGCAAATCATCAAAAAGATCATACATCACAACCAAGTAGGCATCATCACAGGAACAAAAGGATGATTTAA
Source organism: Fukomys damarensis (assembly GCF_012274545.1). Taxonomy (NCBI): domain Eukaryota; kingdom Metazoa; phylum Chordata; class Mammalia; order Rodentia; family Bathyergidae; genus Fukomys; species Fukomys damarensis. Next base: position 18,301,186 of record NW_022900946.1, on the reverse strand, counting down.
CATATGAAATCAATAAATGTAATTCTGTCAGGCGAAGTGGTACATGACTGTAGTCCCAGCATTCAGGTGACTGAGGCAGGAGGATCACTGCAAATTTGAGGCCAGCCTAGGCTATATAGTGAGTTTAAGGCCAGCTTGAACTGCATAGTCAGATGCTATCTAAAAAAAATAGTAATACATCACACAAACAGATGCAAAGACAGAAATCACATGATATCTCAATAGATGCAGAAAAATTCTTTGATAAAATCCAACGTCCACCTATTAAAAAAAGCAAAGAAAATAGGTACAGAAGGACTTTATATCAATCTGATAAAAGCCATTTATAACAAACATTGCCAACATTATATTAAATGAGAAAACCCTGAAAGATTTCCCTCTAAAATCAGGAACAGGCAAGGATGTCCACTATTACCACCCCTGTTCCACATAGCACTTGAAACATTAGCCAGAGAAATCAGGCAAGAAAAAAAAATACAAGGCAAACATAGGAAAGGAAGTAAAATTATCATTATTTGTAGTTGACATGGCCATCTACATAGAAAACCCCCAAAATTCCACCAAAACTCCTAGAGTTAATAACCAAATTCAGCAATGTAGCAGGATATAAAATCAACACACACACAAAATCAGTAGTGTTCCTGTGTGCCAATAATAAACTCAATGAGAAAGAAATTAGGAAGAAGTTCCATTAACAGTAGTACCAAGAAAAACAAAACACTTGGAAATTAAACTAATCAAGGAAGTGAAAGGTCTCTACAACAAAACTACAGTACTCTGAAACAGGAGATCAAAGAGGACATCAGAAAATGGAAACACATCCCTTGCTCCTGGATAGGCAGAAACAATATAGTCAACATGGGCATACTTCCAAAACTGTTACACAGATTTATTGCAATTTCAATAAAATGCCAACAGCATTTTTCACAGAACTGGAGAAAAACAAACCTAAATTTCATATAGGACCAGAAAAGACCCAGAATAGCAAAAACAATCCTTGGTAATGAGCAAAGCAGGAGGCATCACAACCCCATTACAAAGCTACAGTGATAAAAACAGTGTAGCACTGGCACAAAACAAACATATAGATCAGTGGAACAGAATAGAGGATGCAGAAACAACCCCAAGCACATTCCACTATTTGATCTTTGACAAAGGGGCCAAAAACATACACCAGAGGAAAGATAGCCTCCTTAATAAATGGTGCTGAGAAAATATGCTGTCCACATGCAGAAGATTGAATCTAGACCTCTATCTCTCATTGCTTACTAAACTAAAATCAGAATGGTTCAAAGATTTAAATGTTAAAACAGAAACACTTAATCTACTGGAAGATAAAGTAAGTAAAACCCTTGAAGTCACAGGTGTAGGCAAGGACTTTCTGAATGGAACCCCAGTTACACAAGAAATATTGTCAAGAATCAACAGGTGGGATCATAAGAAATGAAAAAGCTACTGTACAGTAAAGGAACCAACAAAGTGTAAAGATGACCTACAGAATGAGAAAAAATGTTTTTTCTTTAGCAGCTATTCTTCAAAACAGAGGACTAATACTGAGTTATCAATAAGTCAAAGTAGTGCCTCTGAAATAAACCCAATCAAAAAATGGGGACATGAAATGAATAGATACTTCTCAGAAGAAGGAATACAAATAGTCAATACTTACATAAAGTGTTCAACATTGCTGGCTATTAGAGAAATGCAAATTAAAACAACACTGAGATTCCATCCTAGCCCAGAAAGAATGGCTATCATCAAGAAATCAAATAGTAGCAAGTGCTGGTGAGGCTGTGGGGAGAAATGATCACTTCTACATCTTTGATGGGAATGTAAACTAGTACACCACTATGGAAATCCTTATGGAGATTATTCAGAAAACTAAAAGAAATTCCATTCAATCCAGCAATCCTCCTTCTAGGTATCTTCTTAAAGACACCATATTACAGTGGTCCATGTGTACCCATGTTTATAGCAGCAAAATTCATATAGCTAAATCTTGGAGGTATATGTCCATCAACAGTTGAAGGGATTAAGAAAATGTGGCATTTACACACAGGGGAGTACTACTCTACCATAAAGGATAAATTTGAGTCATTTGTAGGAAAACGGATGCATCTTGAGGCCATAATGTTAAGTGAAATAAATCAGACACACAAGCTTAAATAGTGCACGGTTTCTTATATAAAAAATCCCAACTATAAATAATGAACAAAATAAAAGGTAGATAATAGGAAATAGGGAGATAGATCTTTCTTAAAGGGGATGGGGATCAAGAGGTGGAGGGAGGGTAGAGGGCAGGGAAGGGAAGTGGATGAAAAATACTGATGCTGTGTTATGTGCATGTAACAACTCCTCACAAAGACTAATTATATACTGCAAATACCTACTAATAAAAATTTACATATATATATATATATATATATTTAAAGAAGTTTGTCTTGTTTTTTTGTCCTGCCTCAGCCTCCTGAGTGTTGGGATTACAGACGTGTAGTTCTACGCCAGCTCAGTGCAGTCATTTTAAGTGCATTACTCATGACATGGGGCATCACCATGCTCTTATACTACCATCCCCACTATTTATTTCCATCCTAAAGAGGAAACCTATGCCCATGGAGCCATTGAATACTGTTTATTCTGCGTGTGTGTGTGTGTGTGTGTGTGTGTGTATTAGTCACTAGGGATTGAACCCAGGAATCACTGAACTGTATCCCTAGCCCTTTTAATTTATTTTTATTTTGTCTGATTTATTTTACTTAACATTATGGTCTCAAGATGCATCCATTTTCCTACAAATGACTCATGTTTATCCTTTATGGTAGAGTAGTACTCCATTGTGTGTCCTGCTGTGTTGTCCAGGATGGCCTCGAATTAGAGATCCTCTTGCCTCAGCTTCCCAGGTAGATGGTAAATTCTGCTTTTTAAGAGGCAGGGGAAGGCAGGTAAGGAAGGGAGGTGTGGTCTTCACATGGATCTGAAAGAGCACAGCCACATTCTGAGAAATTCAGGTGGATACCTGTGGGTCTTGATTTCAGCTAAGACACTATCATCACTTTATCATCCTCTACTGATGACGGAGCACCTGTGGGTTGGGCTTTCACATCTGCCCTCCGGGGATAGTTGAATCCTGTACCCTCCCTGCACCTTTTGCTTTGGCTAGAATTACTGAGTTGGAAAGAACAGAAACCTGTTTTACAGTCACTGAAGCCAAAAAACAAGGCTTTATCTTAAGAAGACCAGAGTTCCTCCTTGTGGTGGACAGAATTCTAAGAGAGTCCCCCAGGACTGCTGGTCCTGGTGTGCACATACCTTCTCTCAGTTACAGTTATTCAAACAGTAATCTAAGTAGTGCTGTGAAGGGATTCTGAAGATGTAATTAAGCTTCCAAATCTGCTGACCTTGACACATGGAGATTTTCCAGGTGGGCCTGACCCAGTCTCCCGTGTCCTGTTAAAGCTCAGCGTTTTCTCTGCCTGCAGAAGGTGAGTCAGAGCGGAGGCACGAGGGCTTAGCACATTGATGCTGGCTTGAGGCGAGGGGCCCAAAGAGAGGACTGCAAGCGACTCGCAGGAGTTGAGTGGAACCCACATGACAGAAGGAGTCAGGCAGCCGTCCCTCGGTGACTTGCCAGCCTTGGGATTTGCTCTTGGTTAATCGTTGGTGCACAGCCCTGCCTCAATGGGATTATCCCCCTCTCTTCCAAGCACAGCCACTGTATGACTGTTTCTGTGCCTGGGAGACAGTCTTCCCTGCAGGAGTCAGGAGCACTGCTCAGACACCCATGTGGAGGCCCAGTTCAAGGCCAGGCTCTATGCTGCTGGTGGGGAAGCGCCATGACCCTCCTTTGTAAGCTCCCATCCTGATGGAGGACACTGGTAATTTCAGTGTCCTCATGTTCTCTAGAGCTCAGATGCACTGGGACTCCACAGCCTGCAGATCTTTCCCGGCCTTTAAGGGCAAGCTCATATCCCCAGTGTTCACGGCACTGTTTCAACCATTGCACTTGTGAGATGTGAGACCCCACCTGGATGAGTCCTTTCCTTTTCGGACCCATAGTTTGTGATCTGACAAGCAGGGATGTGCATAGTGCTCATCTCAGTGGACTTATTTTGAAGTCAACAATAATGGAACTTAGCAGCCTAGCTGTCACTTCCTGTGGTAGCCGGTGCTACGGTTCCAGTACAAGTAGGTGCTGCCTCCCTGGCCTTTTTTCCCCAGAGCCTGAGGTTCTTGGGACCAACCAGGAGTTGTGTATGAATTCGGGCTCTGGATTCAGACAGTCTTGACTCCCAACTGACCAGCTGTGTGTCCTTGAGCAAGTCAGTTTGCCCCTCTGTGCCTCCATAACCTTGACTTTAAAATGCATAGGAAAATCTACCTTATAAGAATTGAGTGGCTTAGTGCTTCAGAATGTGTGGAGCAGTGTTGGCCTGTGACAGGTTGCCACTTATGCATGCATTAAAAGAAACACCTTTTCTTGGTGACTGAGTACATATGTCCGTGTGAGATGTAGAGCTGTGTAGTGTTTGTCTTCACTCAGTTCTTAGCTTTTCTGCTACTTTCTTTTCCTCCTTTCTCTCCCCTGTCTTGATTCTCCTTTTGATCCAAGAGTTGCTGCAATCCCAGCACTGAGAGAGGTTGAGGCAGGAGGATTGAAAGTCTGATTCTCACCTGGACAACTCAGTGAGGCTGTGCCTCCAAATAAACAAGGAAAGGAGCTGGGGATGCAGCTCAGTGTGAAGACTTGGGGTGCAGTCTCTAGTGTTGAAATGAAAGAAAGAAAAAAAAAGAAAAAGTTTGTGGTGCTGACTTCATGAATTGATTTCACACCCATGTGTAGGCCCTGGTCGAGTTTGAAAAGCCCTGTAGGAGCAGCCCCTGCCCCTTGAACTTGCTCATGAGCTGCTGGGCCCCTTTGGTACGTGGAAGGGACCCACATGGGACTGGAGGCTGTAGCTCCTTTTCTGCACCAGTGGGCTTGAGAGACGCCTTGTTCTGCACCCTGTGCGAGTTGCTCTGGAGGAGATGGACCTTCACAGCAGTAATGTGCTGGAAGCATGAGAAGGAAAACTCCGGGATTTGTATACTAATAAGGCAAAGTGGGGCTTAAATTGCTCTTCACCAGAACCTGTTCACGCCTTGCCTCCTGACGGGTCTGGCAGAACCTGTCCTTTTCCATGCTGCTCTGGCCGCCCGGGATGAGTTCCCTGTGATGTAGACAAGGGATCAGTGTGGGGGCACCATGGGACCTGGGTGGGAGCTGGGACTCCTGAGTGAGGCCCTGAGGTTTGGGAAGCTGTTAGATATCCTGTGACTTCTACCGAGCTGTCATGTTACTTGTGTAAACACTTCGTGGTTTCCAAAGTGCTTCCATCTGCACTGTCTCACAGAAGAGGCACAAATACCCCGTGATGGTTGAGTCTATTTGCCGAGTGCCTGCCAGCTCTTCGTCCAGCTCCTGGCTCCTTCCAGTAGGGCCGTGGGCCAGCAGCATCGGGGACTCCCTTGAAAGTGCCGTAGAAATGCAGATTCCTGGCATCCTCCACTCTTATTTTGAGAGACAGTCTTGCTGAATTGCAAAGTTGTCCAGGCTGGGTTTTAACCTGGGATCTTCCTGACTCAGCCTCCTCGAGTGCTGGGTTATAGGTGTGTGCCACTATGTGCAGCTTAGAGCCTGGGAAGGTAGGGGAGCGTGATCTATTTGGCTTTCTCCCCCTTCTCTCCCCAGAGGCTCTCCTCTCCTACCCTTATTTTCCTCTCTTTCCCCAGTTACTTGTGACAGCATGGGTTTACAGGGATGGCTCTCATATGTGCAAGCACAAGACTCACCTGTTACTTTGTCTCTGCACTTGCTTTTATCTGACAAGCTCCTGTTCCTGCACAGTAGTGTGAAAACTAAATTTAGTTCAACCCAGTAAATTTCCCACCACATTCATTTTTAAATTTCATTTTAAAATTAATGTACAGCAAAACTGACTTCATGGGTATATGGTTCTGCGAATTTTAACATCTGGATTTGCAGACCCCCACCATCATGACCAGGACATGGGACACTTTTGCTACCCCAGCACGCCCTGTGACAGCTCTGTGTAGTCATACTTTCCATGAGGAGACCTCTGGGCTCTCCATGAGGAACCCTGGAAGTGGGTGTGTGCACCAGTAGTCCCTTTTCCTTGCTGAATAATATTCTACGACATGCATTTACTGCCCTGTGTTTGTCCACTTGCTCTCTGAAAGGGCGTTTGGCTTTGTTTCTGGTTCTGGGCAGTTTGAAATAGAACTCTGCAATACACATTTGTGTTTAAGCTTTTGTAGAAACGTATATCTTCATGCTTTAGGGTAAGTTCCTAGGAGTGGAAATGCTAGGTCACGTAACTGTGGGACTCAGGGATGCCAATCCATTTTCCAGACTGGCTGTATCATGTTACATTGCCATCAGCAGCGAATGAAAGTCCCACTTCTGGCCAGCACCTAATATTAGTATTTTTTGTTTTAGCTGTACTAATAGGTATTTAAAAGTATCTTGGCACCCCCTTAACCTTGTATATTTCCCCAGCCTCACCTTTCTCCTGTGGCGATTGATGTAAATCAAGAGAGATTTGGCTATCAGAACCTCGAGCTGTGTTAGGCCCAGTCATCTGAGAGTCAGGTCACTCTCCCCATCAGGCCGAGTCTGAGAGGCATGCACAAAGATCTTATGAGCAAGATAAATGTCCCAATCCCTTTCTACTTCCTTCAGCACCATTCACGGCCTGAGGGTCGGGGAAGGGAGTAGCGGGAACTTGGGGAGATCAGCCTTTCTGTGCCATCCATTTGTCGTGAGAGGAAGTCTCATGCTCTGGGATGGCAAACAGGCCACACCCAGAGAGACTCTCTGAGGTCATGGCCCCAATGTCTCTTCTAGGCATACATCACAGGAAACAGAAGGCAGACGTCATAGCCTCCTGGTTGGATTTCAGAGGGCTGGGCCCATCCTAGGTTGGTAGGTGCTGTGGTTTTGATAAGCATCCCCCAAAGGTGCATGTGATACAGGCTTGGTCAGTCTGGCGTGCTGTTGAGAGGTGATGGAACCTTTAGGCAGTGAGGCCCAGGGGGAGGAATTGGGTCACTGGGCTGGGCCCTGGAAGGAGGTAGTGGGACCTTGGCCCTTTCCTCTCTCTGGGGCTGAGCAGTGTCCTCCATCAAACACTCCTGCCACAACGTGCAGCTCTGCCACAGGCCAAGAAGAAGGGGAGCCCACTGGCCATGGACTGTAACCACTAAACCATAAACCGAAATGAATGTCTTTCCCATATCAGTTTTTTATGTCTAGTATGTCTTTGTCACAGCAGTGGTAAAGCAAGCCATCATAGCAGAGCCATTTAAGCCAGCGCTCCAAACCGCTGAGCTAAATCCCTGGCCCTCCCATATCAGTTTTTATGTCTAGTATGTCTTTGTCACAGCAGTGGTAAAGCAAGCCATCATAGCAGAGCCATTTATATCAGGTAAAATGAAACATTTTTAAGCAGAATCTGTTGGCTGTGAGCCTGGCAGCCTGGATGGTGATGAAGCCTAGCATTAATGGAGGAGGGTCCACACCAGAAAGTTCTCTGCCCCTGAGGCACTCTCTGTTAATTCCATTTTAATATCAGACATCGAAATGATTAATACTGTGTCTCAGTGGAAAGTACAGCGTGGACTCAAGATATCCATCCATTTGTTTAGCCACTCTTGAGCAAGTTCTGAGCACCAGGCGTGGGCTGGGGGCAGCTGCTAAATGCTGAGTGTGTTGGAAGGCGAGTCAGTAACACAGAGTGGTCAGAGTGTGGGGCGGAGCCTGGACCAGTAGCCTCTGCTGCAGAGAAGCCAGGATGGTGGTTTCCAAGTGGCCCTCACTCAGTTTCTATCCAGAGGAAACTGGGTTATGGGCCTCTGTGTCTTAGTCCATTTTCTCTTGCTGTAGCAGAATCCCTGAGACTGAGTGATTCATAAATAGAACCTTACTTGGACTCAGAGTTCTGGAGTCTGGGAGACAGAGATGGCACCAGGGCCTGCTCACTTCTGGCAAGGGTCTCAGGCTGCTTCCAAGGAGAAAGCAAGGGACTGAGTTTGTGAGCTAGAAAGAAAAGGGGCTACACTTCCCATACAGATAAAATTAGTGCCCTACAAAAGGGCACTGATCTGTTCTTGAGGGCACCGTCCCTATGACTCAACTCCTGTTAGGCCCCCTCTCCAGCACTGCTCACTGAGGAACTGAGGTTCGAATGCATGGATTCTCAGGAGACGCACTCGCTGTGGCACCTGTTTCCACACTCACAGGGGACCTGTGAAGTCAGCGAGACCCTGCACCGGTGTGTTCCCTCACATCCTGCCCTGGCCCAGGAGAGCAGCCTGGGGGAATCTGCGCGGCTTACCAGCTCCCTAGGGATTCTGAAGTGCCTTCAAGTTCGAGGCCCCCTCTCTTAAGAATCCAGGTTTAAAATAGGACATGTGGTTTCAGTCCCAGGAAATGATCAGAATCCTCTCTGGCTGGCTCTAATTAAAAGAGCATTCACTGGTTTAATTCAAATCTTGACACTGCCTGGCTTTGAAACTTTCAAATGTTCACTTTACAGCTGCCACTGCTTAATTTTAGCCCTCAGAGAGAAAAGCCCTGGCCTTCACGATTGGTTCTTGGACCCTGATTGGCGACATCTTCCCCCACTGCCCCAGCACATGCTGAGGGCCAGCACTTCTAGCTTGGCAGACAGAACAGAGCAGCATTTCCCCTCCCCACATCCTGGCCTGGGCCTGAGCTGCCCTACATTGTGAAACCAGAGTCTCTTATCTCATTAAACCAAACTGAAATGAGATCCAGAAAGATCATTTTCCTCTCAGCACTCCTCTTGAAGCCCCCAGCAGTCTTGTCCATTGCTGAAATGCCTCTTTGAAAACTGTTTGTTCTGTGGTTTGAGAATTCGGAAAGCAAGTCGTGGGAACAGGTTTCTCCTGAGCTGACTCTACAGCTTGTTTCTCCGATTGCTTCTGAGAGTAAGGAGGACCATAGAGGATGGGGAGAGGCACTTCAGACCTGAGTAAGGGCTGAAAGTCCTAAATCAAACGCTGCTCCACGTGGCTTAGGAGCCCAAACACCAGGATCCCTGTGATTTCTCCAGTGACATCCAAGCTCTCTGCTTTTCAGGAGCTGTGTTGTGTTCCACTCTAAATCTATATGAGGCATGATCCAAAAATATGGTTAACATTTAAATGAAAACATCTTCATTACTGTAAAAGATATTGACACGAATCCCTCCCAGAACACTCCTCTTAGCTTTGAGCATACTTATCCTTTCCTTTCCGCCCCTTTCTGAAGCAGTTCTGTTAGTCTTCTTTTGTGAGTGTCTTTAGTTGGGCTGTCATGGCCTCGATATCTGACTTGATTCAAAGCCTTTACCTTTTATAGCCATTTTGACTTTGGGGAAGATCCAGCAGTTTCACGGTGCCAGATCTGGTCACTAAGGTGGATGAGGACACATTGTAGTATTTTTATGAGCCCAACTTCCCATTGGATGGCACTTGGCAGCAGCATTTACTGTGTTTTTCATCACACCTTGTAAAGATGTGAAAGGGCTTCTAGAACTGCTTCAGGAAGTGGCAAGCATGATGGGATAAGTGTGTTTGAAGCCAGCAGGAGTATTTTGAGGGGATTTAAAAAATATAAACACCATATTTTTGGTTCACCCTTTGCATTGAGTCCTTACCCCCGTTCCTGCTGAATGTGACTTTGGAGACAGGGTCTGTCAGGAAGAGAGTAAGTCAGAATGCGGCCGTGAGAGTGGGCCCTAGCGAGTCTCTTTGCTATGTCCACAAGAAGAAGAAATCTGCACGTCCAGAATCAACCAAGGAATGAGCGACCACCTGCAAGGCAAGGAGAGGCTCCAGAAGAGCCAGACAGCCTGATGTTGGCCTTCCCGCCCCTAGGACTGAGGAAATACATTCTGCCACATAGTTTGTGGTATTTTGTTATGGCTGCCCCTTCTTGGAATCATTCTGGAGTAAAATTTATAAATTGGTTTATGCCTTCTTGCTTTATTAGATGACCTTTTACTTCTCTTTTAAATGGAGAATTCTGCGGCCATAGCAGAGAAGAAGCATCATTTCAAGATGTTTAAAGGGCATTGATTCAGAAATGAGGTTGAGAGGAAAATTTCCAAAAATGGAGGCTGCACAAATCTCTCTATTGCCCTCTCCTCCAAGCTGGGTTGTGGACTCAACTCAGAGGTCTTTGCTTTTTAGAACAGGAAAATTCTTTAGCTAGCAAAGAATAAATGCCCAGGGTCTTTTGCACTTCTGCTCAATTAAGTTCAAGTCAGCAGTCATTTGTGAAGTACCTCTTTGGTCTCAGGCACTGTGCCAGGCTGGGGAATATGGAAGTCATGGGGCTCCATAAAGGGGAAACGAATTGATGACCCACTCATTTCATTCCAGAGATTATGGTGTCTAACTTGTATGGACCTCTGCAGAGGGCCTGAGCTTGGAGCAGGAATTGAGTGTTGGTTCTTGAAACCATATTGCTTGCTTGGCCTCACACAGGCAGGCTTGCAAACGTCATTCTCTACCAGATTGCTGTATGTCCATATGCTTTGGACTCTGTATCAGCTAGTAAATGCCACAGAAATACAGAGTAGCAAATGACCTCAAAATATGGATAAAAATGGTTTTGCTTGGACTGTGTGTCATCTGCAGGCTGGCCGATCTTGCCAGGGCTTGTTCATGAGTCTGAAGGGTAGGTGTGGGTGAGGCTGGGGTGGCTGGTTTATGTTGACACACGGTGTCTGTCTCCCCTTCTGTTCTGGGACCAGTGGCTCTCTCGGGCGTGTCCTTCTCTTGGTTATCCCATAAACTCTTTCACACCCATGATGACAGTTACACCTGTTGCCTTTCCCTATTTGTTTACTATGATGTATGGCTGACTTCATACCAGTGCAGAGTCAGGTGACTGAGGCAGAGATTACAAGCTCTGAAAATACCACCTGTGTGGCCTTTGACAAGGACAGTTTTTTGAACCCTGGTGACATGGATGTTGCCCGCATTTCTCCTCACTTGGCCATTCTCTAACCCCTTGTGGCTTGGTGGAAAGTGCGGCACGTCCCAATGGTCCACAGCCCGCAGGCCTCAGCTCTTTCCTGGAGGCAGGCCCTCCGGTGGATGTGGTCTCCTTTCCTCCTCTCCAGGGCCTGAGCTTTTCAGAGGTGTCAAGAAGTCGCTCGGTCTTGCCCATTGTTGGAGGATTCTAGTAAGTTAAAGAAAATGAAGAAGGAACAGAATGAGTAGAAGGAAGGAAGGAAGAGAAGGGAAGGAGGAGGAGGAGGACAGGAAGCAGAAGAGAAGGAATAATGCTGGAACAGGAGTAACGAAATTGTGACATATTTACAAGTGTACGCTTGACAGATCAGACTGTTCATACACTTGTGTGTGCACACATACCCAATAGATGTAACACACTGGGTCTCTTTGTAGTATAATCACAGAATTCCTGAGGACAAATCCATTCACAGAGTACCATAGCTCTGTGACCTGGCAATGGGATTCGTGCTCAAGGTTGGACGATAAGGGTGTTTTACTTTCCGTATTTGTTCTTGCATCGATGTGCTTCTCTTTTAGTTTGATTTGGAGACAATAACGAAAATCTAACTCCGGGGCCTTCCAGGTGTTGTGGTTCAGGACAGACATCGCTCTTGGCTTCCTCTGGGAAAGACCCTTCTCAGCCCTATCCCCTCCTCTGAGTCTTCCTGGGGCCTGCATCCACAGCTGGTCCCTAGATCAGCCAGTGTGTGGTGACTCTGGGAACACGAGTTTACTCCTCTCTCTGCTGCCCGACCTCGGTGTAGTTGTCTCCTCGGCTTGGGAGCAGGGTGACAGCTTACTTGATTCTTGCTGAGTTGGGTCAGTAGATGGAGAGGGAGATAATTTGGAGCCGAGGCAATATGTTAATTTGTAAAAATTTTTTAAACAGTTCAGCAGTGTGGAAAATAACACCCCCAAATCCTTTACTTTAATGAATTCCCTTCTCAGAGGCCACTGTTTCTAACAATTTGGCACGAATATTCCAGATTGTTTTCTTTTTAAATTTTTTAATGTTTTTGTATGGGGATTGAACTCAGGGCCCTTTGCCCTGAGCAACATCCCCAGCCCTTTTCTTATTTTTTATTTTCGGACAGAGTCTTGCTAAGTCACTACATTGCCCAGTCTGGGCTAGATCTTTTGATCCTCCTGTCTCAGCCTCCCAGAGGTCTGGGAATGCAGGTTTCTGCCATCATGCTGGCATGTCTGCAGAGAAACACAGTTACACAAATCGGATAATATCCATGCTAATATTCAAAGCAATTTGCTTTTTGCACTTGGCAAGATATTAGAGACTTCTTTCTCTGTGTTTAGAAGCCACGTAGCAATGTGGTGAATGGGCAGATGTGTTAAATTGTATTCTACCTGCTCTGTTGATGGAATCTTCAGTTGTGTGCTGTTTTATTTTTATTGTTATAAATACTCTATAGCGAATCACATTAAAGGAGTAGACATGTTTACCTGTTTGAGTGATCCTATAGGTAGATTCCAAGTAGCCTACTCTGCTAGGTAAAGGGTGTGCAGATTCAGTCCTGATAAACATCACCAAAGTACCCTCCACAAACAGTTATTTCCAGCAATGTACTCAGTGACATCTGAAGGTGCCCCATTCTCCTTGGCTTGCCAAGGCTGTGATTTATAAATCTCTTTCCTTTTTTGATCCCCAAAATTTACCAGCTTGTCTCCTTTGAAATTTTTTTCACTGTTTCAAAGGAATTCATCATGTGTCACAGAGACTGGCCTTTGGTTCATTTGCTGGGCAAATTGTTTATTGAAAGGGTTGCATGGAGCTGGGGCCTGCTGATGGGCAGGGAAGAAGATCTGGGAGTCACTGGGGTTCAGATTCAAAGGGTGAAAACTAGCTGGGCATGGTGGTGCATACCTAGAATTCTATCTACTTGGGAGGCTGAGGCAGGAGGATGGCAAGTTTGAGGCCTGCCTGGGCAACTTAGTGAGACCCTCTCAAAATCAAAAAAGAAAGAAGGGCCGATGGTATAGCTTAGCACTCCCTGGGGTTAATTAAAAAAAAAAAAAAAAAAAAAAAAAAAAAAAGCAAAGAAGAAAGCTGGTATGTTCCTTGTCATCTGGGGCTTAGGAGGCAGTAACTATCATCTTCATTTTCTCTACTGAACGTGAGTGACCGAATTAGGAGACAAAATGGGAAAATGTTAGTGTTTTTAAAAAATCTCTCCTGTTCTCTTACAGCCCTTTTTAGGGAAGGGTCTGCGTCTGTCCTCAGCTGCGGCTCTGCAGGCCCAGCATTCTGCCCAGCCCTTTACATGGTCAGTGAATATTGTTTTGTCTGCCAGAACGGGTGGGTCCTGCTGCATGAGGTTCTCAGATGCCTGAAACTCTGGGGTGTTTGTTGTGGTGATGACAGTAATGCCTGCCATCTGCAGACCTGTCTGTGAGCTGGGCACTCTGCCAAACTCTTGGCATTCCGTGTTTCCTTTTAAGTCCCCAGCTGGGCCGGGATGTAGAAGTTAGCTCCATTCCACAGTGAGAACCCTGAGACAGAGTAAGTGACTTTCCCAAGGTACCACAGTGAGAGTGTAATAACCCTAGGAGATCTGAATTCTGAGGTCTTTGGGCTAGGGCCTTCTCTGACCTTTAAGACACCAGAGACTTCCCATCTTGGGCACCCATTGACGAATGCCCGTCTTACCAGTTTCTGAAAGAGGCTCAGCACTGAGACCCTCGAAATGGGCAAGGACTAGGAAAGGGTTCCTTTGCAGAGGTAGAGGTCAAAGGCACAGGTTCTCAGTTCAGACAGGTCCCGAGGGCTGTTTCTTTCCATCTGTGTGAGACTAGGCAAGCCAATGCCCCTCTCCAAGTCCCCCAGCCTCATCTGCGCAGCATTGGTCACGGGCTGCCCTCACATCCTAATCTGAGGACTGACTTAGGTTCTGGGGAAGATGGGGGTGGCAGGTTCCTTCTTCCAGCTCAGGGTGGTTCTCAGTATGGATGAAACTATAGACAGCTGGACTTGGCCCTTCAGCCCTTCTGGAAGGAGCAGGAGTGTTCTCGTTCTATCTCTGTGCACACTTGAGCTTCCTCCTGCCTGAGCCATGCAACCTCTGGGCTTTCTTGTGAAGAAAGGCAGACTGACACTTCCTGCAGGAAGCAAAGTGGGCAGCAGCCCTCTGTGTGGCGGGGGTTGTCTGTAGAAACCAACAGGCTGGGAGGGTGGTCCCCTGCCTCCACATACCTGCTCCTGGGCCAGCCTCTACTTAGCTTTTACTCCCTGGTGGACTTGAAAAGATGTTCATGATTTTTTAAAAAGACTTCTCTGTCTTCTTAGATGCCAAAACTAATGGATTTATAGGTTACTCACCCCCCAGCTGGGGACACACGAGGTACTGTCTCTTCCGTTCCTGGCTGCATCTGACAGCGATAAGTACCTTCCTTGCCAGCGCTCAGGGAGATTTAAGAAGTGCCAAATTAATTGCTTCCCAAGCCCAGCTGGAGAAAGGCAGCCAGACTCTTGGTATTTGCTCTCCAAGTGGACGAGGAGCAGAAGTGTGCTCTGCAGAACAGCTGCTTCCAGAAGACTGGGATTTAGATGGAGCAGTGGCTCAGTCGACTAAAGAACTTCCCCTTCCTGGGGCTTTGGCTTTGTGGTGCTATTGACTGACCTGTGTGAAACTTCCTTTTCTGTGTAGGGGTGATGCCCAGCTGGATATACTAGAAGGGTCATGATGAGTTTTCCCAAATCCCTCTCTCCTGTCCTGGTGGGACTTACTGCATACTGGTGACTGCAGTTGTTAGATCTTATCAGGTGATCTGCCAAGTGTATGAATTATCAACCTTTTAAGATCTTTTTTGTATAAGTAAGTGCAGAAATTACAAATAGCTTGTGGTCAGACTATGTGACCTAATATTTCTGTCAGTTTTGTCTTATCTGTATTTCTAAAACAGTATCTGGTATAGAGTAGTGCTTGTAAATATTTACTAAATGTTATTGAATGTCTGGTTGGGAAACTGTTACCATCTTATCTCTACATTAGTAAGCTGATGGAATGAGTTGGTAAATCTGAAATTTTCTTCATGCTAGACCACACAGCTGAGAAGGAGAAGTGACCCACTAGCTGCAGGTAGGGACTGAGAAGGGAGAAGAGGGTGTGGATGTTTGGAATATGGAATATAGATAATTTATGGTCTCCCTCCAATGACAGAGGATAGTTTTAGGCAGAGAGGCTTCTGAGATGCTGTTGCTGTACATTGTGGTGGTTACTGGTCCTTTTGGGGGCATCTATCCTGTTGATGAGACCAGGACCTCATTTAGTGCATTGGTAGCCATGTTTTTATTTCATGACTTCAGTTCTTGGCTGCAGTTATCACATGACCAAAACTGGACCAATCAGATTCTTTCTTTTGAAACTTTAAAATGGGGATGTAGAGATGCTTATTAGTCTCTGCTGTTGCTTTTCCCTGGGAGAAGGAAGTTCTTCAGGGGAATTCTCAGTTTGAGTTGGCCATTTCTTGCCAAGGAGAAGCAAGGACAGATGATTTGCAGAAAGAAAATGAAGGAGACCTGGATAAAGAACAGAAATTAAGGTCAACTGATGACTGGAGATGTGGAGAGTGATTTTACTTGAGAGGTTTCTCCAGCCTCACCTTCTAGTTCTTTTTAATAACTGATATTAGTGAGCTAATTGCTCGGACACAGTACCTGAAAACTACAGAACAGATTTAGTTTGGCTAATGGTAAGGAGATTCAGTCCACGGCAAGCTGTCTCAAAACCAGAAATATCATGGTGAGAGGGCATGGTGGAGAAAAGTTGATCATACTGGCCAAGAATTAGAGAGAGAAGGAGGGGGCCGTGGAAGGAGATACATCCTCTGAAGTTACATGCACAGTGGCTTGCCTTTTCTAACCAGGCCCCATTTCCTACTGGATTACTCCACTGGTAAGTATAGCTACTCCATGATCCAGTCACTTTCCAAAGCTCTACCTTTGAACACACGAGCCTTTTGGGGGACATTCTAGATCTAAACCATACACTGAAAAATATACATTGATTAGTATTAGGAAATGTATCATACACTAGCCAATTCTAAGGTTAAAAGATTCTTTCAAGAACTTTTAATGGACAGAATTGTATATCATGTTCTGATAGATTTATATATCATAGGATGACTAAATCAAATCAATGAACATCTGTATTACCTTACATTCTCATTTCTTGTGATGAGAACTTAAAATCTACTCTTTTACAATTTCCAATATGTAATACTGTTAATACACAATGTAGTGAGCACTGTTACTAATCAGTTAGTATATTTGATACCCAGAAGTGAGATTGCTGGATCATATGGCAGTTGTTTTTTTGAGGGACCTCCAGACTGTTTTCCTTAGCAGCGGCACCATTTTACACCCCCACCAACGGTGCACGGAGGTCCCTAACTCTCTTCATCCTCACCAGCACTTAGTATCTGCAATGGGACATTGTTCAACTTTAAGGAAGAAGTGACTCTTGCCGTAGGTGACAGTATGAGCAAGTCTAGAGGACATCGTGCTGCTTGAAAGAAGCCACTCAGAGGCATTCACTAAAATAGTCAAATTCATACAAACGGAGAGTAGAGTAGTGGTTGCCAGGTTTAGTTCTGGTTATGTAAGATGAGTAAGGTCTGGATGCTGGGCTACATTCTTCCTGCAGTTAACAGTACTGCATTGTGCATTTAAAATTTGGTTAGGTGGGTAGGCCTCGTGGTAATACTCCACCAAAATTTAAAAAGGAAATAGAAAATCTCATTGCCTACAAAAGGTTTGGTGATTGCTGCTGTCTCTGGGCCCGGTGGGCAACCTGGGGGCTGAGTTGTGCCGGGGCCACCTTGGCTTTTTCCACTGAGCTGCAGAGACCACTGCATAGAGCCTCCCCTGGCTAGAACTATGGACCTGTCACCCACAGGCTTGCATTCGCCCAGTGCCCCTTCCCACCACCAGGTACTTCTCACTCCTTTGTAGTTACCCAGGCGTATTGAATAAATTGATTTGCTGATGTCCACTCACAGCCATTTCTGTGTTATAATTTGGCTTTAATAGAACCAGTGCATCAGTGAGGTGAAATGAAAGCCCGGGGTAGAAGTGGGATCTTTTAATGTTAAAAAAATTTTTTTTTCTGGGGTTTTGGTTCCCTACATATGCATAATGTATGTGCTTGCTGTCAGAATTAATTGGGAAGCAGCAGCTGCTTGGCAAGGGGGAGAGTTTGGGAGCCCTTTTGCGATGAGAAACAGACCGATTCATTGGGTCTTGACAAGAAGCTCATAACTTTGGAGGCAAGTGGGGCTTGAAGCATATGGTTGGCTGTCTGGTGGCTGAGGCATGGGCTGTTCCCTCCATGGGGATGTTCTGGTCATGGCTGTCACCGGCTCTGGATGATATATGGGGGTATGTCAGGCCGACTCAGTCCGGGGAATGGGATGGAAGGTATCTGTACATTGTGAGATGATTCTAAGTGTGGTTTTGGGTGCAGTACCATTTAGTTCTCAAGTCACCTTTGTCATCTGCTAGATGTGCGTGTCTTTCTACCAGTGACTGTAACTGCCAGAACCTCAGTTCTTGAAATTGTCCCCTGCAGGGCTGTAGTGGGGAATGAGTGGGCTCAGTGGTGGCATGTGGTGAGCACTGTACGGAAGTCCTAGCTGCTGTTTGCATTGGCACCAAAAGCAGTCGCTACCCACCCACAGTTTATTAAGCACCAGTCACAAGCCACATATTGTGCTGTGGAGTGGGGTGACCCCCAGTGGCCTAGGCTGGGTCAAGATGTCAGCCTCCAAGGGTGGCCTGCTGCCCTCATTCCACTCAGAGTCGGAATTGGGATCTTGACTGAAGAACTCATGTTTTGTGGATTTATTTAATCCTCCTGTGGGCCAGGCCCTTCCCCTAGAACTCTGCAGGCAGAAATAATGGTTGTCACCTGCCCTATTCGACCTGTAAATGATGATGCGTATCCCCTCCTGGGTGTCATGCCTGTGTGTCACTGTATGATATTATTTCTTCCAGCCACTGGGTGAGGTAGACATATCCAACACATCCTCTTCAGGGTTGAGGAACGTGAGATCCAGAGAAGTTTAGTGATTGGGGTACCTTGGCGTGGAGTGTCAACTTGATTTTCTTTGGGATCTGCTTGGGGGATGGGTGGCACACACCTGGTGTGTCTGGGGGGTCCTGGGTACATATCTGCTCCCTGGCCCCTTCCTCTTTGCCACTGTTCCCCTGCTCTGCTGCCTGGCCAGCAGCGTTGCTGTGCGGTTCCCTTCTGTCATAATGTTTTAGCCTTGAAATTAGCTGTCCATGTACTAAATGGCCTTAAAATGAGTCAAATTAAACCTCTTTGCCTTTAACTTGTGGGTGTCGGGTGTTGTGTCCAGCAATGGGAAAGTTGACTACTGTGCATAGTTGGGGAGAGGCAAAGACAGGACTTGAACTTGGGGCCAGCTGAGTCCTGATTTTTAGCTATCCTCTAAAATTGCTGCTTAGTGATGGTTCTTACAGGGGCGCACACAGCAACCTGACTTCCAAGAATGGCTTAGGCTCAACTCAAGGAGGGAGAAAAACAACAGAAGAGTTTGATGAAAACTTTCCGTGGAGACTTGTGTGCAACTGACTATTCCTATGAGCCTGGGGGTTGTGGGGGCACCTGTGACTGGGGTGGCTAAGAAAAGAAATAGCTGAGGGCTCTCATTTCCCAGCATGAGGAGCTGACCCTCAATACCTCTCTCTCAGAGGTTTGCCTGAATATTGGCTCTGTTTTAAATATTGTTCTTACTTTTGCAGTTTTCTCAAATACAGTCTGATCTTTTTCGATTTATTCATTCAGGACGTGTTGCATCCCTCTGATACGCTCTGCTGAACACTGCTGGCCCCTGTGTTTCTCTGCCCTGGGAATAGCATGTCCTTGTTCCTCAAAACTCTGTGACTACACCCAACCTAAAAAGACAAATAAGCAACTGTCCTACCTTTAACACGTAACCCAGAAATTCCATATCTTTATTCCCAACTTTTTATCTCAAAAAATTTCATATCTGCAAAAAAGTTCTGAACACAGTACTCTTAGCACCCACACATCTCCTCTGGGTGTTAAGTGTGTTCCCTCACTGGCGATCTTTCTCTTTCTCTCTGTTCTCTTTATACACACACATATACACTTTTATTGCGTCTGATAGTAAGTAGCAGGCGTTCCACTTCACTCTGAATGCTCAATCACATGCTTCCTAAGATCAAGGGCACTCACCTATCTGACCACAACGTAGCAGTCACACTCAAAGACTTTAATGATGCTGTATTCTTATTTATTATAAAGAAACGCATAGTTGAGCTCCCCAATTGTCCCAATTATGTTTCTAACAGCTTAAAAAAAAATCCAGATGTAATCCAAGATACACGCTGAATTTAGTTTTCACGTCTTGTGAGATTTCTCTTCCCTGGAAAAGGACCCCCTGTCATTGTACGAGCATGTGTCTGTGCATTATGACATTGACATTTTTCTGTAGTCCAGTTGGGATGTTTGGCAGAAAGTCCTGTTTGCAAATGCAGGCTGGGCTTCTCTGACTGCTGCCTCCTGATTAGATTCAGGAGGAGGTTTTGGCAGGAGTGTGACAGAAATGAGGTTGTGTCATTCACCTCCTTGGTGAATGATGTCAGCATGCACCGTTATTGGTGGTGTTGAGGGAGATGCATTTTAAAGTGACTTTGATGAGAAGAATCACTTCCTGCTTGAGACCCAGGCTGAAAACTGATTTCCCACTGAGGACAAAAATGTCATGCCATGTCCTTCATGAACACCGCCCTGTGGAACACCCCTCTGGGGTGGCCACGGGACTGCTGTGTTCTTCCTTATTCCTGCCCCGAGTGTACTGACCAGGTGCTGGGATGCTAAGACTATCTCGGACTGAGGGCGAACCCTCAATCCAAGGACTAGTATCCTTATAAGGGAGAGGAGAGTAGAACTCAAGGCCATAGGGCAAAGCCAAGTGGAGACAGAGGCAGAGGTTGGAATGATGTGTGTAAAAGCCAAGGGATGCAAGGATGGCAACAGTTGGCAGAAGCTGGGCAGACATGGAGCAGACTTCCCCTTGGGGCCTCTGGAAGAAATTAATCTTGCTGATGTCTGGCTTCAGAATGATGAGAGAATAAAAGTCTGTTCTTTTAAGCCACTAAAAATCTGATACTACTGGTATGTAACAATTTCCCTGGGAAACTCTAGGGCGGTGCTGGCAAACCTATGGTACATGTGCTGCAGTGGGCTGTTTCTGTCCCTGAAAGCTCTAAAAGGTTTGCTGTCACTGCTATAGGGACTAAGTCTCATGACTCAGTAGTACTTAATGCTGTGACCATACTTTACAGTCACCTCTGGGACTGGTGGCTGTATGTGTTCTGTGCCATGGGGAAAAATGGATTGGATTCTCCCTCTCTTTACATATGACTTTTATCTCTTTGTTGTGTTAGGCCCAAGATTGACATGCAGAATGTACTTGTTGAGTGAATGAGTGGCCACCAAAAGAAACTTAATGGGACCAGTCAAAATTGTAGTGGAAAACAGCAGATTTAACAATTAATGTCTGATGAGTTTAGAGATTTGGGGTTAGATTTCCTTAGAAATCAGTAGATTTGTTAAGGAGGAAATTGTTTGGTCACTCTGTTGTTTACATGACAGCACTGTTGTCACCACTGTCTTTATCACCCGTGGTCGTAATTGATCATACTCATAATAATGATGAAAGGTGGTTGTTACTGAGTGCTTGCTGTTACCACGCACTGGGGTAAGTGCTTTACTTACATTATTTCATCCAAGTGTCACAAGGGCCCAGCAAAGTAGGGTTACTTATTTCTATCCAGCAGAGAAGGACGTGGACGCTTACAGAGTTGAAGCAACTTGTCCGGTACGTGCAATTCACAGCAGTGCAGTTAGGCATGGGACAGAGGCAGCCTGGCTTTAGAGCCTGTGATGTGTTTCCAAGTCAAGTGACACCCAGGATAGCCACCCTTGATCACCCCATCTGAAGCCTGTGAGCATCTCTGAGGACACCTTTGGTTGCTTGAGCCCTTTCAGGGAACTCTTGCACTGCAACATCATGTAGGAGTTGAGTCCTTGGCTGTAGCTGATTAGTCCAGGAATAGGCGTAAACCACCATATCCAGCTAAAATTTTCCTTTTTATAAGGACACAGTCAGATTGGATTAGGGCCTACCCTCGTATGACCTTGCCTAAACTTTGTTAATTATTTCTTTTTTGGGGACAGATATTGAAGACAACTTTTTATTTACTTTTGCAATAGAATGGAAGCCCCTCAAGCACAGACTAGATCCCAAAAAAACTTTATAGTTTGCTGGGCGTGGTGATGCATGGCCAATCCCACCTTCCGGTCTTCCAGCAGAGTGCAACATGCTGGTCTTATGTCAGGGGCACTGGACCTAGGCAAGCCTTCGTTCCGTGGTCTCTCCTTTCTGTGGAGCAGGAGGAAGTGGATCCTCCTTTCCTGTCTGAACCCTGGGGTGCCCCTTACAGAATGTCTAGATAGCCCAGTCATCTTGTGTTTCATCCTGTCAATAACCCCAGCGACAAAGGTGCCACAGCACCAGCAACCTCACCTTATAGGAAAGCAAACAGACTCAGAGTGGTGTAGTGATTTGTTCAGGGCACCCAGCCAGAAAGAGCTTGCACCACAGGCACCAAGGTGCTGAAATCCCCTACCCTCTCCACCAGTCACTGTGGGTTTGGTCCAGGCCTTGGATATTTGTTCCCAAATCGAGAATAAGGAGAGATCAATCTTACATCAATGGTCTTAAGACCTGATTTTGGCCTTTGGACACTCACCCCTTCCCAGCCCCAGTCTCCTGTGAGAGCCCCAGCACAGGTTGGGGAGGGTAGAGCCATGCTGTTCAGTTCTAGGTGGGCCCACACTGGGGAGAAAGGAGTTAAAGCCAGGATTGCTGGGATCAGGAAGTTCCAGAGGTCCAAGCAAGAGAGGGCTTGGGAGACCTGCTGGGTGACAGGGAGGTAGTGCCAGTCTGGCCAATGGATCCCTCATTCCCGGCAGCACCCCACTGGCACTGGTGAAAGCCTTCTCCCCACTTTCACAGTGCCAGGCCTGCAATTGACCCCTGCTGGTGCCCCCAGGCCTCACTCCCTCCACCACTGGCCCACAAGGGTTCACTAATTATTTCTGCAGTGACCCTACTTCCAAAACAGAACACATTGTGAGGTACTCTGGGTTAAGACTCCAGCACAAGAATTTCAAGGAGACATAGTTCCACCCATAACAGGGACCTTAAATTAACAGTATCCTCCCCGGGGTTCATTCAGTCTTCTCACCTGTGAAATGGGGATGCTAGACTGGGTGATCTTTAAGGGACTTTTTTGTTCTCACATTTGATGTCTCTTGCTTCTTTTTCTCTTTCCCTACCCCAGAGTATGTGTTCTGGCAGGAAGTAATTTAAAAAATAAATTTACATGAAGTGTTGGTAAGATTTTCTCTCATGGGCATTTGTTTGTTCAGAGGGAATTGTGAGGATCGGGTAATCACTGTAGTGTGGGATGATTCACTCCTTTGGGGCAGTGGCAGTGCGGACCTTCTTCAAGGCTCCTAATTATCCCATATCTGCAGCTCTGATGCTGTCTGTGGCTGTGCAGGTCTGAGAAGGGCTCACCTGGCCAGCTCTGTGTGCTGCTGGCAGGCTGTGTGAAGGCTGCAGGGCACTGGATAATTAGAGGAGCGACCCCTCCTGAGATCAGGGCTGCACACTCAGGATGCTTCTGCCCGAGGAGCACATTAGCATCAGGCCGCTCTGTCTGCTTCCAGTGTTCTGCAGCTTGAGGCAGAATGTGCAGGTGTTTTCCTCTGGGACCAAAAGCACAGGGATGGCTACCTTGTTAGGAGGCTTCTGGGGGCCAGGTACACAGGCGCCTCTCTCCTGCATTGGGTGTCTGAGAGAGCCCTTCCCTTCATGTGACTATGGGCTGGGTCCGAGGCCCTGAGTGAGTAGACTCTTTCGGAAAACGATGTTGTGCAAACTCCTGAAGAATGGGGTCCAAGTCAGCCCTTGGTGACAGGCATTAGAAACTCCTGTGACTGACATGAGCAAAAAGCAGGCTTATTTTAGGAGTGAAGGGGAACTCACTGCGCTGACAATGAGGCTGGGGAACTGGATAGTTGCAGGAAGTTGGCAGCTGAGCCTGTGTTTTCCGGACCATTGATGGAGTCAAAGAAAACATTCCCAAACATCTCTCATCTTTACCTTCTTCCTGCTAAGGTTGGGGAGAGTGTGACTGATTTTGTATCATGAGCCTCGGCTCCAGCAGTACAAGGACATCAGGAGGAAGATTGAGATCCAGATCTCCCTCTGTCGTCTGTGGTGAGGACCCATGTACCCTGATTAGTGGCCATGTCAAAGCTGTGTGTGTTGGGGAGACAATGGCTCCTGGAAACACTAATAACTAACTCTGATATTCACTGTTCTATATTCATGATTTTATTTGACTCTGCAACAATCCTACGGTTCTATTATCTTTTCCGGTGTGGAGATGTAAGAGGCAGAGCTGAGATTGATCCTTTCTTGCTGGCTCCAGTGAAGTTGCTCCTAATGGAAACGTAGTTTTGCCTGCTGATGCTGCCAGTTTTCTCAGCATGGTGAGAACAAGAGCTATATCCATGGGTACAGTTTCTGTCCAAGGATCTCAGCAGTTCTTGGCCTCAGAAATAGGTTTAGGAGTGGGCCAACTGGGTTGCTGCCCAGAGGGCCAGGTTATGAGAAG
Organism: Fukomys damarensis; assembly: GCF_012274545.1. Classification (NCBI taxonomy): domain Eukaryota; kingdom Metazoa; phylum Chordata; class Mammalia; order Rodentia; family Bathyergidae; genus Fukomys; species Fukomys damarensis. The sequence continues at coordinate 18,277,347 of NW_022900946.1, read as the reverse complement.
TACTAGAGCAGTCTCGGAGCTATTGCTAGAAGGAAAATGCTGTGGCTTTTGACCATTTTATTCTTCCTGTGAAGGAGAATGTTAGTGACTGGAGGGAAATACATGTGGATAAGTTGTCTAGGGAGTACAAGACCAGCTGCAGAGTTTGTATATTCTGGGACAAACTAGAAATGCAGGGCTCCTTGTTACAAAACTAAGAATGTAAAGATGATGACAGTAGAATACTGTGTTGAGCACAGGCCCCTGCATAATGGCATAGGTTGGATCCTGTGGACCTGGAAGGAGGTGGGTACTTGGTGAACCCAGAACATTGATCTTAGTTCCCTGCAGGATCCTCTGCATTATTTTCTTGCTCAGGCCGCCCAGAGGTCCCTGGTCTTGCAAGACCGGGGTGAGGGATGCATTCCCTGATGTCATGGAGGGGTTACTGCTGGGGCTGGAGGCAGGATCTTTACAACAGGTTGTTCATGGGCAGTGAAGGAAATCATTGGAATATCTAGGAATAGTTTTGAACATCAGAGGGATAATGACAAAATAGCATTTCATTAACAGAGCTAAAAGAAAACCACTACAAAATTAATAACTCAATATTGAGATACTAATTTTACCAGGTGCATTGCATAAGTTATCTAGCTTAATTTTTACTGTAATAAGAATGTTGAACTTAACTTTTTTTTTTTTGGTACTGGGATCAAACTCAAGACTTTGTGCTTACAAGGCAGGCAGCAGCACCACCGAGCTAAATCCCTGGCCCTTAATGTAACTTTTAACGTAAGATCTTAAGAGATTTTTCAGTGCATGTTACAGAATTGTTGACTATGGGTATGATGATGTACAGTAGATCTCTAGAACTTACTCATCTTTCAGGACTACAATTTTATACGTGTTGAACAGCAACTCCCCTTCCCCCACTTTTACTTCCTGGCAACTATCACGCTCCTGTTTTCTTTTAAGGTCTTGATAGTTTTGCAGTCCTTGTGGAAGTGATCTTCATACCAAGGAATCATACAGCACTCATCTGCCTGTGGTTGCTCTAGTTAATTTAGCATAACAGTGTCCTGTGGTTAATTTGCATTGTTTTACATTCAGAGTTCCCTTTTTATAGGCTCAGTAATAATCCATTGTCTGAATGTACACATTTTTCTTAATCCTTTTATCCATCAGTAGATATTTAGGTTGTTCCCAGTTTTGGCTTTTGTGAACAGTGCTGCATTGAACATGTGAGTGAACAGTCGGTCGAAGATCCTGATTGTAATTGAGATAAATACATGGAAAGAAGATCTTTGGATCTCATAGTATGTCTATGTTTAACTTTTTGAGGGGCCATCGTGCTATTTCCTTGTCTCATTTTACACATCCTCTCTCTCTCTCTCGCGCTGCAATCATGGGAGTCTTCTTTCAGTTCCTCCAACATCCTATGGATGTTGTGGCTCTTAGGCAGGCTCTGTCTGGAGTAATCTTTCTTTCTTCTCTTGTCCTGGGGACTCCTCATGCTAGGTCTCCACTGATCTGATCTTTACCAGGCCCTAAGGCCAGGCCCTTTTGCACACTCTGAAAAATCACTTGTGGCATGATTTGGTGTGTGGGTCCTTGGGATGGGACCATGCCTGCCTTGTCTGTTGCTCTTTTTCCAGGGCCAGCAGAGCCAGTGCTGCCTCCAAGGCATCCAGTGCTCCCAGAGTCCTTTATTTCTCTTTGGCTCACTGGTCTCATCTGTTCATTTTTCTTCCAGGCTGTTAGCCTGGGTGGACAGTGCATGTAGACAGAGCTGTCCTGGAGCCACAGCTCTTGTAGGCCTCCTGTACTGTCTGATTGGGATTTTCATCCATATCTACAGCTTGTTTCCAAGGAAGGAAAAGAGAGACTGAGCTGGTGGTTCCTGTCCCACCTCAGGACTCTCCAGCAGAGGGTTCTGGAAACATAATCAGCCCTAGATTCCCTTCTCTAGGAGAGCAGTGAAGGAGATTCTGGAAAAAAAAAGGCAGCACTCACATTGCCCTTAACTTCATTAATGTTTTAAATTTCTTGCACTTTTATTTGGGAATAACTCCTCCTAGAAGTTCTAGCCAAGTGCTGAGCTTTAACTTGAATTTGTGATGGTTTGCCATGCAAATGTACCGACAAACCCCCAGGGTTGACAGGAAGAGCGTGTACTGCTGGCTTGTATTTCTCCCTTCCCTCTCTTGATGACTTAAAATTTGCTGTGTCGCTGTCACTCATTTTCTAGAAAAATGAAGATCGTCTTGGCAACACCTGAGGAACATTGCAGCACCAATTACAGGCTGCCAGCGGCAAGTGTAGCTTGGTAGAGAAAGGTAGCATCTATGGAAAGGGTCAGGCGACACGACCGTCCTTGGGATTAGTAGAGAAGAGTTCACTCTTGGTCATGATAATTTGTTCACTCTCTGTCTGAAACATTCTTCCCCACCAATTCTTGGAGCTCTGCTTTTGGAACTCAGTGGTTTGTGCTGAGCATGCATGTTCACCAGTTATCTCTGGAAACTTGGGCACCTTTAGATAGTTCTGCCCAGCTAATAAAAAGCCACAAAGATGGAGGTGGCTCTGTTCCAGACTCCTAGTAACACCTCTGTGAGGCAGGTGTTGCTTTGAGGATGGGGAGACCCAGGTCCACAATGAGGGTTAACTCTCTTACGTGGCTGGTGAGTATCAGGGTTGGAGTTTGGACCTGAATTTAAGTGCCAGAGCCCATGCTCCCTTTGTGACACCATACGGTACAGTGGGGGTAGTCAAAGGGTCAGCGATGTTGAGGGGGATGAAGCCTCATTCTGATCGTTGTGATTTGGGTTCCTCCAAAAACAGAGCCCATCCCCAGTGAGGATTTATGTGCAGAGGGTTAACTTGGTGGCCCTGGACTGAGAGAAAGGCAAAAGTGGATAGGAAGGAGGCTGATGGAATATTTCTGAACTAAGATCTTAGCCATAGGGCCACTTGGTGTTTGGCTCTAGGGCATCACTGGAGGCCAGAGAAGAGCACCCTTAGCAGTGTGTCCCTGGAGAACCAGCAGCATGTCTCTCCAGTGGAGGGAGGTTGAGGGAGTGTCACTCTGTGCCACTCCTGCCTAGAGAAAAGGCTGAGCATGCCCCCTGGCTGGAGGGTGCTCCCGGGCAGAGGTGCAAGTGTAAGGGTCCACTGTGTGGGAAGGAACTGTCCCTTGAAGCAGCTGTGACCCCTGAGTTGGCCTGAGGTATGTGGGCTCCAACTGTTTGTGCGACATACACATCAGGGAGGAAAAGGCCCAGAGTGACATCTGTACTGTCTCTGGATCATTAGGTGCTTGCAGGCCCTCTGGATAGGTATACCACTTCATTACAGGTCTCAGTGGAACTAGAAATAGCACCACTCTTGGCTAACATTAAGAGCTTGATCTGTGCCTAGCACTGTGCCCATGAGAGCTCAGGGCTATACTTGTCTTCCTGCATGGGTGAGTGAATGGGCTTACACAGAGGACAGATCTTCATTAGGCTCCCACATACAGAAAATAGCAAAGTTGGGTCTTAAACCTGAGTCTGTTTTCTTCCAGAGTTGCAGTTCTCAAACTCCAGCATGGAGAGGCTGTGTATTTGCTCTTCAAATGATAGCACCCCGGGCCATGAAAAGATCCACACCTCCAGCCTTTGACCTTGGGTTAGGGGAGTTCCCCATTTCTTATTCCAGTGAGAGGTTATGGGTTCCACAGGGGTCCTTCCTAAGCAAAGAGGATCGTTAAGTAGGAAAGGTGACCATAGTCAGTAAGACCCACATGAGCTCTGACTAGTAACAAATCAGTTCAGACCATTAGACTTGTCATAAATGTATGATGAATGGTAATTCCCTGCTCTCATATCCAACCTCAGGGAGCTATCTGTTTGAATGATGTCATCACATAATGTTTGAAGCTGCTAATGTGATTATCTTGAATCATCAGTGAAACATGAGTCCAGAGCAGCTTCCATAATAACTTTCTTTACGCTTGCTATTGCGTTTTCATCTCTCAGTTCTCTTCTTGTACAATGAAAACCTCCCAATTTCCTTCCCATGGCTACTGCAGTATTAATTTTGATAAGAATTGCTTTGCACTGCCGAGGCACCTGATTGATGTGGGTTTGCATCTCTATGCTCCCCCCCGACCTTGAGTAAAGAGTAATAAGAAGAAGAGCCTACCTTTTTACAACAAGGGAAAATAACCTTTATTTAGAGCAACTTTAGATGAAAGTACACTTCCTTCATATTGGGTAATCTAATTCTGCAACTCTTGCTTAGCTTTTATTTCCAATGATTTATCAAACTGCAGTACATGGTTTCTTAAAACTCTTGCCATTAGGCACATTTCTGAACTCTTGTTTAAAAAACAAAAGCCTGAATGCCAAATGCCATCCTTTAAGGAACTCCTGCCCTTGCAGGGGCAGGAAGGGGCCACCCTCAGAGCCACGGTTCCACAGTGACCTCTCTGCATAGCAAATCTTAGTGCTGGTTCCTCAACTAAAGTCTTGTGGTACATTTTGAGATCTCTTGGCTTAAATGTCCCCTGCTGAGAAAGACCTCCTCAGCAACAGTTCTGATTTCTATGTGGTTGAATATTTCTCTTGGCCTCTAGCCTCAGTTCTTACTGCTGAGACTTCAGAGCCCATACCTTTCCCATCATTCTGAGCAGCACTGGAGAAGTGAGGAACTCAGTGTTTTAAACTGGGAAGTGCATAATGTTTCTATGCATCCCAACTTTCCCTCTCCTCATGAGTCTCTGAGGACTCCTAGGTTACCCAGGGTCCTCTGCCAGCTGCCTCCTGGTCAGTAGCATTTACTGGGGACCTACCTTGTGTCAGTCACTGTGCTGACATGCTTTCCCACATTGCCCCATTTACGGCCAGGGAGCTGTCCATGGTGCTCAACTCGGGCCTCCAGTTTTACCAGTGAGGAATACCGTCCACATGGAAGCAGTATGCTCATGATCATACACTTACTGGGCTACTGCCTAGAACCCTTGCTCCACAGCATTGGAAAGCTGCTTCCTCACTGTTCTTCTAGGCCATTTCAAGGAGCTAAAAATGTCTTCAAAGTGTGCAGGCTTAAAAAGGTGGATCTCAATCAGCATACTGCACATGATCAAGGTTCAAGGTTGCCTTCTTCCTCCCCTTATACCTAATTAGGTGCACAGGCCCTGTTCCTGGAAGATGTCATTCTAAATCATGAAATATAGGTGACTGAGTATGTTAGGAAAAGCAGGGTGATGCTGTCACAGAAGATGATGGTTCCTGTTAGTGTTGCCCTGAGCTAAGATACACTTTCCTTTACTCCCTTTCTTCTCTGTATCCAGTCAGTTTATTGAGCACTGCTAGGTGTTAGTGTATACCAGGGATAAAGCAGAACACCAGATAGACAAAAATGCCTCCTCTCCTGGGTGCTCAGCTACTCCTGGGAGCTCACGGTATTCTCCTGCCACTCTGGGGCTGGCTGTCCAGCCCTCAAGGCCAACCTGCAGACCCCAAGGCAGGCCTTCTGGCCTCTTAAGTAAGCCAAGTAAGCCCAAGCAGGCCTGACACACATGATCCCTGGGCACCACATCTAACAGCATGGCTGTGAGTGTTTGTTCCCTCTCTTTGGCCTTCATATATTTGGATGCCATCTAGGTGCCAGCTGCTACAAGCTGTGGGTGCAGGTGCTGTAAAGGATGGTGCTGTGAACTGGGAGAGGACATTGCTGGGGGAGGGATGGTAGCTCATTGTACCCTTTTCTCACTTACTTACTTATTTTCTTTCTTTCAATAAGGTGTTTCTATGTAGCTCAGGCTGGCCTTGAACTCACAATGTAGCAGATTGAGGCAGGTTGTCCTTACACTTGCAGTAATCCTCCTGTCTCAGTCTTCTGAGTGCTGGGATTATAGCCCTGTGCCACCAGGTAATCTCCCCCTTTTTATCAGTTGTCCGTAGGTGTCTAACAGGCACAAGGTTCTCCGGGATCAAGGATGCATTTTCTCTATAGGCTGAATTGTACCCTGACTCACTTCCTTGTGATGAAACCCTAACCCCCAAGAACTCAGAATGTAGCTGTGTATGGAGATATGGCCTTTACAGGAGGGAGTAAGTTAAAATCAAGTCATTAGGGTCCTTGTCCAGCTGACTGGTATCCTTATAAGAAAAGATTAAGATACAGAGGTACCAGAGATGTGGGTGCCCAAAGATAGGAGCACATGAGGACAGGAGGACCAAGTGGCACTTGCAGGTCAGGAGGGACCTCAATAGCAGCCTATGATGCTAGCTCCTTGACCTTGGGCTGCCAGCTTTCAGAACTATGTGGAATGCATTTTGCTGAAGCAACTGGATCAGGTTGCTGAAGCCACTTTATCAGTGGTGTATTTTGTTACAGCAATCCTGGCTGATGACTATATTACCTGCCTCCCTTGCAGCTAGATGTGCACGGGGACCTAAGTTCTGGTCTGGGGGATGTGAGCTGTGATGAGTGGGCTTTGGGAGGTCCTTTTAGGCACAGGTCCATGCCATGTCCTTCTTTGCCCAAACCATTGGGATGAACAAAGTCTTGACAGTGAGCCATCTTGTGGTGGGGTGGCTGGGATTTTGGGAGAGGATCCTGGAGCCTGTTACATCAGCTCTGGGCAGCTGATGGCTAGGGTGTAAGGTGAGAAAGCAAGAGACTTCTGTGATATTCAGGGCATGGTTAGTTGGTCCTCTCTGAGGCCCTCAGGGTGGGGGATGCTGGAGTCTACCGTAGTTGGAAAAATAGGGGGCTTTTGACTGATAGTCTTTTCTCCAACCTTGAACTCAGTTTTCCTCATCTCATATTTTTAAATAGGTAAGTAGCAAGTGGAGCTGTCCTCAGGTGGAAGAACTTTATGAAGCTGTGAGAGCCAGAGGCTGAAGCTCCTGCTGACTCCATATCTTTCCTTAGACCACTGGGCTCAGAAGTGACTTGTGATGGCACATACAGGAAGTTGTTCTTGAGTTGACTTTGAAGATAGCTTAGGAGCTGATGGGAAGCTTTGCAGAGTGGGGTCAGGACCCCGTATGAGGGGCTCAGGGTTGGAGGCTCTGGGGGCTGACTGATAAATCACAGAGCCTGAGGATGCACAGGTTTCCAGAGTCAGCACAGGAAGCTCTCTTGAATAACAGTGCCACAGTCTTCCAGCAGTGGGGATAGAAGAGGGGTGACGAAGTGGCCTGGGCCCCAGACCTGAACTCTTCTGTCTGCAGCCCATTGCCCAGATCCTGCAGGGAATGGAAGTGGCTTAGTGGTGGAGTTAATGCTCATGGTCCCTCTGTCCTCTACTCTCCTGAGCATGGCTAAGGAGGGGAGCAGGGAGGGCTCAGATCGCTTTCCCCCATTCCTGTGAGTCAAGCAGAGTGGCTTCCTTCTCAGCTGTTCAGGCTGCTGCATGTCTCTCTGGTGGTTTTCCTCCAGCATCCTCCTCAGTATGCGTTCAATGGCTGCATCTCAGAGAGGAGAGCATCCCTAGGCTGGGTCCTGTCCCCCTCACGATACCATTTCACGATGCACTGAGTCAACACAACATATACTTGGTATTTAGGTGGATGAATCAGCATGGCTCAGCTTCTTCTCTCCGAGGGTGGAGGAGAGCTGTGGGGCGAGACCCAGGCCACCTCGCTGTGCCTTTTTTCCCTCAGCCCCAGGGGTTTTCATGGTAAAGACCACAGAAGGTGGGCCTGGGTCTCCTCCCTCATTTCTGCAGGCAGGTAGAGCCGCAGGGGGCAATAGGGAAGAACAGAATGACAAGGCTGCATTTCTGACTTGGGGAAATGCTACAGAGTTCACCTTTGATATCCCTGAGTGAGATTTTGAATTCTGCCAGTAGAAAGTTCAGAGAAATTAATTTTCTTTCTAAGGACCTACAAACTATATTATATTTCCTGCATGGCACACTAAGCTTAAAATGTTTACTGCCTGGCTTTTTACAGTTTATGAGTGCCTAGGACAGATGAAAGGGAAGAGAGTTGGTCTGGAACCCCACAGGTGTGGCCATTGTGCCAGACTCAAGACACTGATGCCTAGGCTGTGTCCTGTGGTAGGAGCAGATTTTAGGTGGGGGAAAAAGCTGTGTGTGTGTGTGTGTCGGATAGCTGCTGGATCCCTTGGAATTAACTAGAACACTTTGCAGGACTTCTCAAAGCCTTGACCACACTGATTTCCATGTGACTCCATGACATATGGTGTGTTCCAAAGTTAATTGACCATGGAACCTCTTTCTGGGGATCGGTGTTCTGTGGGTGGGGGATGAAACAGGCCGAGAGAGTGGAAAGAAAGGTGTGCAGTGGCCACAGGGTGTGGAGGCTGAATCTCCAAGACTTGTCAGAGGAGAGGTTATCCAGGACCCTGTGGCTCCAACCTGGGTCTAGGGTGCTGAAAGTGACGGGCTGGGGTGCTCTGCTGGACAGGGGTCTCCAGGGTCTCCAGGGCACCTAGGGCTCCCATCCTGAGTCAGATGCCCAATCTGATCTCCTGGGTGCTTGCCATTCATGCCCCTCTGATGGGCCCCTGGAAAGCAGATCTTTCCCTAGGCTCTTCTTCCTCCTAAACTTGCGGCAGAATAGGAGACTCAGGAGGTGGGGACTGCAGCAGCCTTCAGCCAGGGGCGAGGTCACCCTGGGGCACATTCTGCCTTACCCTTGCCTTCTCCTGGCTGGCCCCGGCCACCTGACTTGGTACCTGCTTGAAGGCATCATGCACTGGCCTCCCTGCTTGTTTGTCTCCCTGGACTCCACCCCAGGAATTACTCCTGAGCACTCGTCCTAACTGGGCCTCCCTAGAGGAACCGCTAGAGGTTGGGGTGGGGGTTTGCCCAGAGCAGACCAGCTGGCTAGGGTTGCCTGAGCACCCCTTCAAGTCCACTGGGTCAGAGATCGGGCGGGGCATGAGCAGAATGAACTGACAAGGCTACCGTTCCACCCAGCGTACATTCCAGTGGGCACCTTGGAGACACAGAGCTGGGAGGGAGCTGCGCAGTGTCAGCCAAGAAGGCAGAGCTTCTGGAGAGGGAAGAAGAGGAAGGGGGAAGCAGCCAGTGTGGGGGCGGGGACGGGGGAGGGAGACACCCAGGTTGACTGCACACAGAGGCCTGGGAGAGGCAGGCAGCCCAGCGCTCATGGGCGGGGGCTGTGAGACAGACCTTCTGTCTCCCTGCTTGTCAGCAAATGCTCACAACTCTGACTCTTAGCAGGGGCAGGAAAATAAATATGCAAAAAAGTCTTCTGAAACATCCAGAGAACATTTTATACACAAGTTTAAAACACAATAGCAGGGTCACCGTGCTTTCTCTTAAGAACAATTTTCCATTTAGAACCTTTTCTTACTTCCCACTAATAGGAACCCATTCAGGCAATTTTCTTTTCTTTCTTTCACTTTTTAAAAAGACTCATTTTCAAGCTTAATGACCTTTATGTTTTTTTCTTTCTGTAGTCTTTCCATGGTGAGAGCAAGACAGCAGCACGGCATCATGTTGCCTGCCAGTTTGAGGGGGGAAAAAAATCTGAAGACATCTAAATGGGGAAAAAAATCAAATAAATAGAGATGTACAGTGTGAAGTTGCTTGAGCTGGGTGCATTTTCTGGAACATTCAGCAACAATTTCTAATAGGCAAGTAGAGAGATGGTTTGAGCCTGCCTTCTGTTGCTGTAACAGATATTGCAGCCCGGGTGCTTTATCAAGGAAAGACATTTATTTAGCTCATGGTTAAGGAGGTTTGAGGCGTGGTGCCCACATCTTCTTGGTGCTAGTGAGGGCCTCCTTGGAACATCAGAAGACACCCTGAGGGGCCAGACTTTCTCCTCTGTAACAAGAGCTCTTTTGGGAGCTCACTCACTCTCAGAGGCCAGTGCTTATTTCCCCCAAGGCAATGCTCTCAATGACTTAACCACCTCCCTCTAGGCCCTGATTCTTAAAGGTTCCCCCACCCCTTACATTACTGTACTTGGAACTATGCTTCCAGTACATGAATGCCAGATGGATATGCACTTGACCCTGTCCCAACTAGGGCAGGACCAGGTCATCCTCTGTATAGGTTGTTTTCCCATTGCTGGGAAAAAACACCTGCATGGTTTCAGGAGGTTCAGTCCCTGATCAGCTGGCTCCAAGGTAGAAGCAGTGTGGTGGAATTTCATTCTTTAACTTTAGGCACAGATGAGGAAACTGAGTCACAAAGATATTCAGAAAGTTGTCCAACATCTCTTAAGGGGTGGTGCAAGGAATCAAACAGGAGCAATTTGGGCTGAGATCTGTGCTGTGAACCTTAGGACTTCCCAGGTAAAGGTGACTTTGTGCTTGTTCCCTATACACTTGCTAATACAGTGAAGAGCTTATTCATTCTTTCTTGAGGATGTGACATCACCATTGCGTGCTTCTGAGAGGCTACAGTGAGGAGAGCACCATCCAGCCCTGGCAGTCGGGCAGGAGAGGCCCGGGTTCTTCAGTTAGACAGTGTAGAAAGCATACTTTGCAAACATCCCTGGGAGAGGCGGCACATGCTGGGACTCATTTATACCGTAGCATGGAATAGCTAAAGCATGGGGTTGGGGAGATATGCTGAAGGAAGGAGAGGGGCCGAAGAAGCTGCAGAGTGGGCCTGGGGACCTGGGTCTTCCCTTTATCCTTCCTGACTCATGGAAGGGTCAGATTCCCCATCCTTGGAGGTGCTGAGTGAGGGCAGCCTGTGGGGTCTTCGCCACATTTGCACTGTGAGGTGATTCATGGTCTGAATCCATTCTAGCAAATCTCTCAGTAGGCTGTAAATAATGACAGTGCAGATAATGCATGTAGTCGGTGTTGACTTAGGGGCCAGGCACTGACTTTAGCCTACTTCTAAAACTGATTCTCTTGGAGTCCTGGGTGCTCCAGCAGGCTGGGGGCCCATGGTCCTCTGTTTCCCATAAGAGCCAGGGGAGGTGGAAGCCACTGGTAGTGGACTCTGTGAGAGTGGAGCGGAGAGGAGGTCCGGTCATGGGCTGCGGGAACTCACAGCTGCTTCCTTCCCTGCAAGAACCCCAGCCCTGTCACTCACTTCACGGTGGCTATAAATATTAAATCAAATAATACGCGTGCAAACTCTTGGCACTGTGCCTGGTGTTTAGCCCTAGTTTGCTGGCTGGTGGTGATTATTATTATTAATATCTCCTCAAATCCTCTCATAACCCTAGGAGCTTGGTCCTGCGAGATGCCCTTTATTTGACAAATAAGAGAGTGGAGGCTCAGGGAGGTTAGGAGACCCGGGCTTCTGCAGTCACAGAGCTGCTTGGCAGCCTGCTGGGGCTGATCCGTCTTGCCTGGAGGGGCCTTCACGGTGTTCCCACCCTGTCTGACGCAGTCCGCGGTACCCTCATCCACCCGAGCCCTGACAACCAGCAATGCCCTGTGCCCTTGCCAAATGCTCCTAGAGGGAGTTGTGGCCCTTGGATGTGGCCTTCAGATATGACAGGCTGCTTCCCAAGGTGTCCAGTGGGCATGAATTGTCACTCAGGCCACTGAAGAGTTAACTGCTACCTGAGAGTTATCGGAGAGAATCTTCTCTAACGCAGCGTCCAAGGGAGTCACATCTTTATTTTGCTTTTTAAAAATGCTTGAATAGTTCCAATTCTGCTGCTATTCAGCTCTTTGAAACTTTGGGGGCTGGTATTATCCGCTACTGCTTGTTTGAGTTTGGTGCTCTGAAATCACAGCATTTTTCATCTCTTTTAAGGAGATGCTGCCAACACCATCTTTGGGTATGCTTTTATTTCCCTTCTGGTATCTCTGTGTAGCAGAGCTTCTGGAGAAGGAATTTATGATTTGCAATCTGTGGCCATTTCTATAGTGCACTGATTTGCCAACAGGGTTCACCTCCTAGTCTGTCTTTTTCCTGCTCGCTTCCTTATGTTTGACTCATTTCAGGTTCTAATAGACATGTTTATAAAAAGTCTTTTTATTTATCACCGAAGCAGTAGCAGCAGCTTCATTGAAATCACAATGACCTCATTTAATTATTTGTGAAACCTGTGTTCTGATTGTGTTGGCATGGTTTTGGGCATCTTTTCATGTTTAAGGAAATGAAAGAGCAAACATCAGATGATTGAGCATTTCCAATGTGCCGTGGTGGTTTATTTCTCTGAAAGCTCCAAAAATCTCTTAAAGGTGGTTTCTATCTAGTTCATGCCCATTTTATGGGTGAGAAAACCCAAAGCTTAGGTCTGTTTTTCAGACCCCACAGTGAGCAAGTAGTAGGCGTAGGATCTGAATCCAGAGCCCGCAGAATTCAGCTCTCTATGCTCTTCTGGGGGACTCGCGGTGGCCAGGAGCAGCCTGGTATTGGTTGATCCAGCTCCTAGCCCAGGCTGCCTGCCTGTCTGCTCTGGTTCCACATGTGGAGTGTTGGTTATCTGATGCTCTGTCTGCCTAGTCCCACACTCCAACTGCACACTAATTATGGTGTGTTGTGGCAAATACATGTTATGTGTTTACTTGGTGTCAAGCTCCGTGCTTTATATGTTTTATCTTATTTGATATCCAGACCACCCTGTAAGGTTATACAGTAGAAAGAGACAAGGACAGAATTAAAAGCTGGGGGTGACTCACTTGGGATAGGAAGCTGTTACTTCCTGTGCTTGATTGATTGTTTTTCTGCAGGACTTCTCAGAGCCTGTACGGCTTACACATGCACAGAGAACTTCCAGTTTCCAGGTGGAGAAATTAGTCTTTCCCAAGGGCAGCAGACTGCAATCTCCTTCCACTCCTAGTGCATCTGTTGAGATATGCAAACTGTACTTAGAACAGAACGTATTTTAACAATAGTGAATGAGGAGTGATTTGAAAATGGGATAATACAACATTCCCTTGAAGAACCACACACCTTTCTTCACTTTAAATTACCTGGATCAGCTGCCTAATGGGCTGTCCGTGTCCATGTGTGATGCAGTGGTGCATACACTGGGAACCTCTTCTAGACTTAACTGAGAGGCTCTTCATCACCTGTGCCCATATCTGTGCGACTGCTGCTTCTCTGTGCCTTTCAGGTCCTCTGCTTTGGAAGTGTGTGGGCACCGTCTGTCCATTGACCGGGCTACCTGCTGTGATACCTCTGACCCTTTGTTCAGTGCTGACCTTGTCTGGTGTCTGTAGATCTCTCAATCAGTTGTGAAGAAGTGAACTAGGAGCCAGGCGTGGTGGTGGTGCAAACTTGTAATCCCAGCACTCTGGGAGCTGAGGCAGGAGGCTTACAAGTTCCAGCTCAGCTTGAGATGCTTAGCAAGACACTGACTCAAAGAAGAAAAAAAATTAAAGGGCTGGGACCACAAAAATAAGAGGCCAACTCAGGTGATGACAGGTGTGGTGGATGGCCTTGTCTTCTGCCAGGGGAGACTGTGCTGGCAGGAGGGTGGCTCCATTTGTGTCAGCATGAACTGCTGAGCCAGCTGTGCTTTTGCAATGCAGAGGAGATATGAGCCCCTTTCACCTTCTCCCAACTGTGCATGCTGCAAAGGGATGGGACATACTTGCCAGGGTGGGATCCTGGGAACCCACTGAGAACTTTGAAGGTTTCAGAAGATTCTTTTAGAGGGCATGGTTGATGATTATTAGGGAAGAGTAGGCTAAAGATGAATGGCTAGGATGTGGAAAAAGGAGCTGGGCTTGGGCAGCCTGGGGGGACCCAGTGGCCAGGCGGATGGGCAGGATGTGGCCCAGGTAGGGGACACCCAGCTTCCTTCCTGCTCAGCCCCCACCTGGACTCTTTCTGGTGCCCCAGCTCCTGATCTGCATGTCCTCCCTGAGTTCCCTCTCCTGCTGCCTGCTCTTTGCAGTTGGCTTTCAAATCCTTGACTGTCCCCTCACCCAGCCGCCCCGCTGTGTAACTGTTTTTGCCCAGGCTTTCCCTCACTCTCACCAGTGCACTCTTACACATCCTCCCTTCCCCAGGGCCACGTCCTCCATGTCCTCAGGTGGAGTTGCCTCTTGAGCTCACCTGCACTTGTGCCTCAAACTTCTGTGTTATTTACTTTTCTCTTGTTGCCAAGGCAGAGTGCCCAGCCCCCAAAGTTGTAGGGGAAGAGGTCTGTTTGACTTATAGTTCATAGAGGTTTCAGTCCATAATCACCTGGCTCCAAGGCAGGGATGACAGACAGGCACAGCAGAGGAGAAGCAACATGATGCCCACACAGTAGCAACAGCATCTTTCTGCCCCTTTTATCTTCTTTGCACTACTGATATTAGGGTGATGCCAAACTAATCACTCATATATAGTGGTTTAGTAGTCACATTCCAGATTCAACTCCCTCTGAAAAAGAAAGTCCCACCTCATCTGCCTGAGGCTTTGGGGGACATCTAAACACAAACCATAACATACCTCCTCTGGATCCCTAAAGACTCACGCATATCCCTTTATATGAAAAAGCATTTAGTCCATCTCTTAAGAATTACCAGAATTCTGTCAGCATTGCTAAGAAGTCCAAGTCCAGAGTCTCTTCTAAGAGTTAAGGCAAACTCTTAGCTGTGAGCCCCTGTACAAATGAAAAGAAAGTCAAACACTTCTAACATTCAGTGGAACAAGATAGACATTACCATTCCAAAAGGTACACATAGGAAGATACAAAGGAATGGGACCAAAACAAGTCCAAAATCCAGCTGGGCAAATATTAAACCCCACAGTTAACACTTCCAGCATCTGAGATGATCTGTGTCAGGTTGTGACTCCAAAGGGCTTGAGGAGCTCAGCCCCTAAGGCATTTCTATAGCTCCCATGGCTTCTCTCTGGGGCCACCTCTGCTCCCTTCTTGCAGTTTTTCTCAGATAATCCATGCTCCTGGCTTTTCCAAACTTCTGGGGTCTCCTTTGTATCTGTGGTTTCACACTCACATTTTCCCACACTTTCCTCTCAGGGGCACCCTGCCTGGCCTCCCAGGCCTTCTTCTGAAATCTGGGTGGAAGCCTTCCTGACCCTACAACTCTTGCAATTTTTTTTGGTCCTGGGCATCGAACTGGGGTCCTTGCGCTTGTGAGGCAGGCGACAGAAGCACTGAGCTAAATCCCCGGCTTCACTCTTGCATTTTGCATGCACCTAAGATTGGCACCACGTGAATGATGCCAAAGTCTCCTGCCAGCTGGAGCAGTAGTAGCCAGGCTTCCTTCTCTTTTGGCTGTAGGGGTTGAGTGCCTGGATAGCTGAGCACTCTGAACCCAGTCCTAAGGGACAAATTCTCTGGGTTGCTACCATTTTGGGACATGGTGTGGCCACTGCCATTTTGGAACCTGGTGCTCTGGGGCTTTCTCAAAGCAAATTCTTTCACCTTTGCATTTTGGAGGCTGCAAAGGGTGGAGTCATGCTGCTTTCTGTGATACCCTCAAACCTTCTTTTCTATTCTCCTGTTGCTTCTCACCAGTCGAGATCTCCTCTGCTTTATCTTTGCAGTACACAGCTTTACTGGAGCTTCCTTTCTGGCCAAACTCAAAACATTTTGAATCATTCTGCTGGGCTATTTGCTTTTGATTTTCCACATAGATCTGGCTAAAAGCCCCCAACGGTAGCCATGCCACCGCCTCAATGTTTGACTCCCTTGACAATTTTTCTGTAAGATTAATTAGTCCATTGCCCCTAATCTCAGTCTCAGGCAGAGTCTCTGGACATGAACAAACTTCAGAAAAACTCTGTGCCAAGCCATAACACACATCATCTGGAGTCCAGCAGCCGATGCAGTCCTTCGTCCTAGCAGAAACTTCGTGAGCTGGACCTTTACCAGCTTCTTCTGAGCTCTGACCAGAATCTCCCATACAGAACAGCCTGAGGTGTTCCAGCTCTAATTCTATAGCCAACATCTCCAAACTTTTCTTAACTGTTCCCCTCCCCACAAGGCAGTTCCGAAGGCTCTTGAGCCACATGGCTTGGTAATATCACAGCAATGACGTCTTTCCTGGTACCTAATGTCTGTGTTAGTTACTTTTCTCTTGATGCTGAGATGAAATACTCAGCACCCAAAGTTGGAGAGTAACGGCTTTTTTTGGCTTACAGTTTGTAGAGGTTTCAGTCCATAATCACTGTGGCAACTGTGGTTGAACTGTCCCCTCACAGGGCCAGATGCCTGGGGTTAAGGACTGGCAAGTTTCTGCACACGCCCCTTGCTTCTGGGTTCCTCTTTAGCAGTTAGTCAGCCTTTGGTATGTATGCGCTGACAAATGTTTTCATTCTCAGAATGGGAATTTCATTTCACTGTGATCGGCAGGATCTCCTACCTCTACCCACAGAGATTTTTCCGATATAAACAGATCCAGAGAAGGCCTTTTAGGGTTAGGGTTAGCTCCGTAAAGTCCACACAGACCCTGGCTCTTTTTGGCTCTTCACTGTGCCATGCCTGTGAGATGGTGTTGTCATGCCCAGAGTGGCTGCTGCAGCTTCAGCCATCACATCTGAATTACAGTCAGTAGGTGGAGAAATGTTTCACCCTACTTCTAGAAATCGTCAAAGGATCTCAGTTTATGTTTCATTGGCTGAAATGTCTCCCAACCGCATAGTAGCCAAGGATGCTGGTGTTCTCTTCGGGAGGCAGAGGAGTAGATGTCTGGAATAGTAGATGATCATGTTCGCATCATCTCTGCGACCTGTGGATGTGTCACACTCCACAGCAGAGTGGCATTGAGGTTGGGGGTGGAATGAAGGTGCTTCTAGTGTGACCTTGAGGTATAAGAACTTCCTGGGATATTTGGGGTACAGCCCCAAGCTTCTTACATGTGAAAGAGTGGGGCAAGAGGGTCAGAGCCACAGTGATGGGTATGGGTGATGCTCCATTGGCTGCTGGTTTTGGAGAGAGAGGACGACCCAAGAGCCAAGGAATGGCTGTGGAGGCTGGAAAACATATGGAAAGGAGTGCACCAGGGGACTGGGAGAGTGCATATGATACTGGAGCAGAGGCAGCCTTCTTGTCACTATCGGGGAAGCCAGAGCCCACTCAGAGGATGCAGGGCAGAGAGGACTAGCATCCAGAAAACTCCTTGACTGTCCTGGGAGAGGTGTTTCAGACTTTGGAAGCATGAAGGATGTGTTCACCAGCAGAGCCCTTGAGGTGGTGCCTGTCTGTTACAGCAGCAGTGGAACTTACTCCTTGGCACCAGGCACCCGTGGCTTTGTCTGCTTCCCTTTCTCAGTGCAGAGCTTGGTTGGGGCATTTTTAGGGGGAGACCTAGGGCAAGAGAAGGTCGGTGTCACTTCTCTGAGCAACGTGGCACAGCCATGCTAGGCTTTGTGGGTCGTGGCCAAGGTTCCGGTCATTGTCAGGCCCCACATAACCAGGGAAGCACATTTACATTGGCATCGAACCCACCTGGGCCTGGTGGGCAGCGGCCTGGATCTGTCATTGCTGTTTCCTTGCTCGGTGGCTGCTCTGTAAGGCAAAGAAGATAGGCTGATTGGGGATGGCAGTTTTGATCCCTCGTTTTCAAGGCTCATTATTTTCCAGGAAAACATGGAAGTGTGAACAGCAGGGAGAGTGCAGAAACTCCCCTGCAATGTTCCTGCCTCAGTTTCTCCAAGGCAGCCTCGGGGCCGTTAGTACTTTGTTATAGGGGACTGACCTGTGCTCTTGATGCTGGTGGCACTCCTGTCCCTGGCTGTGGTGACTTCAGCCGCCTTCAGACAGAGCTGGGTCACCTGTGTGAGAGCCACTGTGTGAGACTTGAGGAACAACCTTTGGGGGTCTCTCCCTGACCCCGACTCTGTGTATCAGTCATTTCTTGACTGTCCTCCCTCTTGTCCCCTATCTTTTTCTCCTCTTCCTTCTCTTTGAAAAAATAGCATTATATGATTCATTTTATTCTGTACCTTAAAACCCCTTTTATGGAAGTGTGGTGTGCAGACGGGAAAAGCCCTTTGATTACAAGGGACAGTTATGAACTTTAACAAATGAAGCACACCTATAGCTGGCTCCCACCTTAAAAAAATTGCCCTCATTGCTTTTTATTTAGTAATGTTTTATACATAATTCAGCACAGTATTTTATAAAATATAGATGCACATTAAAGTATGGCATGCACATATACAAAGATAAGTATTTTGTATCCTTTAAAAATTGCCGTATTGATGTGTGTCGGTCTTCCTGGCGACATCTTTTGAGGCCACTCCCGAAGTTAACCTGTCCCGGGGTAGTCAGTCCTGTGTCCTAGCTGGTGAGAAGCTCAAGCCAGCAAAACAGCAGTGTGTCCTCCCTTTGCACCTCTGAAACCTCATGTAAACCCTATGGGACCACAGGGACTGTCCTGGAACCATGCATTGGCTTCATTTCGATATGAAGTTTTAAAGAAACTTGTGTTAGTTTTCTAGCACTGTTGCAGCAAATCCCCGGAAGTGGAGAGGCTTAGAGCAACACAAATTTATTCTCTCACACGGTTCTGGGGGTCAGAAGCCTGAGATGGGTCTTCCAGAGCCCAAATCCCTGTGTCTGCAGGCCGGCCTTCCTCCCACGGCTCCAGGGGACAATCTGTTTTCTCTCCATTCTGGGTTTTCAAGGCTGCTGCATTCCTTGGCTCTCGGCTCCTTCCTTTTCTGTCAGAGCCAGCCTGAAGGCCCAAGCCCTCCTCACCCTGTGTCCCGTTGGCCCTCTTGCTCCGGCCTTCTCCTTCCACTTTGAAGTGTCCTGGCAACTCCCTTGGGCTCACCCAGACCATCCCAGAGGACCTCCTCATTCATAAGGTTCATAAGGGAACCATAAACATTTATTGTCTCCCAGTTCTGGGAGCCAAAAGCTGGATATCAGGGTGTGGGCAAGGCTGCCTCCCCTGAGGATGAGGGAAGACTGGGCCAGGCCTCTCTCCAGATCCTGGCAGCTGCAAGGGTTTCTCAGCTTGGTCCGTGGCGTTCTCCACATTGCCACTGTCTTCCTTCTGTGAGCATCTGTCTCCTGTCGGGATTTCCACTTTCCATAAACACCCACTCTTACGGGATTAGAATTCTTCCTAAACACCTCTTTTTAATTTTGTCATCTGCAAGGGCTGGGGATTTAGCTCAGTGGTTCCACTGCCTGCCTCGCAAGCACAAGGGCCCGAGTTCAATCCCCGGTACCAAAAAAAAAAAAAAAAAA
>NW_022900946.1:18172088-18258283 GCF_012274545.1 Fukomys damarensis | reverse complement strand
CCCAGTACCAAAAAAAAAAAAAAAAAATTTCGCCATCTGCAAAGACCCTCTTTCCAAATATGGTCACTGCCTCAGGGACTGAGATTATAGGTGGATATCTCTGGAGGGGCATCTTTGTGGGTATGATTCTGGGTGCCATACTGGAATGGAGTTGTCTTGGGATGTTGTGGAAGCTCCCTCAGACCTGGATTTTTCATGTCTTTAGGTAAGAAGCTAGGCAGCTCAAGCTGCATCTGCTTGATCTTTGCTGGGGACCTGTCCCTGAGCTGTGGCCAAGCAGGAGCTTCCCAGGGCCCACACAGGCTGTGCTCCGGCTCCCCTATCTTGCCTTGTCCAGAGCTCGTGTGGCCTGGTGTCATCCGCTCATTTGCAGCGTGCGTGGTGTCTGCTCCTGTTCTTGCACAGTGTATGAGTGGGGTGTGAGACATCCACAGAGAGGCGGATGGATTGGAAACTCCACTGAATCTATCAGTCCAATGACTGCTGAGCGGTCAGGCCCTGTGCCCTTGAGAGCCAGCAGCAGCAGCCTGGTGTCTAGCAGGGTTCAGGCAGGCCTGCTGGGTTGTGCCAGAGAGATGGACCCTCCTCTGTGGTCCTGTCCCTAAGGCAGCCCACAGATACCTCTGGATTCTGAGTGTGACCAAGTTTCGAGCATGGACAGGGAGCTGATGACCAGGACATTCATTAGGCTGTCACTTCTGACAAATGGCTCTTCCCCAGAGCTGGCACGCAGGGTTCACCTGGCTCCTGTGGCTTCTCTTGGAGCAGAGTCCATCGGCATCGGTTTGGATGTTTGGTCATGCTGTTTGGCTCTGGTGCAACCTTGTCACCTTTTCCAAAGAAAGGAGAATTTTTGCTTATTGTTAATCATTGTGAGATACATCACATAAACCTTAACGATTTGGATGATTTTTAAGCAAACAAGTTGTTGGCTTGCGTAGGGTCACAGTGTCACACAGCCATCAGGCACGCACTTCTGCAGCTCTTTCCCATTGTCCTCTGGATCAGAATTCTGTGCCCTTTAGCAGTTTCAGCCCCTCCACCCTGCAGTGACCTCTGCTCTTCCTTCCGGAGAAACAGCAACCAGCATGCAAGGGGCTGCAGGGAAAGGAGTCATAGAACATTTGTCTTCTCTGTGTCTGGCTCATTTCACTTAGCACATGATTTTCTTTTAACAAAGTCTTCCAGTTAGTTAGCCTTTCCTAGTTCACTGATCCTCCAGAATTCACTGTGTTCGCTGTTACCTTCCTTATGTGATCTGGCTCAGCTGCTGTGAAGACGCTGGCTGCTTGCCTTTCCCCAGGAAACACATCTCAAATCTGTCTTTTCTGTGCACCTCAGCTCTCTCTACTTCGTCTCTTGCTCTTCGTCTTAATGCAGGAGTATCCTAACTGGTCACCTGGGTTCAGGCAGAGCTATCCTTCTGAAACAGTCTAGTGGTGTTGTCCTCTGCCTCACACTTTCCTCAGATCCCTATTGCTCAGACTCAATCACACCGCTGTTCCCACTTCCTCCAGCCTGTGTCCTGCCAGGCCCGCTTTGTTCCCTTTTTGCAGCCACTTCCACCTGGCATTCTCTCGCAGCCCTTCCCAGCTTCACTCGCTCATCCTTCAAGGCGCAGAGGCTACACTGTGCCCATGCCCTCCTGGCACTGGGTGCTTCTGCTGGATGCTGGCCTGCTTAGATCCCAGGGATGTGTTTGTCCCTCGGTGGGCAGGGAGATTGTGACTGTGGAGGGCAGCACTGGCTGCTCTGAGCCCTGCCCTTGGGAATGAGATCGTGGGCCCCAGTGCTGCAAACTGGGCTTGGAATCCCCTCCCTCCTCTGGCCTGGGACGAGGGAGTCTCTGCCCCTCGCTGTGTGCGCGGTGCTCCTGTCCTCCAAGAGCTGTGCCTGTGTGATCTGCTCTTCCTGCAGTGAGCCTTGACCTTTCTGAGCAAGAGATGCGGCGAAGGTGACTTGATGCTGCTCCCGTGATTGCGTTATATCACGTGAAGCCATCTTGCCAGGAGACTCGCTGTCTTCCCACTGCTGGCCTTGAAGAAGTAAGTGGCTGTGAAGTCAGTGGCTGTGGGAAGAAGCCACGTGGCGGGGAACTGAGGACAGCCTGTAGGAGGGGACCTTCAGCAGGACCCTGAAGTCCTCAATCCTTCAGGAAGAAAACAAACATGCCATCGATCTGAGGAGCAGACTGTTCCAGCCCCACCTTCTGGTGAGAACACCACCCTGCTGGAACCCTCCTTGAGAGAATCCACTAAGCCACGCCCCGGGTCTTCTGACCCACAGAAACTGCGGCAGTAAGTGCTTAAACCTCTGTTACGTAGCGACACATAATGAGTCTGGTGGGCATACTGACCCCTGCCTACCCTGAGTGGGTCCTTCTGACTCTGAAGGTTAAAGGAAGCGAAGCATGCAGAACACTGCCACCTGGTAAGATGTGTGCAGGTAGATGGCGTTGTCTCCATGACGGCCATCCTTCCATCTCCTAAGACCTTAACTGGAGTGAAGAACCAGGGCGGGCTGCTGGGCTGGCGGGTAGCTGTGAGGTGAGGGAGCCAGTGCTCACCTTCCCTGTCCCAGACCCCTCTGGGTCTCGCCTTGACCTGGAAACATCAAAGATAAATGTGATTTCCATTTAGTTGGAACATTTTATTATCTCCTTGAAGTCAGGGACCTCTGGCAGAGAGAACGGATTGATTTCTTCAACTCGCATGTCTCAGAGAGGATATTTTTACAGGGATTTGTAGGAACTCTTGGATGGAGAGGAAGTTAGGGATCCACTGTGAGTGCCGTGGATACCTTTGGATTCATCTCACTGCCTGGCCTTTCTGGAGCAAGAGCAGCTTCTGCCTTTGAAGGTCTCTAGTCATGTGCCTTGTGTGGCCACCCTTTCCCAAAGTCCAGGGCCTTGGCCGAGACTTTGGAAACAGGGAAAGGGCAGACTGCGGAGGTTTGCTTCTTAGACCTCACTGGAGGTGATTCCTAGTCCCTGGTAGAGAAGCTGGAGGACTCCCAAGATCTTCTCCTGGCTGGAGGCACCTGCTCTCCTTTCCCAGTGGCCAATACAGCCCAGGGGCTCCATACTCTCCCTTTCGGGGGCAGCAGCAACCCTCCGCCCTGGGTCCCCAGGGACACTGGATGTCCTTGAACTTGGTGCCTCTGCACTGGGCCACAAGGGATGTGTGAGCTCAGGGCTGGGCTCCTGGAGCCCAGCAGGGAACAGGTGGTGACTGTGACTGCACTGTGCAGGGTCCTGGTGCAGGTACTGGTTATATACAGGGAAGTCATTTCTGAGAATGAAACACAGGAGGACAACTGACCCTGTCTTCATAGGAAATGAAGGGCAAACAGAGCCAGAGAGGGACCACATGAAGTTGCTCTACTTTCTGTGTCCATGATAAACATTAACAAATGAGGTTTATGCCATCTCCTAGGGAGTAGAAGGCTGGGTCTTGGTCACTGCGGATATATGCTGGGTTCTGTTTCCCCATATTTAGGAAAGTTTATTTATTTATTTTTTTGGTATCAGAGATCAAACTCAGGGCCTCGAGCTTGCCAGGCAGGCACTGTGCCACTGAGCTACATCCTGGGCCACAGTTTCCCCACATGTAAAGTGAGTACAGCATCTCCTTCCTTCCTGGTGTTTATTTGGTGAGTTCTGTGCATCATAATGCTGTGTGCACATCCTTGGTGCACAGGACAGAGTCCCTGCCCCTGTGGATGGAGCTCCTGCACCAGTGGGAGGACATGTTTAATAAACACTTGCCCAGGGAAGCATTTAATTGCAATTGTGGTTGCTGCTAGAAAGAAAAGCCACGTAAGAGCACGTCACGAGGAGCTTCTCCCTGGACCTAGACCAGTAATGGTGAACCTTTTAGAGACAAGTGCCCAAACCAAAACCCCAAACCTACTTATTTATACCACAGAGCTGACACTGCAATCAAACCTGAATACTGAGGTTTTAATTTAGAAAAAAACAACTCATACATTAACAATATTTTATCTTAAAAGAAAAACAACACCACTGGTCTCGACAAAGGACAGCAGGAAAATATTTCCCCTCAGGAACACTGCTGCTGAGATCTGTAGGGTAGCAGCTTGGACAAGTGTGTGTGTGCATACAGGCACATGTAGAACAAGGTGTGTATGTGTGTGTGTGTGTGTGTGTGTGTGTGCACGCGTGCTTACTCTTATATGTGCATGTGTGTAGAACTCACACGTGTGTGTGCATAAGGTAGTGTATGTACCCGTGTAACCCATGCATTTTTGGAAGGAGGAGGAGATAGAAGGACAGCTGTGTTGAGTGTCAGGCACACTTGGATCCGAGGGGCAGCCAGAGGGCAGGAAGGAGGAAGCCTAAGGCTGCAGGTGTCCTGAAGGTTGGGGGTGGGTGATGATGCCTGGTACAGGGGCCACCCTTTGGACAGCACTGGGGAGGGTGCGGCTTATCTCCAAGGACGGTTGGAGTCTGGTGAGGATAAATTTTTCAGACACAGCTTATAGCATTCAGGGATCCTGGTACACGCTTCATTTAAGCCACCACAACTTTGAACCAGAAAGGTGGCTGACTCCTATCTTTGCTCTTGGCTGTGCTGCATCTCAGCCACCTTCTGGGGCCACACTGACTCATACTATCTCAGGATTGATGCCCCTTAACTCAGAGGTGATGTGAACAAACTGCTTTGGGTTCTAATCATTTGCTGCTGTGTGGGCCAGGGAAGGGAGTGGGCTCAAGTCATAGATTCAGATCCTGTTTTCTCTTCTATACAAGGGGTAGATCGCTGACCTACTCATGTGGCAGACAGGGCACATGGTGCCTGGTGGTCATGAGCTGTTACTGCTATCATCAGCTCCAGATCTGGGACCTTCGCCATAAATGGGGTCAAGGGTCAGACCTTAGTTTCTCTGTTACTGACCCCAAAGTGGCCATGAGAATAAGCACAGGAGGCAGGACACTAGTGTGTACTTGGGACTCTGCAGAGGCAGACAATGCTACTGGAAAACCTGGGAAATAGAAAAGACAGGACAAGATAATCATTGTCCTTGACATCCCACTGCAAGTTCCCCACAGTCAAGATGTAACCTCAGCCTCAGCTCTTGCAGCCAGTTCTGTCTGTCTGTCTTTCTGTCTGTGTGTGTATTCATTAAGACAAACTAAAATCCTAGATTTTAAAAGAAGAATTGATTGTCAGCCATACAAAATGGCTGGTTTCTTGATACTGGTTTCATTTTTGATAATGAGGATCCATGAACCCAACTAGCCTGAACAAAAGCTATGTCCTTGACAAGGATCTCTGTCTAACCACAGGGTCACCCTATCTCCAGCCTGCCCACTGCACCCTCCCTACACTGGTGCCTGTCACCTGGATCCCCACTTATTCCATTGCTTTCTTCTTCCTTTTTGCATTTATATGTATTTCTGCAATGTAGACATAGTTATCTTTCAAAATGGAGTCCTCACCATATATATATGTATATATATATATATATTTTTTATTCACTCTGATTGAAAAATACTATCTCTTGAACATACCTCCTTCTGATTAAAAAGTCTTTAAAAATACAAAATTTGATACTCATATATTACTCCATTTTTTTTGGATGGACTGTAATTCATGTACAATTTCCTCTTCCAGTGGGGCATTTTTGATTTTTCCACTCCAAATAACATTGTCTAAGCTTTTGGAGGATTCTCAGTATATTTTGTTAAATTGCTTTTAGGAAAGGTTGTGGGGCTGAGGATGTGGCTCAGTGGCAGAGCACTTGCCTTGCACGTGTGGGTCCCTGCGTCCCACCCCTAGCACCACACGGTTATGCAAAAGAAAAAGTTGTAAAAATATGTCACTCTTTGCCTTATCTCCCATCCCCAACATGTCTAAAAATACATTGGGGCTGGGATTTAGCTCAGTGGTACCATGCCTGCCTTGCAGGTGCAAGATCCTGAGTTTGATCCCTGGCACCCCACCAAATGTTGCCAGCTGGCGAGGGGAAAACGGTAGTATTAGGCGTATTTTCCTGTATTTATTTACCATTTATATTTTTCCATAAATTCTCCCTTAATATCCATAGCTTATCTTTCTAGTGGGGCATTAATGCTCTTCTTATTGATTTGGAGGAGTTCTTTATATATTAAAGAAGTTCTTCCTAATCTGTCATAGTTAGTGCAGATATTTTCCATGCATGTCATTTGCCTTTCATTTCTTTCTGCGATTGCTAGAGAGATGGTTTTGATTTTAGATAATCAATTTATTTCAGGCTTTTCCTTGGTGATTTTTTTCCTCATTGATTTTCTGCTTAGAAACGCCTTATCTGTCTTAACATTTGTAAAGAATTCACCTGTTTTCTTCAAGGTTTTATACTTAGCTTTAAAGTTTGGATCCTAAATACATTTGGAATTTGTTTTGATGTAGGCATGAATCTCTACCTCGATTGTATTCTCACCAGTAACCAGTTCTACAAGTGGTTTTGTATGTTTCTTTTCCCCACCAGCTTAGATGGCTCCTGTAGCCTATGACAGATGTTCCTGTGTGTACTGTTGTGTGGCTCAGGGTTTTCCAGGCAGTGACTTGGTCGGTTAGGTCTTGGCCACTCTGCCTGGATGCGACCTCAGCCTCCTGATGTGGCCGCACCTCTTGGCATCAGTGTACTTCTACAGTCAGCACTCTGGGACATTGCCTGATTGGGAGCCTTGTGGGATAATTCGGTCAGAGAAATGTTTGTCAGAATATTGGAAATTTGATTAAGGCTGGCATAAACTTATGAATTAATTTGGAAAGAATTGAATTTTTTTTTTAACATGTGGAGTCCTCCCAACATGGGAACTTGAGAGCTTATATTTTTTATATAGGTCTTGCTCATTTCTTGTTAGTATTTTGTTTTGTCCATCTGTCTGCCTGTCTGTCTGTTCATTTTTGTTGCTATTGGGAATGGAATCCTCCACCAGATAGAGGTCGATGTCTTGGTTGGAGACAAAAAGCGCACATACAAAATTGGATAATTCATTGAAGTGTGTCAGAGGTGGTGCTGGAACCCCAGAAGGGATTGGAGAGTCTTCAGAGGACATTTACCGTCCTCCAGGCTGAGGAAGCCAGCGGAGCGAGCAAAGACATAACCTGCAAGGAATGGTGGCATGGAGAGGGACTCATGCTGAGCTGGGACATCTGGAGACACCCAGCCTGCTGGGGTGGACCAGGAAGGAAGGGGATGGGGAGGTGTCTCCTCCCTCCCACGTAGCTGGTGCTTCCCCATTGGATGGGTCAACTGGAAGCCCTGGAGGCCCGAGGTGGGTGAGATGAGGGGAGGTGAGAGGCGCCTGTAAGAGACATCGGGAGTAAAGGGAAGATGTCACTCCAGCGTCCGCTGTGTACACCACCCAGCATCATCAGTGCATCCAGAAACAACCAATGAGTACACCTTCATCCTGCTGTCTAAACGTTTTTCCAAGTACTTTCTTTCTGAAGAAATTTTCAGTGGGTTCCCTTGGGCGTTCCAAGCTTACAGTCATGTGATCTACAAGTAATTATTTTGTCTTCTGCCTCCCATGGCTGAAGTTCTTATTTTCCTTCCTGTTTCTGTCACAGGAGCTGAGCCTTCCTTCAAACTCATGTAGTTTGAAAGAGACTCTTTTAAGAGCCTTAATTTCAGCTCCTGAGAACCTTAAAAATCTGTGGGCTGGCTTCTGTATTTCCTCTTCTCTTCATCTCTCTTTGTTCCTTTCCCTCCCTCCTATCATCCATCCTGTTTAGGTACACTAAGTGCCAACTGCTTATGAGTACTGGGCAGTTCAATGATGAGCAAGAGAGACAATAACTGAACAAAAATTAACAATAAAATATCAAGGCAGTATTTCTCAACCTTTGAGAGTTTATTGTACAATAAGACATCAATTTTACGCTATTGCCTGTGGAAATACACACACACACACACACACACACACACTCAAATCAACCTTTGAGTTTATTGTACAATAAGACATCAATTTTACGCTATTGCCTGTGGAAATACACACACACACACACACACACACACTCTCTCTCTCTCTCTCTCTCTTTCTCTGAATTAAATGTTTCTAAAAGCACATGTCTTTCAGAGCATGTTGTGCGCACTGATTTTTTCTGGTTCTGAGGAAAGGGAGAAACCCTCCTGGTTATCGCTCACGTAGTGACTTCCTGCCCTCCTCCTGGGTCTTGACTTGCAGTTTCCAGAACACCAAGAACGAAACACCCTGCACTGCGCAGGGAAGTCATAGGAAGAGAGGTACCGTGTCATTCTTGATTCAGTGGCCTGGGAGGATATCTCTGAGGAAGAAGGGCACAAAATGATGAGAAGGACTTACTGTGTGAGGCCTGAGGTTTGGGTGGGTGGGACTCAGGTGTCCCATAGAGGAAGGTGCAGGAGGCGGTAAGTGGGGCTTTCCTGAGACACAGGGGGAGGACCCAGGAGCTGGAATGTTCTGGGGAGTGGCAGAGGGAGCAGAGATGAGGGCATGGGCTTTGGTAAGCAGAGGCATGGAGCCAGTACGTGTCACTTAGATGAAAAATCACAACAAAGGGGGCATTGGTTTTGTGGCTATGTAACAAATTGCTGTGACCTAAGAGTTTAAACTAACACCAATATGTTGCTACACTGTGGTGCCACATATTCTGCGCTGGGCTCTGAGTCTACAGATCAGTGATTTGGATCCTCTGCCCACAGTCTCAGCGGGCCAGAGCCATGTGACACCAAAGTCTTTCATCTTCAAAGCTCTGTCTGGTTGTTGGAGATGTCATTACATTGTTACATTGTTACAGAAGCTATTTCTTTGTACCTGAGTGACTGAAGTCCCTGTTTTCTTGTTAGTCTTTGGCTGGAGGTGACTTAAACTCCTAGAAGCCACCCACAGTGGCCTGCTTAGATTTTTCACCCTTTAGCCGTTTACTTTCTCCCAGGCCAGCAGTGGCATCTCTGACTCCTTTATTTTAGAGAGTTCACCTGATTAGACCAGACCTACCCTGGAGAATCTTGCTTTGGATAAACTCAAAGTTATATGGTTAGTAACCTAGTTATAGAGTTGCCATTCTGTTCCAGTCATGTCCTCCTCTGCTGGGTCAGGGAGAGCCAGTCCTTACAAAGACACCGACACCCAGGAGGTGAGAATCCTGAGGGCTGTCTGAGAATCCTGCCTTCCACACCCAGGTAGGGCAGAAAATTAGAAGTCCTAAGGCAGTGATGGACTCAGCACAGGCTTTGTTCTAGAGTGGCTGCGTCTGCCACTGAGCTCAGTGGTAGCCTCTAGGAGCTCAGATTCTCAGTGAGTGAGCAGAATGCTAGAGAGTCCCTGCAGGTGGGGTGGGTTCATCTTGAATTTCTTTCCCTGACCCACACTCCAGCCTTAGATATCTGCTATTCTGAGTGACACTTTCACATAGCAGAAGGGTCTCCCAAGCAGTGGTCTCTGTGGACCTCACCTTGTGGGTCTTAAGGGGCCATCCACATGCAGAGGTAGTGGGGAGGCAACTGGGCTGTAGATGGAAGCTGTTCTCAGAGCTGGACTCCTACTTATTGGCTCCTTTCCTGTTAGTCCTGAGTTGAACAGAGAGCTCTGCACTCATCCTATGCTCAAGATGCTATCCTGGGGAAGTCTTGGGAGGGGCTTGTGCATGGCTGTTATGCTTTGTAGGCCCTCTGGAACTGTCCTGGGCAGGGCATGGTTCCATCATCTAGTAAGATGAAGAATCAGACAAGGCAGTTTGTGATAAGTCTTGATGTATGAAGTGAAGTTGACATACACAATGAATACTTAAATTAAAAAAACCCTATTATAGTAAAAGACACGTTGCCATGAATCCCCTCAAAATAGTCCCCATTGCTTTGAACACATTTGTCCCATCGTTCTTGCCACTTTCTGAAGCAGTTCTGGAATCCCTCTTTCTTGAGTGTCTTTAGTAGCACTATCTGGGTTGCCTCAATGTCTTGAATTAATTCAAAACCTTTGAATGACTCTAGTTTCTCATAGGAAAATGAATGCATATTGAGGCCATACTTGTGAGTGAAATAAATAGGATACACATGTAAATATCAAGTAGTTTCTCTGGTGTGAAAAACTAAAAGTGTAAATAAGATCCAAATTGTTTAACTGACAATGTGAAATAGGAAGAAAAGGGCTAAAGATATGGGGGAAGTGGGAGGGGTAGAGGAGAGGAAATAAGTGAAAAGAAAAAAATGAGAAAAGAAAAAAGGGAAACAAATTCTTTGTAAACAGGGGAGGGTGGAGGGGGTGAAGGGAGGGCAGGGGTATGGGGAAAAAATGAGAACCAAGATCTGTCAGGTAAGAGTACAAGATCCAAATGATGAATGTAACTGTACTGTATACCTAAAAAGTACCAGTAAACTCAATGAAAAAATTAAAAACTTTTCCTTTCATGGTCATCTTTAATGAGAACCAATCTGTCAGGTAAGAGTACAAGATCCAAATGATGAATGTAACTGTACTGTATACCTAAAAAGTACCAGTAAACTCAATGAAAAAATTAAAAACTTTTCCTTTCATGGTCATCTTTACTTTGAGGAAGAGCCAAAAGTTGCATGGTGCCAGATCCAGTGAATAAGGCAGGTGAGGACACAGCACAGTGTCTTTATGAGCCTGCCTTTCTGTTGGATGGCACTCAGCAGCAGCATGCACTGTATTTTTTTATCACACTACATGAAGGTACTTATGAAGGACTCATAGTTCTGTACCAGAGCATTCTATGTGCCATGCACTTTTTGTGTACAGGAAGTTGTTCAGTGAGTTAGGTGTTGCTGTGGTCTCAGTCTTATAGATGTGCAAACTGGAGCTCAGGGAGACTGAGTAACTTGTTTCCTTCCACACAGTTCATAAGTAGCAGAGTTGGGCCCAGAACTTGGGCTTCTGAGGCTCTTCACCCTATTCTGTGCTGTCTGGAGTTGGCCAACCCTGAAGCCCTGGCTGTGTCCTTTTCTGGACACGATCGTATCCCCAGTGGATGCTCAAAATCCATTGGAACAACAAGCTGCTGAATGGATCAGTGCTTCCGGAACCTTTACCCTAAGCCAGTTACGGTCATGCCACTTCTGCTGTCAGTGATCAGCTTGGGTGGATTTGTGACCTAGGGGCATCTGAGGAAAATGTCCCCAGGCCCAGGGACAGAAGTCAGTGCATGAAGGCTCTGGAGAAAGAAGCAGTGTGCAGACACAAAGCACAGTGGGACCTGCCTCTCCCCGGGCTTCTTAAATGGATTTCAGGAGCCACTCTGATCAGAGCCAGTTGATGTGGAAATTCTTTTTAATATACACTTAGGATTGAACCCCAGAGGTGATCTACCATGGAGCTAGTCTTATCCATTTATTTATTTATGTATGCATTTATTGATTCTGGGGATCAAACTTGCACTTGCAAGGCAGGCAGAAGCACCACTGAGCTAAATCCCCAGCCCCCCTAGCCCTTTTTAAATTTGGGGATGGTGTCTCACTAAGTTGTCCAAGCTGGGTTCAGACTTGCAGTCCTTTTTCCTTTGCCTCCCAGCATGCTGGGATTACAGGGTTGTGCCACTGCGTCTAGCTTGTATTTATATCTTACTGGTTCTGTATCTCTAGAGAACCCTGAGAAATACATCCAGTACGTATTTACTGTGTGCTTACTATATTACATGAGTGAGTTCAACCACGAATAAGGCAGAAGCAGACCCTTCAGTAGAGAGACATGGGCACCAATCACAGAGAAAGTCAGTAGGTGTTCACTACTGTGAGCAGTACCTGTAAGGTGCGGACATGTTGACATCAGTGTGATGTGCGCATTGATTACGGAGGCGAGTCTGGTGGGCTTCCGGAAGAAGTGATGTTTGAGTGAGCTCTAAAAGGAGGCAGGAGTTTTATAGGGGGAATGGAGAGTGTCCTGAAGATGGAGGAGGAGGCAGAGGACCTGTGGCAGGGAAATTGGAATCTTGGGATGAGGAAGGCACAGGGTGGAGTCCAGGGGCAGCAAGGACGGAAGGAGGTACTCCGGGATAAGCCCGGTGAGAACTGGTGTCCTCCCAGAGCCTCTGGGCTTGATCCTAAGAGCCAGAAGCAGCGAGCGTAGCTGTATAGGATACAGTTTGGTTGAAAAGCTGTAGCAAGATTCTACAGAGTAGTAGCCTCTGAGAAGTAGCCTGGCATCCTTTCCTGCCTCCCTAGGTGACAACATTTGCAGCCCTGTGGGCTGATGAGTTCAACTCAGCTACTTACTGGGATACCTGGAATTATCTTTGATTTGGCTCCTGCTTCTCTTTCACTCTGTCCTGGGTCTGCTTTCCCGCTTGTGTTGGAGGAGCACGGTGGTGCATTCCCAGCTCTCAGGGTGGATGACTGTATACTCCAGAAGCAGTGCAGAGGCTCCTCCTCCCCTGGTGGCAAAGCCCGTGCCTTGTGGAGGCACCGGGGCCACAGAGACCCTGGGGTTGCAGAGAAGTGGCCCTTGTAAACTTATTGAGTTCAGCCGGACTTCTCAAATTCCTGTTATGTGAACCCATAAGTTCCTTTTTATCCTCAAAAAGTTTTTAAAAAGTTAAAGAAACAAAAGCAAGGGCAACTTTAGGCAGAATAGGAGGCCCTGGGGGTGTGAAAAGAATCTAGAATATCCAGCTCCTCTGAGTGCAGGCTGCTGTGGTGGAGTGGCTCCCCTGTTGTCCAGTGCCCATGTGTGTCCTCAGGGGTTTCCCTCTCCGCAGACCATACCTCTGTAGTCAGAGCTCTGCGTTATCTCCGGGTGGGTGGGTGAAGTCCGTGATTGTCCTGCACCATCGCAGTGTCGTATGGGGCTGTGCAAGGTGTCACATGCAGGGGTGGGCACAGTTCTGGGCAGGCACAGGCAGCCGGCAGAAGCTCCCTGAAGACCACACACACAGCAGCAGGAGTAGTTTTTGGCATGGGGACATGTGACAAGCCCACTGAGATGACCATGATGGGCTGGCGCCATTGACCTGCCTCCTCGTGAGCCCCCAGGCCTGGTCCCCTTGAGACCCTGCTGGCTCAGCAGCATCTCATCCCTTTCTTTCCCTTCTTCCAACCCGTGGCACTTTCCAACCTGTTTGTAACTTTGGACTTCTACATCTCAAGAGCTTTCCCCCCCCCCCGACTCTCAACAGAACATAGTCTTGCAAATTAGAAACTTGGAGTTTCAAAATGATTGATTCTCATGTAACATCGAAGAGCCTTCTTTAAAAGTTAAAAAAAGGAACATTGTTCCCGCTTTGTACTCACTCAACAAATATTTATCAAGCCCTTAAGATGTGCCAGGAATGTTCTGGATGCTGGGGATAGACCTGTGAACACAGCAGATAATCTTTTGTGCTCACGAAACTTATATGCTAAGCAGGGGGAAAGAAGTGAGCACCATAGGCAGAAAGAGACAGCACTTTGCTT
Organism: Fukomys damarensis; assembly: GCF_012274545.1. NCBI lineage: Eukaryota > Metazoa > Chordata > Mammalia > Rodentia > Bathyergidae > Fukomys > Fukomys damarensis. The sequence goes on along the minus strand of NW_022900946.1, from coordinate 18,244,885 downwards.
CTCTGAGGGTCTGATGCTCTGGAAGTGGGTGTGAACACTCTCTTTGGCCAGGGCGAGGTCCCCAGGATAATGTGACATGGAAAAGTCCTGAATAGCAGTATTTCAGGATAGCAGGGCTTACTCTGAAATGTATCTTGAGAAGCAACAGGATGGTACAGCCTGAAGTACAATCCTTGCCTCTTCCTGCAGAGAGAGATCAGTGTCTGGCCCATCCCTGGAGTGTTCACGTCTTCCCCTCTCTGTCCCTTCCCAAGCTCTGTGTTCCTTTCAGGTGAAGTGTGTTCGTGGACTCGGCCCAGGCACCACTCCCTGTCTCAGCGCCTCTTTCCCAGCCCTTCCTCCCGTCTGCAGTACCCTCTTAGCTCCTTTCTCAGTTTTAAAACTCCATTCACTCTTCAAGACCCGACTGAAAGCGCTTGAACCTGAGCATTGAAGAGAATCCTCGCACCCACTTCAAATCCTGCTCAACTGTAAAGTGCAGGAATCATTGGTCCTCTTTAACCCTAGATTTTTCTCATCTCTAAAGTGGGGACAGTGGCAGAATTGTATCCTAGGTTAGTGTGAGGATTAATGGGGTAACACAGCTGTCATCGTTTTCCTGAGAAAAGCTGGAGGTTTGGAGATGTTAGTGTGGGGATGTATGCATGTGGGCATGTGAATCTTTGGGGGCCAGAAGGCAGATGTGGTGGGCAAAAAGGACCCCTAAAGATGCCAGTGTGCAAGCCCCAGAAAATGTGACTCAGTCACCTTACATAGCAAAAGGGATTTTGTGCATGTGATTAACGTTGTTGGGATGGGACTCACCCTGGGTTATTTTGATGGGCTTCGTGAAGTTGTAAGGGTCACCCTAAGAGGTGAGCAAGAGGGTGGAAGTCAGAGGCTGATGGAAAGGAAAGGCCACAAGCCAAGGAAAGGCAGTTTCCAGAAGTTGGAGAAGATCTCCTCCCTAGGCCTTTAGAAGGGAGCAGCTCTGTCAGTACCTTGATTTTAGCCCAGTAAGGCCTATTTCAAATTTTTGACCTGTAGCACTATCAGACAATAAATCTATTTTCTAAGATGCTGAGTTTGTGGCAGAATGTTCCCATGGTAACAGAAGGCTGTTATGCCCATCTTGAGTGACCATCTTTTTTTGTGTATGTGTGTGTGAATGTAGCAAACTGAGGTGGCTTTTACCTGTCCAGTATTTACAGGTTGGTTAGCATGAAAGCAGTAGGTGCTTTCTTAAGCACCACTTGCCACTGAGGTACACAGGGGTTCCTTGTTCTCCTGTGTCCCAGCTAGTCTGTTTGTTTGTTTGTTTGGTTTTTTGAGACAGGGTCTCACTATGTAGTTGAGACTGACCTGGAACTCACTATGTAGCCCAGGCTTGTCTCGAACTCACAGTGATACCCCTGCCTCAGCCTCCGGAGTGCTGAGATTACAGGCGTGCGCCACTACACCTGGCTCTGTCCCAGGTAGTCTGAATCATGGGAACTGTAGAGTCCAGAAGTGAAAGGCCTGTGTGTGGACCCCAACAGGCCTGGTTTGAATCCTGCCCAGGCCCTGATTTGCTGTGAGACTGTGAAGAAGTGACTATCCCCCTCTGATGTCTAGTATCCTCACCTGTAAATCAGGAGCAGTACTTCAGGGTTATTTTCAAGAACAAATGAAATGGTGCATCAAAATCTAGAACCAAATCTCTCTAACACAGAGTCAATACTCCGTAAACATTGACTGGCAGTGTTATTACCATTTATTGTCTTTTTACTGTTTCTGTGATCACTGTAGGATAATTTCTTAAATTTCAAGGACTATGAGTACTTTAGTCTGAAAAAACTCCCTGTGACAAAATTGCTCACGTGGGGATGGGTTTACCTCGAGGGTGGGTTGCACTAGGGTGGTAGGAAGACTCCCAGGAGTTGTGTGTGTGTGGAGGGGGTGAGGTGGTCAGGTGCAGTGACTTACCAGAGACCTTACTGTGTGCTGGCGCTCTCCAAGGGCTCGGCCCACGTTTGCTGATTTGTGGCTCCTAACAGCCATCTGAGGAGTGCACATCCCTACGTGACAGAGGAGAAATCAGGTTTTAAGGAGGCCAGTGAATGCTCAGCTTGCCCTAGGTCGCCATCACCTACTCGTGAGCCCACCAGACCTGCTGTGTGTAGCAGCCAGCCTGCTTGGGAAGGGTCCAGGGGTCCCAAGTGGCCCTCTGTGTACAGATGCTTGGATTCCCCAGGAGGAGGCCCCTCATGGGGCAGGGATGAAGGTGGGGTGGAGCCAGAGGTGGCGGCCCTGGGCAAAGTCACTCAGGTGTGTTTTGGGGGGCGGAGCCTGGGGGCATGCAGTAGAAAGGCCAGGCTGCTTATACTTCCTGTCTTGATCTGTGCCTAGTGTCTGGTCCCTGAGCCTCAGGAGTCCCTGGTGCAGCTGCCAAATTGCTTCACACTCCAGAAAGCGGGATGCCCCTTAACTAAGGAAAAAGCCAGGTGCTTCCTGCCAGCAGCCCCCACTGTCGCAGCTCCTTGTGACACTAACAAGGCTTCCCCAGCACTCCCCAGAGGGCGACATGAGCCTTTCTCTTCCTCTGCTCTCCTGACCGCTGAAGGGACTCCGTCTTTTTTGCCTTGGTGAAGAGTTACAGTATCCATTACGGTAAACTCAAGATTCAGGCAGTTGTTTTCATTTAAATTAATTAAAATAAGACACAATAAAAATCCAGCTTCTCAGTTGCAGCAGCTACGTTTCAAGCATTCATCTGCTCCCACAGCTACTGTTTATCAGATGTGGCACTGGGAGGGATGGGAGGAACACAGAACATTCCCATTATCACAGACAGTTCCAAGGACAGCGCCGGTCCGGGGACACGTCCCCTGACTCAGCTCTGACCTTCCCTCCTGGCCCTGTGGAGGACGTGGGAACTCCATGAAGAACGTAATCCGCAGACAGTAGCTGCAGAATGTGAAGAGCCCTAACAAGACGCCGAAGATGGAGAGAGGGTGAGTGGGATTTGTTCAGCCAGGCAAGCATGAGGTGAGGGCTGATATTTGTCTCTTAAGTCCCTTTCCTGACCCAGTGTCCCTGAAAGCACATAGCTTACACTGAGTGACGGGATAAAGAGCTGTAGGTGCACGCTCAGTATGGAGGCACCATGGCTCTCACAGCCATCACAGCAGGAAAACAATCAGGGGAATCTCTTGACTGACCACAGGCTGCGGGTGGCAGGGTGTCAGGGCTTTCTCAGGGCAGGACAGAGTGCCCGCCATACAAGGGTCTCTATTCAAAGGACCGTGCTGCTCTCCCAGCTACCGGTAGCTTAGTTGCTTGTGATTTAGAACCTGGCTTTGGAATTTGACCTACTTCTGCCCTCCAACACGGTGGACTAATGACGTATTCCTCATTATGGGCTTTCTTAAAGCAAAAGTGTCCATTTCAGGGACTTGTCACTCAGTGAGAGGAGACTCAAGGCCTCTGTCCAGCAGAAGGAAGGGTGCTGTGCTCTGTGTTTCTGCAGGCAGACCCCAGAAGGGGTTCTTTCTGTTGAGGGGTGGTGATGGTTTCCAGGCATCGTTTTATGGATGTCATGAATTGGTGTCCCTGTTCCAGAGAGCATAGCTGGAGGTGACAGCAGGACCCTGCAGCCTCCTCCAGTGTTGCCGTTTGAGTCAGTGTTGCAGTGTTTCCAGACGTAGGGCAGAGAAATGTGAGATGACCCTTGGTCGTTTAGTTACTCTTCGTCCAGGAGAGAATAACTATCTTGAGGGAGAATTTGGCAACTGGCTGGACGTGGTGTGTCAGAGAGAGACAGCGTTATCTGAAGCAATCATAGCCCCAGGTGGCATTCTTTAGGGAACTAAGGGGCTTGCAAGGGTTAAGGTCCTAAGTTTCATCCAAGAAATGATGGGTTCTGAGATAGTTATTATGGTTTCCATCTAGGGTTTTTCCCCCAAAGCCTCATGTGTTGGGAAATCATGATCCTCATGATTGGGTCCCGGGGGTGTTATACTTATCAGTAGATTAATCCATTGACGAGTCCGTAGCTAAATGTGCTGTTAGGGTACATCTTCCTCCCCGCTCTTCTCTGCTGCTTCTACTTCCTGATTGCCATGACATGAGCAGTTTTCCTCCACTGTGCCCCTCTGCCATGTCATTTTTCCATTGGAGGCAGTCAACCATGGATTGAAACTGTGAGCTAGAATAAATTTTTATTGAAGTTGCAGGTGTCAGGTATTTTGTCTTGGTGAAGAGGAAAATGGCTAAGACAGTAGTCTAGGCCTGTTATTTATCTTAGAGGACTTTTGTTCCCTCTGTCTTATACCTAAAATATTTGTTGTGTGTGTATCATATTTGAGCTTAGAGGTCTCAATTCTCTTTATGAGCATCTATGTCTCAGTTTCACAACAGCCCTCTAAGATGGGCTGTATGCATTCATTTATCCTGATTTATAAATGGGGGAGCTGGAGGTCGATGTTTGAGATCATGTCCAGTGATTCAGGGACCAAGCCGCAGAGCTGGAATTCAAACTCAAGTCCAACCTGAGCACCACCTCATCTAAATGGGCTGAGCATGTCTTTAATAGAAACACTGAAGAGACGAATCCTTAGGCACAGAGTCTTGGCAGGCCACAACACCCAGTCAGAATTTAATTTCACTGTTTGCTTTTCATTGCATTTATTTTCACTTGAAATGGTATTAGTTTACTATTTATAACACTGGTAAAAGTTTCCTCTAAAAATGAGTATATTTATGTACAAAATTATCTATTTAAGGAAAAATATTAAGTAGTTGTAAATGTGTGGAAGAGGCAAACAGTGACAGTGATTAGAGGATGAGCCTTATCTCTCGCTAAGACTGAGCCCTGTGACCATTTATTGAGTAGAAAGTCTGTTTGAAGGGCAAAGGGCATCACAGAGGAGGAGCCTTTGAGGCATTCAGAAGGTGAAATGCCAAGTGGCCCTGTGGAGAGCGTGTGTGTGTGTGTGTGTGTGTGTGTGTGTGTACTGGGAGACCACAGTGACAGAGCTGACAGCTCTGGGAACACCTTAGAAAGGAAGGACTTGGTTGTGGCTCAGCAAGGCAGGGCTGAATTGTAACCATTTCTTATGGTTCGCATCTGAAATATTCCTCTAGAGCCTCATGTGCTCAGAAGTAGGGCTTCTTGGAGGTGATTGGATTGTGAAGATGCTATACTCATCAGCAGATTAATCTGTTGATGAGTTTAGAGTTGTGGGTGCTGTTAGGAGGTGGGGCCTGGTCAGAAGACATAGGTCTCTGGGGACCTGACCTGGAAAAGTGTATTTCTGTCCCTGGCTCCCTGCTTTCCTCCCTGCTTCCTCTCCTGGCTGCCGTGAGGCGAGCAGCTTTCCTCCAGCATGCTCTTCCACCTTGCCGTTCTGCCTTGGAACCAACCAACTATGGACCTAACCCTCTGAAACCATGGGCCAAATAAAACTCTCCTCCTTTTAATTGTGGGTATTGGATATTTTGTCCCAATGACAAGATGGTGACTGCTACACTCTTATTCTAGGAATCACCTGTGTGTCTTTTAATGAAAAGTGACATGAAATCCTCACTCTTTCATTACTTCATTTAATCCTTGGAATATTTACAGTCCCATTTTACAGATGAGGACACAGAGTCACTGAAAAGATGAGTCCTTTGTCAGTTACAGAGCTAGGACTTACCCTCTGGGTGCCTGACTCCAGAGGTCCTTCTCTTAACCCCTACATTATAGCTAATCATTAGAGCTATTCATGCATATTCTCTTTTGGCTCCCATCCTCTGATGGATCTAAGAATTGTTGAGGCTGAATTTGTTCATTTTTTTCCTTGTTGGATTGGGAGTGATGACTTGCCAGTTACTTACCCACTGGACGGGAAAAGGAAATCTCCCTTTTTTAAAGCATAGTTTCAAAGGCCATAGGATTCTAGGTTGACAACTTTTTTTCCTTTCTTTTATCACTTTAAAAATCTCATTCCATTTTCCTTTGGATTGCATGATTTCTGGTTAGAATTCTCCAGTAATGCTTATCACTGAACTCCTGTAAATAATGTGTCATCTTTTTCCCTCTTGCTCTGTTTGAGGTTTTCTCTTAATCTCTTTTGAGGCCATGGTTGGACTGGATTTCTCTCTTCTCATTGGTCACAGATAGGGCCAAGTAGCTTGCTTTGTTTTGGGCAAGGGAATATGGGCAGTAGGTACACAATTTGCCATGTCCTCCTTCCCATTGCCATGGCCAGGGGCCAGTGCCACAGCTGACCATGATGAATATGTTGCATGCAGTAAATAAATTTCTGTGGTTTTAAGATTGGAGGGATGTTATTGTAGAGTCCAGCTATCCTGCTTGGTAGACTATCCACTTTCTTCCACCTGGAAATCCAGGGAGTAGTTTGTGGGATAGAATCAGGCAATAAGTGTTTGCTTGCAAATCCAACCCACTGACAATCACAGTGATACAGAGGGAGAACAAGGAGCAAGATACTGTGGAACAAAAGAGAAAAACCCCAGCAACCCTGCAGTAACCTATCAGCCTTGCCTCACTTTGCAAAAGGCAATGGCACTGCTGGGTAATTAAGCTGCGTGTGCCACCTGACATTAGGCAGGCTGTTGTGAACTGTTAATTAAGATTTAATCAGTCACATATTTTATTTCTACTGAATTAGAAGATTAGTGTTAATTTCTGGCAGGGTTCCATTACTTCCTGTAGCGGGAAATCGATGTATTCAGACATAATTTAACAGGATGAAGCTGGTACCACCACATAAACATGTCAGGGGGACATTATCTTGGCATTTTTAGATAATTCAATAAGTCCAGCCAAAGAGGAGTAATTGACAAAGTCTTTATTTCTTTCATAGAGGAGTAGAATGCATATTTCTAATGATGAATTAAGATTTTTGTGTTGAAAGGGCACAGAGGAGCTGAGGGAGGGTGGCTGAGGTGCCCACTTTCCACCTTGTGATGGCTTCTACAAGGGATCATTAGGCTTGGACTGTGCCTCCCTGTCATGAGTTGGGGAAAAGGACCACACCCAGCTAGGTGGGTAGAGGTGGGCTACATAGGTGGGATGCTGGCTCGCATGACCTTTTCAGGTTGGACCCAGTGGGAACTGCCATTTGCAGGAGACCAGCCTGGTTAGGAATGTAGCAGGCACTTAATAAACGTGTGCCACCTAGATCCATCACAAAGGTGTCTTCAGAGACTGTTAGGTATCTGACCACTAAAATTGGCTAATGTTGTAGAAATGGCCCACATTTCACTCTCTGCACTGAAACTTTCCCTTAATCCCACTGAAAATTTGAGCATAGTGAATGGTGGATTATTATGATCAAACATACTGTCAACATGATGATGTTGGGAGATGATGGCAAGGTGGGTAGGGAAGGGGCCCAGGCTGGTTCTGGCCCCAGGGGATCTGGGGGGAGGCCCGTGGACTCACTGGTATTGAGGGGATGGCCAGGGTGTAGTGTGAAATGTCTGATATGATGTATAATGAATAGGTGGGCCAGGAGAGAGCAAATTTCTGAGTGCAGGAAAGGGGCCAGGAGGGAATTTGGGGACTCTGTCTTCTGATGTTAAAATGATGCAGGTAACAGGCTGGCTGTTGGAGGGGGCTTGGGCTATGAGCTGGGAGCTGAGCCAGCCAATTACAGGTTAAGGGTGGCCTCCTACCAAGCCTGCTGTGCCACCCTCACCCTTCCCTTCGCTCCTTCTCTCCTTCCCTGCCTCTGCCCTTCCTTCCATGCTTTCTCATGGCATTCCTTCATTCTCATTTCCCTTCTTCTTGCACTAGTTATAGAGAAGAGACAAAGAAACAATTGAACAGTGTCACAGGCAAATCCTATGACACCCTCCCAGGCTGGCAGTAGAAGAATGTTTGGCTATGGTTTCAGTGGGGTTGAGTGCTTGGGGAATGTATAGGACAGATGCCATGAGATCTCCAAAGGGTCATTAGACCAGCTGACCTGAGGCCAGCTAGTCTGCAGGTATGTCATGGTTCCTGGACGTTCTAGGCAGAATTCCTGGAGATGGCTCCTGAGATTCTGTGTTTCCTAGTCCTCAGTAGCCGTGAATGTGAAAAATTGTCTCTCCTGTGAGGGTATCTGTCACATGACACAGCTCCCTCTGGTCACATGAGGCTGGGAAAGTGCTCCCTGGCTGACAGCAGAAGGGAAAAGTGTGAAATGACCCAAAGTGCTGTTGTGGTTTAAAGATGGAGAGAGTCACAGGAGGAAGAGTGTGGCCGCCTCTAGAGCAGAGGGCCCTCTGCGTGGCAGCCTTGAGGGCACAGGGGCTTAGTCCTGCCAGGCTCAGAGGCAGATTTGGTGTCAGTTCTCCAGGTCTGAGTCCTGCCTGGCTGATGGGGCTCAGACCTCCCCTCTCCCAGGCGGAGTCCCACGGAGTCCACAGACATATGACATTGCAGAACCCTGAGCTCACCCTTGGTGCTGTTGTGAGCTGCCAAGTTGGTGGCACATCATTCTGCAGCTGTAGCAAACATGAGTGCTGGACTTGGCTTTGCCATCACTGTGCTTCATAGAATGTAACACTGGTTCGGGATCAGAGGAGGAGATTTCAGCAAACAAGATGAATCAGTGTTCTGCCTCTGTTCAGTGTCAGTGTAGCTTGGTTGCTTTAGGTAACCAGAAAGTAGTAAGAAAGATAGAAACTACTCAGTATGCACATTTCCATTCTTTTGGAAGACATTAAAAAACACACTGTACTGTGTGTGTGTGTGTGTGTGTGTGTGTGTCTGTGTGTGTGTGTGTGTGTGTGTGTTTGTATTGAATGGAACCCAGAACCTCACACATGCAAAACATGTGCTGTACTACTGAGCTACACCCTAGTGCTGAGAAATTTTGAGTCTGTGTATTCAGTTTTACAGTATCTGTGTATACAAGTACACATATACACAGACTTTGCAACTGCATTTTTCTTAAATTAAAAAAGTGTGAATTCACAAACACCAAGTACTGACATTGGCTCCTTCTTCCTGTGCTTCCAGCTTGAATCTCAGTGTCTCTTAAGCTGAGGAACTGCCAAACCTTAGGATGGTTGTGTGCATATGTAGCTTTGGCATCATGAGCCCAGCAGAGGGAACCGACTGGGGGGGGGTGTCAAATCCCAGGACCCGGGGAAGAGTTTGGTCCCAGGAGGGAAGTCTAGCAAGGTCCTGTGTCCTGGGAGCCTCAGAAGAGGAGTCATCACCATCTGAGAGGATAGGGAAATGGAAAGCACAGAAGAACCAGAGTACTTGGTTCTTTACATATTAGAAAAAGACATTCAAGCAGCAAATATAGTACAAATAAAGCCATTAGGTGAATAACGAACTTGAAGAGTATTCTGCAAAGGATGTGTGAAGAACTCCTACTCATCCATGTCAGCTGAAGAAGCCATGTAGGAAAATAGGCCTAGATAGCAGGTGCCTAGAGACAGCTCCAGATATCACCACAGCACATGGAAGCTCTCTTGTAGTTGATGACATACAAACCCCAACCCAGTGTCAGCTTGTATCACCTGTGGATGGTACTGAAAGGTAGGTAACCTACCAGGTGGGTAATGGCAGCTAATGTGCTTGTAGGGCTGTACCATTGCTGATACTAATTTCAGAGCTTTGCTTTGTTGGCACTTCTGTGGGTCAGGTCCTCTTGCTATTATACCCATTGTGTATCAGGGAACAGGGGCACAGACAGGCTAAGCTACTTGCCTGAGATCCCGCAGCTAGTAATGGTGAAGCTGGAGTTTGAACTCAGGGAGACTTATGCCAGAATCTTCTCCAGCCAATATCCCCTGCTTCCCTGTAGTGGAGTTCAGGGAGGGGTGGAAGACATTAGATTTGGGGCTTGGGATCAGCTGGTGGCATAGCAATTATCCTTAAGAACTGGACTGATTTTCCCCTAGTCCCAGTCCTGTTTTTGATGTGCAGGGTGTTCCTGGGTGAGCTGGGAACCTCAGATAGTATGAGCCAGTATAGGAGATGAGGATGCACCCCATGTCTATTAAAGTGATGGGCAGAGGAGAGAATCAGCTACATGGAGCTTGCCTGGGACCACAGCCCCACCCCTCCAGGCCTTGGCAGGGGAATGGTGAGAGGCACAGCTGCTTGGGTGCCTGCAGCCCCCCACCCCTGCACATGCCTCTGGCCTCCTGGCTGGGCTGGTGCCTGGATTCATACCAGAGAGGCACAGGGTGTCATAAAGGCTATTGTTTTTGAGCTCTAGCCTTGATTTTTGATTTAAATCACACAGTTAAAAATGATAGATTAACTACCACAAATTGTCATTTTTCTAAGCTGTGCTTGATGCTACTGTGTTGCTGATTGTATCACTTGGGTTAAGGTGCTGTGATTGATTTAATCAGTTGTCCTTTCTGGTATGATGAAAATGTGATTGCCTCATAGTCATTAGAGACTCAAAACCTAGAGACAGGCTGTAACAGGAAGATCAAAGTATTAACCCAAGGACAGTACCAACAACAAAAATAGAAATGAGAAAACATTCAAGCAAGACACAAGCACAAACACAGGCTGCCTGTTCATCAAAGGCAAATTCTGAAGGAAATGAGGGGGAAAAGTCTGATAATCAACCACCTGGACATTCTGAACTGATATCACAGGAAGTAACAAAACCAGTGAATGAGGCTCTAGAAAAATTCAAAACAAATAATTTCCGAGATAACTACAGAGATGGTGAGCAGAATGGAAGACATGATTAGACACTGTAGAGTAGAAACAGATAAAAAATACATGAGCTGAGAACCATGATAGAAGCCATGAATGCCCAACATAGGAAAGAAATGGAAATCATGAATGCCCAACATAGGAAAGAAATAGAATCCATAAAACAGATTCAAACAAAATGGATGCATATTGAAGATATACTCCTAAGTGGAATAAATAAGGCACATGTGTAAATACCAAATAGTTTCTCTGGTGTGAATAATCTGCAATAATACAGAAGATCCTAATAAGATTACTGACATTGAGAAATGGGAAGAAAGGAGCTAAAAGTGTAGGGAAGGTGGGACAGGTAGGGGAAGGGTGAAAAGGGAAAAGAAAAAAATGTGAGATAATGAAAAGATGGAAATAAAGTGGTTGTAGATGGGGAGGGGAGGAGGGGGTGAAGGAAGGGCAGGGACAAGGGGAAAAAATGAGAACCAAGACTTGTCATGTAGAGGTACAAGATCCCAATAATGAATGTAACTGTACTGTATCCCTAAAATGTGCCAATAAACTCAATTAAAGCTGGAAAAAAAAACCAGATTCAAACAGATATCCAGGAGATTAAAAACTCTACTGAAAGTATACATAACAGACTGAGCCAATCTGAAGACATGATATCAGCTACAGAAAACAGGATGGTGATCAGTGACCATGAAAAGAGGGATCTCTTAAAAAAAGAAAGGGAACAAGAAATCAATCCATCAGCTCCTAGATGATGCAAAGAAGAATAATATAAGACTGATAGGAGTCAAAGAAAAAACAGGAGAAAGTACAGGTGACATCAAAAACTACAGAATCAATGACAGAAAACTTCCCAAACAGAACACAAGAATTTGATGTACATATTAAGTGAGGCTTATAGGACTCCAACTAGCCATGATCACAAAAAATCTACACCTAGACATGTAATAATCAAGATCCCAGAAACTTAACAGAAGAATGAAATACTGCAAACAGTTAGAGAAAAGAAACAAATCAGATGCAAAGGAAAGCCCATCAGAATCAGAGCAGACTTTTCAATCTAAACCCTCAAGTCAAGGGGAGCCTGCAGTGAAGTATTTCAAGCCCTAAACGAAAACAACCTTCAACATAGACTGATGTATCCTGTAAAACTATCTTTCAAAATTGATGGGGAAATAACATACTTCCATGACAAACACCTGAGAAACTTTATGAATGCCAAACCAGCACTACAAACAATTCTGAATAATATCCTAGAAAAAAAACAATGAAGGTCACAACCCAATGAGGCCCAACAGAGCAAATCCAGCAGGCAAGGCAAGAAATTAAAGGGTGGGGGGAATTAAAAAGAGCCAACAACAGGAAAATAACATGATGATGATGATAAGTCAATACATATCAGGTATAACCATCAATGTTAATGGCCTCAATTCACCAATCAAAAGAAATAGACTGGCCGAATGGATTAAGAAGCAAAATCTAGCAATATGCTGTATACAAGAAATGTACGTGGTTCAAAAAGAAACTCATAGATTGAAAGTAAAAGGAAGGAAAACTGTTCTCCATGTGAGAGGGACCTGGAAAAAAGCAGGGGTAGCTATCTTATTTGCAGACAAAGTAAATTTCAAACCAAAACTAACTAAGAGAGACGAAGAAGGTCACTACATCCTTATAAAGGGAACAATCCAAGAGGAAGATAGGACAATCATAAATATATATGCAGCAAATACTAATGCCCCCAACTATACAAAACAAATGCTAAGGTACATGAAAAACCAATACAGTTGTAGTGGGGGACCTCAATACCCCATACTCATAAATAGATCATCTAGACAAAAAAATCAACAATGAAATAACAGAACTGAACCAAACTTTTGAACAAATGGACTTAATAGAAGTCTATGGAGGGTTCCATCCCACAAAATCGGAGTATACATTCCTTTCAGCTGCACATGGGTCATTCTCCAAAAGGGAACACATACTAGCTTATAGAACAGGTTTGAATAAATGGAAAGAAATCAAAGTTATCCCCTGTATATTATCAGACCATAGTGCAATTAAACTGGAGATCAATAGCAAAAGAAACCACAAGAACTTCACAAACACATGGAAATTGAATAACACTCTCCTGGACTACCAGTGGGTCACAGAGGAAATTAAAGAAGAAATTAGACAGTTTCTACAGTTAATTGATAATGCCAGTACAATGTACAGGAATCTATGGGACACAATGAAAGCAGTTCTATGAGGGAAATTCATAGCAGTAATGCCTGCACTAGTAAAACAGAGTGAGCTCAAATAACCTAATGCTGAATCTTAAGCTTCTAGAAAAAGAAGAGCAAGACAAACCCAAAGTTTGTACAAGGAAGGAAATTATAAAAATCAGAGCAGAAATCAATACAATGGAGTCTAAGAGAACAATACAAAAAAATCAGTGAATCAAAGAGTTGATTTTTTTGAAAGAACAAATAAAATTGATAAACCCTTAGCCAAACTTTATCAAAAAAAGGAAAGAAAGGCTTATATCCTTGCAATTAGGAACAAAAAAGTTGAAATAAATAGGACACATATGTGTAAATACCAAATAGTTTCTCTGATGTGATAAACTAAAAGTGTAAATAAGAGTAAAAATGTATAATTGATATTGCATAATAGGAAAAATGTCCAAAGGTGTAGGGGAAGTGGGAGGAGTAGGGGAAAGCTATGAAAGGGAAAGAAAAAATAAGGAAAAAAATGGAAACAAAGTCTGTAAATAGGGAAGGGTGGAGGGGGTGATGGAAGGGCAAGGGAATGGGGAAAAAATAAGAACAAAGATAAGTCATACAAAGGTACAATATCGCGATGATGAATGTAACTCTTGTACACCTAAAATGTACCAATAAAGAAAAAAGGAAAAAAAAAAGAATTAAAAAGTTGTGGGGAGAACCCTGGACCATCCCAGCTCTAGGAACAGAACCGAGAATGGAGGAAAATCCCTCCAGATGTGGACTGCAGTGAAAACTCACCTCTGCACCTTGGCTCACCATGGCCAGCTGTGTCCTGGGCATCGGCAGGACCAACCGGCAGGCCCTTGTGGGGGCCCTTGTGGGACAGGAGGGATGGCCATGCTGCCTTTTCTCCCGGCCCATGTCCATTCTTCACTGAAAGCCCAGGTTGCATGAAGCTCTTAGTGTCCGAGGTGTTTCCACGTGCAGCTTCCCCTGTGAATTTGAAGCTCTGATGATGATGTTTCTGTAATCTGGAGAGTAAGTTGTGTGCAGCTCCCTGTGTGAAATCGAGACTGCAAAATGGAATGAGGAAGTTCTAAAAATACAGACTGTGCAGAATCCCCATTTCATGGAGGTTCTGTCTGCTTTTGGGTTTGTTGCTATTTGCATCATGCAGATTAGGATGCCTGTGACCTCCTGCTCTGGTTTTGCCTCCCCACCTCCCCATGAGATCCTGCTGTGAAACAGCTTTAATTCTATCCTGCTAACTTGACCCTCAACTAAATGCTATTTTGAAATGATTTGCTTGTGTCTTCTTCCTGTGGAAGGAGCATCATTTCCATGAGAATCAGAGTCTGATCTGTTCTGATTCTTTATACATATCTTACCCACAGTGGACACTCACAAATCTTGGTCTCTGGGACACAGAAATCAAACATATGTCTGCTGACCTACAGAAAGGAGCTTTTTATCTTGGATGCTTATCTCCTGCCATCACTTGACTTTCGCGAGTATGTGTGATAAAGTCTTGTTTGTGGTCGAAGGGTCATTAATATCTTTGAAAGGATATTGTAGTTTGATTTCGTATCTCCTTATAAAATCACTTCTTGGAATTTTGAGCAATATGTCCTTTCCCTTTGCCCCTGATGTGAAGGATTTCAGTGAAGGGCTCTGGGCAGAGTTGATCCTCTCAAAGTTTGTCATGGTCATTGTGTCCCCTGTTTGCTCCTGCTGGGCAATGCATCCCTTGTCAGGTTTTGCAGCTGATCTTGGAGAAGAAAAAGTCCAGGTCTTTCTGTGTGTCCCTGTTTTCTGCTCTGGGTCCCCGTACCTGCTAACAAAGGAGGGTCTCTTCCTGCCACAGCTGTCACTGTCTTAATGACCTCCCAGCAAAAGAGGAGGCAGTGATGCTATTGTCAGAGAAGACCACCGTGCAGTCCACCACTCAGATCTCCTCCATCTTTCTGATTCCCACATCCAAGAAAGGGAAACACAACCTTTCCCTTTGAGGATGGGAAGTGGGACTGGCTGTGAAGGGCGAAGAGTGTGGGGATAGGATGGGGGAGGCCATGGGGAGGGTTTCCACAGGCAGCCCTAACTGGCTCATGCTTTTATAGCTTCGTGTCTCTCCCAGTTCACCTGGGTGCCCCCTAGAGACCCCCAAATGCCTGGAGGGCTTGGCCAGAGTGAGCCCAGCTCACTCCAGCTTTCAGGGATAAGCATTGTGTTGCCAGTAGAATTCCAATCTCAAATCTAGTGTCTGCAGCCCCTCCCTGGGCCTGGCTGTGTGGCCTCCATGGGCCCTGACAAAAGCATGGCAGCTCTCTCGGCTTCTGCCCAGCCTGGAAGAAGACAACAGGCAGGGAGACTAGATCTGGAGCAGAATCTCCTTGGGGGAAAAGAGGAGATGGGAAATGAACTTCCACAGTGAAGTCCTCTGGGTCTCCTTGTTTCTTCAAAACCGATTTACTGTTCAAGTGAAACTCAAAGATGTGGTTTTCCCTAAGTGAGTCTGTTATTTGTGGATGAGATAATGACCCCAGAACATCTGGGCATGTCAATCCTGCCTGAATTGTCGGGGAACACTTGCAGGATCCCTGTTTTGTGGGATGTGGGCTGCTTCTCCAGACCCTGGAATTGATTTAAACTGTCTGTTAAGGGGGAAGGCTATTGAATACTTTTCTTATTTGTAGAGGAGTAAATAATTTTAAACCACCAGATAAAAGGACCAACTCTGCTGAATCCAAAAGACCCAAATTGTAGCCAGTGTCTGCAGCCACTGCCAGGGCATCTGGACCACAAAAGTCTGTGAGTGCTCTGGGTTTGGCACAGAGCCGCCTGCTATTCTCTGGGGATGTCCCTGACGTCCCTTCCTGTGTGACTGAGCTCTTTGTTGGAGGAAATGGCATTCCCTCCCCAGGGCCCAGTCCTCCCATTTGCTCCTGAAATTGTCCCTCTCTGGGGAGCAGAGAGAGCTGTTCCTGCTGGTTTTTGTCTATCACTGCATGGTTGAGGGTAGAGAAACTTCTCCCGATTGACCCCAGAGGAGAGGTTACTCGCTAGCCGAGTACCAGCTGCCATTGCACATAACAACGGGAGGACAGACTTGCAGGGGCTGCGCTAGCTCAACAAACAGCTCCACGAGGCGGGAGCTGCAGCCCACGTCACAGATGAGGCATCAGAGTGCAGAGCCTCGTTGTTGTCGGCTGAGATGATGTCCAGGGTGTGGTGAAGCCCGGTTCAGGTCCATGTCAGCATGCAGCAGATGCTGGTGTCAGGACCTCAGCATGCTGCTCTGTTCTCGGACACCTCTTGGAGCTTCTTGACACTTACCTGTGGTATCTCATACAATAATTCTGGGGCCTGGCCACTTTCTACCTCTTCCCTGTCTTCCCAGTGTGCTTGAGGCTGGCCATGCCTTGAAGGAAGGTTGGAGGTTAGGAGTGGTACGTTAGAGCTCTGCAGACCATCAGAACCAGTTTAATATGTGCATGTGTGTGTATGCATGTGTTGTGTGTATTTAAGGAACTGGATCACACAATTATGAAGGTTTGCAAGTTCAAAATCTCCATGATAGACCACCATTCTAATGCCCAAAGGCTGTCTGCTATGAATCAGAAGATCTGGCTTTGTCCTCTTTGGGCTTTCCACTGATTAGACAAAGCCCACCCACAGTAAGGAGGACAGTCTACTTGACTCAAAGTCCATGGACTCAGATGTTAATCTTATCCAAAACCATGGTTACAGAAACATCTAAAATGGCATTTTTTAAAATCTAGACCCTGTGGTCACTGCTTGCTCAGCCATTATTGAAAGAGGACTGTGTGACCCTGTTGGAGATGCCTGGGACTTAGGTCATCATTTATTCAACTCAGTGCAGGTAGTCACTGTGTGTGGGGATAGGCTGGGTGCTTGGGCCTTGTCATGCATCATTTCATAAAGAAAACCAGGGTGGGATCACCTCTTTCTGGCTTCTCATGTTGTGTCAGTCTGGGTTCCTGAGGGGTAGGGTCTCCAGCTGCCTGGGCACACACACACATAAGCATAAGGACCCACAAGGCAATGCTACCCACACCACATCTGACCCCACTGGGCAGGTGTGTGACAGCAGCTCCCTGTCACGGAGCACCCCTGCGCTTTCCACTTGCATGGTTCGTGGCCCACTCAGCTGGTCCGTGCTGCTGTCTGTGGCTCCTGGTCCTGGGAGTCCCATCCTGGGCAGTGTTCAGATCCTCATCTTCACAGGATTCATTTTGCTCCTGAAATCCTCTGCTGTTCAGAGCCTCAGGGACCTGGGAAGGGCAGCTTCTTATTGATGTGATATTTATTGAGGGGCCAGGTCTGAAACAGCAACTCCTGGCCTGCGGAGGGAGTGGTGGTGTCTGTGGCGGGTATCTCGGCTCTGAGCCCACTGAGCTGGCCTGCATTTCCATCCTCCTCTGTGGGCCAGGATGACTCCTTTGAAGCCATCTCACATGCACCATAGCCCATCACCTGAGTGTCAGGGCTAAGAATCCGTGCTGGT
Organism: Fukomys damarensis; assembly: GCF_012274545.1. Classification (NCBI taxonomy): domain Eukaryota; kingdom Metazoa; phylum Chordata; class Mammalia; order Rodentia; family Bathyergidae; genus Fukomys; species Fukomys damarensis. The sequence goes on along the minus strand of NW_022900946.1, from coordinate 18,227,499 downwards.
GTCTGGCCACTGAGAGGGCCGAGTGGCTGACTGGGCCACACATCAGGCTGGACGAAGGAGGCTTTCATCTCTGCCTCCTGGAGGCGGCGTCTCTGTGAAACTGGGACTAGAGATTCTTTCTTCTGTACCTCCTGGCTGCACAACAGCTTTTGCTGTATGGTTATGCAGGGATGCGGAGAGGAGGCTGCTGTTACCAGAAGAACGTTGCATGTCACATTTTGGCTTTGTGTTCTGAGTCTTCCCGTGTACATGCAGTGATTGATAAGCATTTATTGGGCACCAACAGTAAACCCTTGTCAGCATCAACTTGGAACAACATGGCAAGGAAAGAAGCTTTTCTTCGTGGGATGCTGAGGTTACTGAGGAAGGGAGATAATCACACAGCTAATCACAACCGTGGTCATTGCTCTGTGGGAAATGGCAGCAGGTAGCAGAGACTGACCGGTACTCAGTAGCCATGGGGAGCCTCTCAGAGGAAGTGGCACCTGAAAGATAAATGGGAAGTAGCCAGAAACTCTTTAGGAAGAGAAAATTGCATGTGCAAGGCTCTGAGGTAGGAAGGAGGAATGGAGTTTGAGAGACAGTAAGAAGATATAGCTGAGTATAGTGAACCAGAGGTAAGAGAAGTGGGCTGGGCTGGAGTTGGGGTACAGCACCCGGAAGTGGTAGCATCTGGAGGTAGGGAGAGTTTTCAAAATCCTGTCCCAGGCTCCAAGGATGAGCTTGAAACACGTGAAACTCAGACTGGAACACGTGAAACTCAGACTGGCAGGTAGGGTGACTCCAGACAACATTGGAAAGTGCTCATGACCAGCTTTGCCCAGTGTATTTTTTTTTAATATAGGTGAAGTTCTATAATAGGGGTAGAAATGATCAGAACATATGCTCCATTGTATGACCAGTATTTTGCAGCAGTATTCCATCCCAGAGATACATATACAAAATGCAGCCTACCTTTGCACATAGCAGCAAAAGAAATCAGCATCTCGCCCCGATGTGAAGGGGAAATACACGGAAGCCATTGTATTAACAACACCAAATGTACTTGAGCGTGCAGCTGCTCAGTGGTCCTCGAGTACATGGTAAAAGGACTCACCTCGCATCTGTTTCTAATGGAGAGAGAAATTCAGGAGAAAGATGATGTGCCAGTGAGCTCTCCTTTGCTGGGACAACATGCCTGATGTACACAGCTTAAAGGAGGAAGAGTTTATCTTGGCTCACAGTTTCAAAGGGTTCAGTCCATGGTCAGCTGGCCCTAAGGTAGGCACATCTTGGTGGCAGGGCTCCAGAGGAGGAAAGCTGTCGCCTCGTGGCAGCCAGGAAGCAGAGAGCAGAGGAAGAGTGGGCCAGCGACCAGATACAGTCTTCAAGGTCAAGCCCCCATGTCCCTCCCAGACACACCCAAAGTATATTTTACTAATCTCCTAGGTGTCTCTCAAGCCAATCAAGTTGACAGTGAAGATTAGCTACCCCAGATGATAACATCCAGCTGAGAATTAGTGGTACTCTTTGGTGAAATTTTGGCAGGGAAGCCTCAAAGAATGCTCTGGCTATACAGAGTGTGTAAATACACAGACTCTCTACCGATACCCATGTGTCATCTTGGGTGGCATTGCTGATGGTGACCTGATTTTCTGAAGTGCCCAACAGCCTTCAGTAAAGTCTTGAATGGTGCAAGTCACATTCTGCCATGTGTTCATCTGAAAATTCAGTATTTATTTCAACTGTGAAGACATGGTTTGTATTTGCATGTGAAGTGGAACTTAAGTTCTAGGTTAACAACTTAGGTTCTGGTTAATTCTAAGCAAGCTTATTTGTTATTATTCATTGTCTGGAGAGCACCTGGTGGGACTAAGCAGAGTCACATGGGACATGGGAAGGTTTCTTTCTGTGTGGCTCTGTCACATAGGTGGCAGGATGCTTGGCCTTTCCAGCAGCACTAAATGCCACTAGCACAGGAGGGTCACTGTGACACCCAAAACAGTGCCCAGAGCTTCCTCCAGGGGGTAGCACTTTTCCCATTGAGGACCACAGTTCCAGCAGGGTTCGATGCCCTGGTCAGGCAGTAGGGAGACTTTTGGGAGAGTATCTTCAGGTAAAGTCCGCTGGCTTCATGGGAACAAAAGAAGATACATAGTAGCTGCAGTTGGTTCTCCTAGAGGCAGTGAAGATGGCTTTTTCAGAGCATGCCCATCATTGAGCCTTCGGAGTTCAGGCCAAGTGAATGCCTTGTAGGACCGTGAGGTCTCTGCTATAGAGAGGGGCCGTGGAGATTTGCCCAGGGAGGTCTGGATGTCAAAACCATTAGAAAGCTTTGATATCATAAATCTGAAAAACTCAATTCTGAAAGCATGGTACAGAATCAGATTGGCCTATAAAAATAAAAACACGATTACAGTAAAAATGAGATGAAATGGGAAAGGGCTGGTGCTCCCTACAAGAGGCTTGTCGCTGCTGCTAACCAAATTAGTTACTATAATAACCCTGCTGTGAAGCTCTCGGCCCCAGTAATATAACTGCAAGACATACCTGTATTTATAGCATGTCATTATCTCTTGTCTGTTGCTCTTTATTGGTGCTGGATTAAGTTAAGGGCTGTGATTTTTTTTATACTTCCCAATTTACAGTCTTAGTTTACAACTGGGGAGATTGTTTTGGTTTTCACTCTTGTCCTCTCCTCTAGCAAAGAAAAAAGAAAAGGAAAGAAAGAGAAAGTCTCTTTGCTTTTTTTTCTGTTATCAGAAAAATGCCAAAAGCTAAAGAGGGGGAATTGTGGATGTGCCCAAACCCCAAGTTTATGTGAGGCCCTTCTCAGCTGTCAGATGATGTCCCCTTGTTGTCCTCAGGTTAATGAGGTTTATGTTTTCCCTTGTCTTCCTGCTTCTCACAGAGGGCTGGGATGGGCCAGGAGGAGTCCATGGAGCTGGGTGCAGTGCGTATCTGTAATAGCAGCACTCTGGGAGTCTGAGGCAGGAGAATCGTGAGTTTAAGCTTATCAACTTCATGAAAAAGTGGGGCTGGGGGCTGGGGATGCAGCTCATTGTGGGGGGGCATGGGTTCAATGTTTAGCACCACAAACAAATAAGAAACAAAAAGTATGGTGAAAAGCACCCCCGACTTCAGGCTGGTGTCACACCAGAAGTTCATGGCAGATGTGTTTGGGGGGCTCTTGTTTGTTTGCTTACTTTTTACTCCTCCCTGGATACAGAGAGTTGGTGGTGGATTTTAAGCCATATGCAACTGACATCAGTGGTCAAGATTTTAGGACATGGGTTTTATGGTTGTGGCTCAGGCAGCCCAAGAGGCCGAGTCCCAGATTTTGCTGGTGCTAGAATTATAGCTCCTATTGGCATCTTTGGGGAGGACAGTAACACTGATTTTCACTCTGTGGCATGAGAGAGAGGGCAGAGTAAGTGGAGGTGAAAAGGAAAAGGCAGATTTCAAAAATAGCATCTATTTATTTCCTTTCAATAATGAAAATAATACATGCTTTTTTGGTACCCTTTCCTGTGTGGCATTTGCTGCAATTGTGAATGAATGAATGAGTCACATACTGTGTGTGCCTCCTCCTCCCTATAGGGAGCTCTCAGAGTGAGCAAGGTGTCAGGATTGGTGAGGCGCTACACAGGCCAAGAAGCGCTGCACAAGTAGTTGTTGCAGGTCTGTGCCTGTAATCCCAGGCGCTTGGGGAGCTAGGGCAGGAGGATTGTGAGTTTAAGGACAGGACAGGCAACGTAGCAAGAATTTGTCTGAAAGTAAAAAATAAAAGGGACTGGAAGTGTAGCTCAGTGATAGAGCACTTGCCCAGCATATGCAAAGTCCTGGGCTCCATCTTTAGTACCAAAAGAGAAAAATGTTTATTGCACGGATGGATAGAAAATCTAGAAAACAGAAGATGTTAGAAAGAAGCAGACTGCGCTTGCCCAGTGCAGTGGCCAGTGGTTCTCAGTCCAGCTTCTCATTAGAATCACTCTGGGAATTGATCGATCATCCTGGGCTCAGCCAGCCTGAAATGTGAGCTGGACTTGGGGAGGGAGCTCCAGCCTCTGAACTTTGTGACTCCCCTAATGGACTCACCTGCAGATGGTGGAAATCCTCTGATGCCTGTCCTGCTGGCTGTAGCTGCATTTTGTCTTGAATTTGTGGCATGGTTATAAAAGTGAAACATACATTTTCATGCAAACCAAGAGATGTAGATGGGTGTAGCCTTTGAGGCCAAGCTCTTCCCAGAGCCCCCAGCCTCAGCCCCACACACTGCAGGGAGCCACTGGGTGACTGTGTTTCCAGTTCACTGTCTGACTTTAAGTCACCTGCTGTTACCCTCATTCTCATGAGGGTTTCAAACGCCGCATCTCTTGACCCGGTTAGGATACACAGGAAATTCAGCTCCTTCACAATACTGGCCCTTTCCCATCTCTCCTTACTCTGCTTTTGGATAGTTAAATAACATCAGTGATTTTATTGCTTTTCCTATTATTATAACATCCTTCTTTTTAACTTTAAAAAATGATCACAGGCTTTATTTTTCATTGACCTCAGATACTTTGTCTTGATTTCTCATTAAGTAAGATGAGGGAAAATTCAAAGCCTAGCAACTTCCCTCTTTCTTTCCTCTTGCCAGTAATTTTATGTGGTCAAGATTAAAAAATTTCCATTTTTCCCCTGTCTTTGCCATTCGAGCTTTGTTTAGAGATTGATTTAAAAAATTGAAAAAGCTACAAAAGATATTTGTTGTAGAATGAATGCTGTGCGTGGTCTCAGTGGAATATAGTGTTCCTTGATTACGTGCTTAGCCTGCTGCACCTTGTTGGTATCTTTTCTGGTTGTTCTTCCACTGTGTGCTTTCATGTTGTGTGTGTGTCTGTCCTTTCTGGGCCTCCATACACATTGAGGAAGGAAAGATGGAATGGTTGAACACAGACATCTGGTGTGAGTGCTTTCTTTGTTGGGTGTGGATCTGTCTCCCTGTCAGTTTTGGCCTGTGACTGGAAGGGTTGCGGGGTGTGTGTGTGGTGGAGGGAGACGGTCACCTTCCAGCTTCTGCTTAGGATGTGTTTGAGAGGTGCTGGGTTCTGGCCTGTCATCCCTCCCCAAGGATAAACAAGGCCATCCTAAAGGAACACAAACACCATCCTCGAAGAGTTAGATCGACTTCATCCATGAACACTTTCTGGGTTCCATATGTAGGGAGACCTTTTCTTTGCTAGCGAGAACACAGGTGGAATCCAGGAGCCACTCCACTCTGCCAGTCTGTGGCATCATTGCAGGCTCATTGTTTGTTGTTTCTGTGGGATGTAGGGAGTCAGGGAGGCAAACGTGCACTCAGGCTGCCATAGTGAGGTATCTTGTCTTTTCCTGTGGCTGAAGCAATGGCACGCTCGCTTTGGTACCTGTTCCTTCTGTGTCTCTTAAGCATTCCCTGGCATGTGCTTTTTAGAGGTCACAGAGCACTCCACAATACAGATGGGAATGGTTGTTTAGTCAGTGCTCCCTTTCTGGTTGTTTCTGTTGGTTCCACCTTTGGGCAGAGTTGCAGTGACCAAGCTCGGTGCCTCTGTGTCCAAACTTCAGCTTGTTTCTCGAAAATTCATGTACTTAGAAGAATTTCTGGCCAGGACTCTGGACAGCCTGCCAGTGGGAAGTGCTTCAGGGGCCCACGTCTAAGCAGAGAAACAAACTACAACTAAAATGTCTTCAGCCTTGGAGCTCAGGGACTTGTTCCTGGAAGGAGGGGAGGGGAATGCTCAAGGAGACCAACATGGCAAGGACAGGTAAGCTGCTTGGTCCCTTGATGCCTTGGGTTCAAGGTGTGGGTGCTGGTTTGGGTGGGCTGGACCAAGGGCCACAGCACCCTAGGCTGAAGCCCTAGCCCTCTCAAAGCTGAGGGTTTGCACTCTGCAAAGCCTAGGCTTCTCCATGCTCTTTCTATGTTGGCCACATCACTAAGAAATGCTGCTTTTGAAGAGATAAAGGAATCCTTAGAAGTCATCTTTTTTGCATCCAAGACAAGGCTGTATTGGAAACACCAGTGATCTTTTGGATCTGTTAAACTCTTTGAATTGGATTTTAAATTTCATCCCAGGCCATTCTGTCTTGAGAATCTTTCCCCCTTTGTTGGGAGTTTCCTGACTTTGATGTGTACCTACTCCTGTTGCTGACAGAGGGCTGTTTGGGCTATGATGTGCTTAGGAAGGCCTTTGGATGGTTCTGTCTCAGCACCTGGTAGAGTGAACTATTGGCTCTATTATATGATTGGATAGTGAAAGTCTACACATTGTACTGGGAATTTGCACTGATTTGGAATTCCATGTTGACAAATGGAAACTCCAGGATAAGACTGTTATAGGAAAGAGACGGAAGGTAAGATGTTGGAAGACCCATTTTGAATTAGGCCAGGAAAAACTTAGAAAAGGAATGAACTCAGAGTCATTGTCATTCTGCTTAAATACAAAGCAGTTTTGTGCATGTGTGTTTATGTGTGTCTGTAGGTGTGTGTGTGTGCATGTGTGTGTAAAGGTAATTTGATGCATCTCTTCTGAGAAGACTGATAAGACACACCCAAAGCTTTACCTGTATCTTTAACATTACAGGCTCTGAAAAAAATTTCATAAAAATAATAAGCTTTAAGAAGAAAAGTGTGTTTAGTGCTTATTATAATATTGCAAAGTATGTAAGTTGTAAGTAACCTGGATGCCTTGCTAAAGGGGAGAGGCTAAGAAACTTATGATACACGTAGTTGATATAATTTAAGTGCATCTGTTTTTAAAGAGCATGGTTCAACACCAAGGAATGGTACTATGATGTTAAATAAAAAGACACACAATGTTGTGTGTGTGGTATAAATCCATCTCTGTTAAAATAAGTACATCTACAATAAAAGCTCAGAAGAAACTGCCTCTTGTTGCCTGAGTTAAGATAGTGGGGGCTGAGCAGTTATGCCATTATTGCTATGTTCTGTGTTTTGCAAAACTTCTTCGATGATCATTCCTGCTTTCATATTAAAAATGAATATTAAGAGAACCAATGAAATGTACATCAGGAGCTCTCATTAGAACATGCCATCTCTCACTGACTGCTGAATACTGCCTCTGCGTGTGCATTTTCCTTTCTAGGGCAAATGGGTGGAGACTGGGAAAGGAAGGATCTGACCCTGTCTTCCTGCTGTAGTGTGCAATGTCACCCTTGGGTAAAATGGATCAGGTGAAAAATACATGAAAATACTCACCAGGTACATGGGGGAGGAAGGCCCACTGTCCAGCTTTAAATCCTTGCATTGATCTTTTTGTTTGAGGCTCTCCACAACCCATGGGGGATGCCAAAGGCCAGGCTGGTGAGGTGTGAGCAGGGGGAAAGCCTGCTGGTAGGACCTGGGGAGGTGGGGGGCACACCCGCTGCCCATCTAGTCACCCATGTTACCGTCGGTGTCTGCGAGTGTCTGGATGGTCATGGCGCAGGTAGGAATGAGGATCTATTGTTTAGATTTATTCAGGTGTATTTTGAGCTTCTGCTTTGCCTCAGTCTGCTGTATGAGAGTCATTGGACATGAGCCAGGGGACAAGTGCATTCTAAGGCCTAAAATTCCAATACTGCTTTGATGTCTCTGAGTCTCAGGGGCCTCAGAGGTCCAACTGTGAGTTACCCTGATCTTCCAGGGTTGTCCCCTTGGACAACCAAAGTGCAAAGGTTCCTACCCAGCTCATTCTGTCATGTGGCCCAGTCTCACATGATCCCATCATCAGCCCTAGGGTCTCATCTCTCTGCTGGCCAGACCTTGCACTCCAGCTACTGCAAAGCCTCTGATCCCTTCTGCCCTGTCATGCAGCCCTGTGTGGCTCACAGCAATTCCTTTCTTGGCCATGACTGTGTGTGACCAACCAGCTGCTTTCCATCTCACCTGCGAGGAGCTAACCCTAACCCGAAAAGAGGATGAATTAGAGAGTAATGGGGTGCAGGGTAATTTGCCCTGAGGAGGTGGTCTTTGTTGGGTGGACAAGAGCCAGCCAGGAGGGAGCTGGACCTGCGGAATGGGGGTGGAAGGACATATCACATGGCTGGGCCTCAGGAGCAGGGAGGGCAGTGAGGGACGTGATCTCAGAAGATGGCGAAGTGTGGTCCCCATGGCTTTGGTAGCCATGGCCATGATGCTGGACTTCATTGCATAGGTTGTGGGGGCATCACTGGGGCTGCACAGCAGTGAAGAGACCTGATGTGGTTCATATTGGTAAAGGATTATTTTGGTAGCTGAGTGAAAGCTGGATTATGGGGCGGGGGCAGAGGCACACCTCACTCAGTCTGCAGGCTCCTGCTGTGCTTCCAAGGGGAGGTGAGTTGGACTTGCCTACGTGGGCATGGATGGAACAGTGGGGTCTCAGATGGCATCTCAGAGGTGGAGTCAGGGACATGCGGTGTATAGGGGAAGATGTTGCCGCAGTTTGTTCTGCAGTATTGAGAGTTGAGCCCAGGGCTTTTGCTCTTAGATATGTCCTGAGCCCTTTGAAATACATATACTTTTAAAATTTTGAGACAGGATCTTGCTAAGTTGCCCAGGCTGGACTTGAATTTGAGACCCTTCTGCCCCAACCTCCCAGAGTTCTTGGATTACAGGTGTGTATTGCCCCACCTGGCAATCCCTAAGGTTTTTCATTTGAGTGGCTGGTAGAGCCACTTCATGGGGTGAGGGAGACAAAAGGTGGCTGGTATTGAATGGGGAATGAGGCTAAAAAGGGCTGTCCAGTGTGGATTCATACCATGTGGGTCAAGTGGAGGCATCTGGCCAGGAGTTGAATGTGCTGTTCTGTGGCTCAGGATAAATGCCAGCTCTGGAGATATTAGTTTGGCCATTACCACTGCTTGATAGTATTTAAATTGGTTGAGCAATATGAGAAGATGATAAAATATTCAGCAGATTTATCCTCATAAAATGAATGTCATGTCAGATACAAGTCTGACTACATCAGGGGAACACTGTCTAATAAGACCACTCCGAAGAGTGTGAAGTGTGCTCAGTGGGGTCGGCAATCACAGCACTGTACATCAGGGTCCCCAGAGCCCTCGGCTTCCCCAGCTCTGTTGTCCGCCAGCTGTGTGTTTCAGGCACAAATGCCCCTCCTCTCCATGGGCTTAGGTGCAAGTTTCTTAGAGCACAGTTGCCCTGCAGCCCGGTCTAGTGGTGCAGAAGAGTGTCTTGCCAAATACTGAAGCTCAGAGATAAAGCTATGGGCTGTCTTTTGCATTGTCAAGAACGTTTTCCACTGAGTTATTTTAGCTTCATCCTAGAAGGATTAGACTCTTGGACTTTCCTGACTTGTGTGGCAGTTTAGAGAATAGACAGTTTAGTGTCTCCAGATTGGAACTCTCCGTGGTGCTGGGTATGTAGTTGATCTTTGACACCTTTGCAGTCTAGAGGTTCTGATTTCAGAGCAAGACTACTTGAGGCTGTGCTCTGCTCACTTAGGTATCACATGACAGATGGATCTCCTTTCAAGGAAGTGGAATCTCTCTCTCTCTCTCTCTCTCTCTCTCTCTCTCTCTCTCTCTCTCTCCCAGGGATTGAACTCAGGACCTACTGCTTGCAAGGTAGGTGGCGGCACCCCTGAGCTAAATGCCCAGCCCAGGAGTATGCATTTGGTAAGGTTGAAGCTGGGCATGGTGAAGCATGAATGTAATACCAGCATGATGGGAGGCTGAGGCCACAAAATCACAGTTTGAGCTAGCCTGAGTATTTAGCAGGATTCTATCTCAAAAATAAAAAATAAAAGCAGTGGGTATATCATTCAGTGCAAAGGCCCTGGGCTCAATCTCCAGTGTGGAAAAATAATATTGAGTGTGGCGGGGTGATGGGGAGGTAAGTTGAAGGGCACTTCTTTGAGTTTCAAAGACAGAATGAGATTCTCATGAGCTGGAGTTTTAGACTCACTCACTCTTTTAGTATTTGAAGCTATTGAGGCCCCAAGAGATTAAATACTTTTTCAGATGACAGCACTACACTTTGCCATACTTCTCCCAAGCAGCAAACTCCCACGTGTGTCCTATGTACGTATTTTATATGCAGTAGCTTTAAAGTACTACAAATTGAAGGTGAAAATGAAAGTTTGTCTCCAAGATCACGATGTCTTGAATTGGACCATTGTTCTGGCCTGGCATACTATTATTTGGACTTTTCTGTGTTCTCAGTCACAAGAAAACTGGGTAGGAGGTCTTTAATTAAATGGAGTCCACAGTCTCAATTTAGTGTTTTCAGGATGTGATAGGTAGAGCTAATGGGATTTATTCATTGGCTCCTTGATGAGTCCAGCTCTAGGTTGTTGTCAAGGATGGTCCAGAGTTAGACACCACCCCTGACCCCAAGATCCTCTCCATGTGACCAGAGAGAAAGACACATCATCAAGCTGTCATCATCCAGGGAGAGAGAGAGAGAGGCTCTGTTAGAAGTGGGCAGAGAATGCACAGTAATTCAGCCCTGGAGGCCCAGAACAGGAGTGCTTCGTGGAGGAGGCAGTGCCTTTTCTGAGGCTGAAGAGTAGAATGTGATGCCGTGAGGACACATCCAATGGCGAGGGCATAGAAGGGGTTGCATCTGGTGGGATTCACGTTGCAGGGGGCTCTGCATGGTGAAGGAACTGTTCCACCAGAGTGAAGCTGGGGAGGGAGGTGAGGAGGCCAGACTGTGAGGTCAGTGTAGTTGGACTCCATCCTGAGGGCTCATGATCCTGTCCGCATATGTGACAGCCCTCTGTGGTCACAAGGGGAGGTCTGCAGGGTGCTCAGAATGGGCTCAGGAAATGACCAGGTGTACTGCTGGCTGAAGCTGGTGAGGATGGTAAGGATCTCAGCTGGGAGCAGCAGTGTGGAGAGGGAAACCCAGTCTCAGGGGAAGGGGGACAGCTGTGCTTCCAAGGGGATCGAGGCACTCTATGGCCTAGTGACCTTGGGAAGTTGTGTGTACCTGCAGCTCCTCTCACTGGTACCTCTGTGTGTACCTCAATTACCACCTAACTGAACACTGTTTCTCCCAGTTAATGTTACCCTGCACCTGTGGAAATAGCCTTCGAGATGGAATTGGTTTAGTTTGTTTTTTTTTGAGACAGGGTCTCACTATGTAGTTTGGGCTGGTCTTGAACTTGTGGCAGTCCTCCTGCCCCAGCCTCCCAAGTGCTGAGATTACAGGTGTGCACCACCGTACTCGGCTAGTTTAGGATTTTGAGATGAAGTCATTTTGGATTTAGGATGGTCCCTGAATCCAATGACTGGTGTCCTTATAAGAAGAAAAGGGGGCACACATAGAGGCAGATGGAAGACAGTGGGGCCACACTGGAGTGTCTGGAGCCACTGGGAGCGAGGAGAGGCCAGGAGCAGTCCCACCTGATGCACACACTCAGATCCTTTGGAGGGAGTGTGGCAGCCCTGTTGACACCTTGATTTTGGGTTTCTGGCCAGCAGAATGGCAAGAAAACACATTTGCATTGTTCTGAGTCAGCGAGTCCGTGGTAACTTGCTATGGTAGTCCTAAGAATGAGTACTTGCCCACTTTACAGATGGGAGAATAACTAGAGTAATGCCTTGCTTGCTTGGAACCCCACCGTCATCTGATTGGAAAGGACTGGAGCCAGGCTTTGAGCCCCTCACATGGCTGTTCATCTCCTACTTTGCAAGGCTCCTCCAAATAATAGCTAATATTTATTGAACACTTCTTCGGAATTAGGTTTCATATTTAGAATTTTCCTTTAGTTCATTATCTTGAGGATTGTCTTGAAGGAGAGGTGTTTGCTTAAAAATGTGCACAAAGACTGCTTTTACTTGCGAGAGGAGTAAACTATTTTTGAGGCCATGGACTTTTTTTCTTCTTGAGATCGTCCCTGGCATCTCATTCACCCAAAAGGGTTTTTTCCACCTTGAAAGAACTAAGTAGTGCGAGGGGAAGTGCCAGGCACGTCACCCCGTGGCACATAAAATATTTCATCTTGTAATACATTAATAGAGAAAACTGAGGTGATTTTCAGCCCATTCCAATAAATTGGTTTTAATACTGATGAATTGTTCTGTGTGAGCAGAGCATTATTGGCAAAATGCTGACATTAATAGTGATACCAAGGCATTTGAAACTCCATCAAAAATTATAATCTCAAAATAAAAGGCTGGAAAATTTCTGTTCTATTAATTAACGTTGGTTGTCTGATCAATGTTTTTAAGTGGTAGCAGGTTAAAGTATGGATCACAGGCCTGACCAAGCTGCAGAGGGTCGCCTTGCCACCTGCTGCTTCTGATGACCTCATTCCCACATTGATATTCAAATCGGATTGCTTAGGGCTCCAGGAGCCAGTGGATCATAAATTTTACCCAGTTCCTCTGGCTGAATTTCAAGCGTGTAGAGCATGTGCTAACAGCGGGAATGATCGGAAAGACAGTTGTAGACAAACGAAGCATGAAGAAAATCATTCTTATCGGAAGATGTGGCAGAAACAATTTTCCTCTGTGCTAGGCAGACGTCAACTCTGTGGAAGTGGCCAGAAATAAAGATCGCTCTGCTGATGGGCTGTAACACAGAAAGAAAGCTGGCGCCCACCCTCTTCCCCTTGATGTTTCAGGGTCTTGGGGCCAGATGCTCACAGTGCCAGTGGTGTGTCTGCCAGAATGGCGGGAGGGAGGTTTTGCAAAGCAAGAAGGTAGGAGTGAGTGGAGGGAGGAGTGAAGAGGTGAACAGTAGCTCTGTTTGCAGAGCACTCCTCAGCGCCAAGCGCTGTCCTCATTTCCGTTCTTCTAACAGAGGCTCATACTGGAAGGGTTGGGTGGGTCTATACAAGACCCTCATTCTTGGAGGGCCAGAGTAGCCTGTGCTATTACTAGCTCTGTTTTGCCCTGGGCTTACCCAGGATCATGTGCTGGGAAGGTGGCAGCTGTGTGAGGCTGGCTCTGGGATATCAGCCACCCCCGTTCCCCTGGTGGGCTATAATGAGGGGTGGCGCACCGGTCAGCTTTCCTGCTGCTGGGGCACAACGCCTGACACTGCAGCTTAAAGGAGGAGAGCTTTATTTCCAGTGGTGGTTTCAGAGGTTTCAATCCATCATCAGCTGGCTTCTAGGCAGGGCGATCATGGTGGAAGGATGTGGTGGGCACAGCAGCTCAGTTCTCAGAGGCTGGGAAGCAGAGCGGGGAGCAGTGCCGGTGAGCGCGCCACCCTCCGAAGGCACGCCTCCAGTGCCCCACCCCATCCGGCTGGGACCCACCTCCTCACAGCACGCTCAGCCGTGAGCACAGGTGGAGGCATGCACTGAGGACTATGGCACCGCTGCACCAGTCACCTCCCAGGAGTCCGTAATCCACTTGCCAAGTGGACACGCGTAACCATTACAGGTGGCACGGTCACGTTTGCACTCAGGAGACCCCTCTGAGTTACTCTGGTGGGAGTGTGTGGGCAGGGGCTCAGGGGCTCCCAGGAGCACATGGAGAAGCTGTTGCCATCATCAGAGCAGAGTGAGTTGGTGCGTAGGTTACAGTGACATTGCAGGGGAGACAGGAGTAGGGGCCGCTTAGTGCCCACCCCTCTGGCTTTTCCCTCACTCCTCCAGTCGGGCTCAGATGTTCTCACGTCACACACGCTCGGACACCCTGTGTGTCGTCTCTGCTTACTTGACGGTAAGCTCCCCAAGGACAGTAGTAAAGTCTTTTATTTGGGGCTGACTGCAGGACTTGTCTAGTGTCCACTACAGAGCAGGCAATCAGTATGTGTTGGATAAACCGAAGAACTGAGAAACAAAGAGCTAATTACGGTTTACTAAAATCCTGTCTGTAGCACGGGGCACCCATTTCCTTGAATCCTGGATTTCCTTACATGGAGACGGTCAGAGGTGGAAGAGATCCCACAACCCACCCTCCCTGTATTCCGCAGCATCACCTCAGACATCCTGGCGGGGCTGCCTTGAACTTGACAGTCGTTATTCACCGTTCACGTTTCAGGGCCACATGTCTTTATCCATTTCATGCGGTTAATTTGGACCATTGCCATGAAAACTTTCTAGACTATATTTAAAGAGGAACACACTGACCGGGTACTGTATGCTAAATTGCTTTTAAGGAAGAGAAGTTCTGTCATCTGCAAAATAAAACATCTTTCCTCAGGGTGAGTTCTTTTCCTTTTCTTTTTCTTCAGGTAGACTTTGAGTGAAGATGGGAGGGAGGAAAGGGAACATTTAGTTTGAAGAACCTTTATTGCTCTCACAAGTAAAAACCTCTTTAACAATCACATTGATTTTCATTGATTAATGGAAAGGGGCTCAAAAGTAAATTCTTACCCTGGGCAAGACCCACTTGGAGATGCCAACATTGTACTGTTTCCTTAGAAGACATTAATGGGGAATAAAGGAAGACAGATTTCGCCATGGAGGTAACAATTCCAACTGATCATGAAAGGAACAATGGGAGTCAAGTAACTGACACCCCAGTGTAGACATTTGTCAGGCAGAAAGGACGGTGATCTGGGGCTGGTTCCAGTTGACAGAGCATCAAGAAGGAAGCAGCAGCCTCACAACATCGAGAAACCCCAAGAGAAGGCTGTGTGTTTCCTCCTGGAAGCTGATAATCATTACAGGAAAGTTCAGGAAATGCCTTGGACCAGCACTGCTCCCTGGAAACGTCTTTACACTTTCGGGTCCTTGTCTACCCTTTAGCCCATGAGGTGTCCCGGGGCCCCTTCAGCCCCAGTGGTCCCTTGGTGTCCTCGTACTTTGGCTCCAGAAATGCTCTTTGGGTCCCTCCTGCCCTGCTTGCCCCTGGCCAGGATGCCAGTCTCATCCACATGGCTGACTCTGTGTGGTGGATGGTGTTGGCACCAGGCCTCGGATGGTCTTGGCCATGGCACAAGCCTGGGCTTGCCTGCCAGTTCACCAGGAAGTGCTCTGTTTCCCAAGGTTCCATTTCCTCATTTGTAACGTGGGCTGGTAATTCTCACACGGACCTCTTGTGGGCAGTCAAGGAGAGGAGAGGTGTGAATTCTTTATTAGCACGCTTCCTGGCACATTTAAATACCCAGTAAAGGCTGACTCCCAGCAGACAAGGCATCACTGTCAACAGAGCAGAGAGCACTGCCACAGCGGCTGGTCTGTGCTTTTAGTAGATGTACTTACACTCTGCAGCCACCTCCCTCTACCTGCAGCCAACAATCTCCCCCAAAGCAGTTTTGTCTGCTATCCTATTGCTGAGAGCAGAGTGTGGCCTGGAGTTAGGCACTGCCACTTACAAGCTGTGTGTCTGTAGACCCATTTCATACCTTTTCTGTGTCCTTCTCTCCTAGTGGCCTCTCACTGGCCGCTCTCAATACGTTTGCATTGGCCTCTCTAGAGCTGGTCGTCAACAGACTTTCGTCTTGGCTCAGTCTCTTCTGAGCTTGGCATTTCTTGGGTACAGGGTCAAAAATGGCTGCCACCCTGTTTGCTTCCTTATTTTTCACTTCACGTTCGCACCGCTCTTACTGTGGCCTTGTCTCAGAGCATTCTGGACAGAATGATTCTGATTGGTTGCTAATCAGTCAATGGGGTGGCTTTTTCTGGGTCAGGTCTTAGTTTTTGTCCAATCAGCTGGCAGCCATGGAGAGTAAATGGAGGTCAGCTCCTAGACGATGGACTAGGTGTACCCTTTGACCTCCTGTCCCTAAACTGGGAGGGGACAGTCTTCAGGTTGCAAAGAGGAACAATCTATGTGGCGGAGATTCTAAGAACCAGGCCTGTACTTCTTTGACTATAGTATATAGTAAAATAAGATAGAGGCACCATGTTTCTTTTTTTTTTTTGTACCTGGGATCAAACTTGGGTCCTTGCGCTTGCAAGGCAGGCAGTGGAACCACTGAGCTAAATCCCCAGCCCGTGTTTCTGTCTTCACTGGAACCACATTTAGGGCTGATAAAGCCTTCAAGCCACACCGTTCCTCAGACTCCTCACTTAATTGGATCAAAGAGAGGAAGGAACTGTCATGTGTGTTACAGAGAGAACCTAAGGAAGAGGTGTCTGGGACATGACCACACAATGGGGCTGTGCACTGAAATACAATGGATCGCTGTGAAATAAATCCGTCCCCTGTGTGGGCCGTTACGTATAGTGTTTCCCTGCAGATTGCCTCACCAAGAAGCCCTCTCACTTTCCAAAGCGGGCTCACCCCATTTCCCTGTGTCTCTGACCCAGCACAAGAGGAAGGAGCGGATGGACTGGCACTGAGTGGGGACCTGGGATGGTGGCCTCTTGGGTGCCAAAGATCAAGGAGCCAGGACTCTTCCTGTGGGGTAGATACCATGGTGTATCTACCATGGTGACTGATTGACTAACAATAAATGACCTGAACTCACATAAGTTCAGCAAAGAGATTTCTGATCACTTACTGTGGATCAACATTGGTTTTGGCATTTGAGATCAAGGACAGAGCAGATAGAGACCCCATGGCATTTTCTCCTTCCATGACATTACCACCTTCTGCATGCATCTCCAGTTTCAGCTTCCCTCTGTGCTGCAGACCCCTTGGCTACCACAACTATGCCATCTTCCTTCCTACCACAGGGCCTTTGCATATGCTGTTGTTCTGCTTGAAACGCTCCCTCTGCCCCTTTTAACCTTACAATTCCTATTTACCTTACTGGGGGATGTCTCTCCTACTCTCTCCCCTCATTCCTGATATCTACTTCAAGTTTCTGTCTCAGAATTGTGCTTCCTTCCTTCATAGAAACATGTCTCAGTATCTTTGCATGCATTTATTTGTATGATTAATTACCTTTCTTTTGCACTAGACTCTAAATGTCATAATTTTCAGAGAGGGTAAATATATAACTTGCTCAAGACCTGAAGGGACAGAATCAGATTTGAACCCAAGTCTTTCTGGATCTACTCTTTATCAAGTCTGATAGAGAGCTGGACATGTGGAGCTCCATGTTCCACTTCTAGCTCTGTACATCCGCCCTCCACTACCCAAAGCTATGCAAAGCTCTTTACTGGCAGTTAGCTGTGTAAAGATAAAAATAATAGCAGCTAACATTTGCTGAAGGCACAGTGTTTGCCAGGCAGTGGGTAAGAAAGTGACCTGCGTGCATTAGCTGCTTGGTTGGAGGAGGCAGGGACTAGAATGAACCCTACTGCACAACTGAGAAAGTCGGGGGTGGGAGAGGCCACGTGCTAACGTCTCTCAGGCAGGATGGCAGCCCCTTTCCACTCAACTCCTAGCTGGGCACCATAACACCACCTGTGAGGCCTCCCCTTGACCTGAGAGAAGACAGACGGGGTGACCAGAGGCAAGCCCCGTGCTCTGGGGCTGAGGTACAGAAGCAGCCTCTGAGATTTGGGAGCATGCCAGCAAGCTGGGTGATGGATGAGCTGCAGGATTATTGCTTGGTGATTTCTTCGGTCTTGGCAGGTGTGGTTAGGAGAGAGTAGGAGCTGCCTGGCGCCCCCTTCTGGTCCTGCCAGACCCACCACAGTGTACCTAGGGAGACCACATGGCCTTTTTGTCCTCAGAAGGGTGTTGACTCTGCCCAGAGCTGGAGATGCCTCTTTCTTTCCTTGTTCTCTAGGGTGTAGCGCTTTGCTTGGGTTTATGGAAATGGCCCCATGGAGGAATCTTAGTGCCAAGGAAAAGAGAAGGGACTGTTCCCTGAGGTCCCGGTCGGGGGAGACTTGCCACGGTAACGACTGGGTGTTGAGATTGGGCCTGGCTGTCTTGTTGGGATTGGGCTCTGGTCAGCATGCTCCAGGACCCCTGATGAGTTTGGGACGGGCTCTTCTGGGTCCCAGGGATCCCAAGCAGGAGGTAGACCCCGATGCTCATGACAGCCTGGTTTGCGGGGACATGTCCAGGTTCCTGGGCAGTCCTGAGCAGGGCATCAGCTCTGTGGCCTGGACATGCTCCAGGATGAGGCTCTCTGAGCCTTAGTGTCCTCTGCTGGAGAAGGGGCTGGTTGTTGCCAGCCTGCAGTGTTACTGTGACAGTTAAAGAAGTTGTGTGTAACTGCTTCGCCAGGACCTAATGAACATTGGGTGCTTGGTGAGTGACAGATTCACCCTGAAAAAATCAGTCTGACTGGGGCTGGAATAAAGCCGTCTACTTATTCCTCTTATACAACACAGATTCTGTGTGGTGTGAGCTCCTCTTTCTCTGGTCTGATCAGGCCCAGGTGTTAACTTTCAAGGCTCCTGTATTATTCCCCTTCCCACTGAAGCATACAGATCAGGAGAGGATGGGCAGGAGGGGACCTCTCATAGCCATGGTTGGTAATGAACCATCAACCGGGATTGTCTCTGCTATGGTGAAAAATAATGAAACATCGATTCTCAGAACCTATTAAAAGTCAGATTTGCATGAGGACTTAAAGAAGCAATTAGTCTAGATTGAAACTGGTTAGTCTCTGCCCCCACAGTGAGGCCAGTGAAATGGGTGAGGTATTTAGGGACCTACTAGTGCAGGAATTTCAGAGGGATTAAGGATGGGAGGGCATTGCTTTGAGAGAGTAGAGGCAGAAGTGACTTGTATGGCTAGGTCTGGTGGCACATGCCTGTGATCCCAGCATTCTGGGAGGCTGAAGTAGGGGGATTGAAAGTCTGAAGTCAGCCCGGGCAACTTAGTGACTTAATGAGACCCTGTCTCGAAGGAAAGGGCTGGGGATGTAGCTCAATGCGAAGGCCCAGCAGCACAGTAGAAGTCCAAGTACAATGTCATGGGGCTTCCCAGAAAGGAGAGACACATCTCTGGCTTTCAGGACCGGCATCATCTTTCACTGTGTGTCTGCTCTGTCGTGGAAGGCCACTGCTCACCCCTTCATTCTGTCCTTTCTGCACCAGATACCTGAGTTTTACCTCTGCATCTTTCAGATGTCACTTTACATCCTTTCTGGGTAGACTTAGTTATCCTCATGATTCCCACCCACCTTCCATCTGCTGAACACCTACTTTTCTGCCTCCAAACTTCTTCCTGAGTTCCAGCTTTCTGGCTGATGACTCTCCTGGGAGGTCCAGGGCCAAGATCCCCAACTGCTCCCACCCCAGGTGCCATGAAGGAAGAAGAAGATGACTAGAAAGGGAATACTGGGGGTAGGGAGGTGCACTAAAGGTCTTAGAGTCAACTAAGCATTTAGGCTCATAAGGGTATCACCACATACTCCTGGAATTGAGTGCGCTAGAGGACAGAGAGCAGCAAATCTAGCTCACTACAGGTGTGACACCAGGTGTCCCTTCATCAGTGGCCCATGAGGCATAGATATAGACTAAGTAGAGGACTCACATGACGCAGGTGTTGCTGCCCTGGTTCAGGAGCTGCAGCACATATCTGTGGTCACTTAGCTATAGGCAGGATGCTCAGGGTCCTTGAGAGGGGTAGCCCAGTACAGAACAGTGCCATCCTGTTACAGAGCCAAGACAAGAGGTCCTTGGTGAGTGCTCTGTCAGGTACTTTGTGTAGCTCTTCCCGGGCCTGCAAAGCACTAGGAAGGGATCTGTCATACCCTAGGCAGTGCTGCCCAGTAGGGTGCTGGATGTCCAGGTGATTGGTCATCAGGGAGCAACCTAGGAAGTTACCTAAGGGTAGATTCTCGTGCAGGTTACAGGACTGCATTAGTCCTTTGCCCCTTGGAGGATCTCATTAGGAGGACCAGGGAAGATGTTTGAACTGAATTCACAAATAGGGCAAGGGCAGGAGTGGCACCCTAGTCCAAGGGTAGAAAGGGTCCTGTGTGTTTCAGCAAGGAGCAAAAGGCAGAGCCATGGAAGATAAGGCTGGAGAGGTGACCTGGGGTCCAGTCCTGCAAGTCTAAGAAAGGAATTTGGGTCTCTCTGGAAGCTTTAGGGTTTATTTCTGTTCTTGGTGACTCAAGGTGAGATGGCGTTTCCTCACTGAGCAGTCAAGTACTTGTTGCCCCTGTCCCAGAGATGCCCAGTCAAAGTCCTTGTGCCTCCCTGGAGGAGCCTGTGTCGGGGGTGCCGTCCTGTCACATTTGCAATGTGACAAACAGCCCTAGACTTAAGGGCATAGAGCCAACCCCATCTCATAGAACTTCATAGAACCTGTGGTCAGAGTCTGGGCAGATATTATGGTTCACTTTACTTGTCAACTTGCCTAAGCCATGGTGCCCAGAAGTTGGTATCGACCTGGCTAGCTGGCAAGAGCCCAGAGTAAACTTCTCAGGAGACCAAGCAGAAGCCATGTAGCCTTCTGTGATCTGGGTCAAGGTTAGGCATTATCTCCTCCGAAGGACGTGGTCAAGGTTTGTTAGGTTTCAGGATCCTTCATTTCGAGAAGTTATTTCCCAATGGCCAAGAACCCCTGATCCAGTCTCTCCTCCCCACTATGATCCAGGCTGCCACTGTCTCTCCATCATCCCATGGTAAGAAGGGACAAAGAATGAAAAATGAATGTCATCACCACGTTGGGGAGAGCAGTCGTGAGACCACTGGATTCAAGGGCAAAGAAAGGAGGAGTATCAAATAATTCAGGATCTGGTTTTGAAAACGAGACACAGGTCTCAGAGAATATTTAGGCTTCTTTCTTCCTGACCCAAGGTGATACATTTTCACTATTTCTCTGCTCCTGCTTGGGTTTCTCTAATCTTTTATTCATCTTTATCCCTTTCTCCTGTATCATCTACACATCTGGTTTAGTGCTGCACAGAGAGGCATTCCTTTGTCTCTCCCTTCTCTGCTCTGGTCTTGAGAAATAACTTACTGAAATGAAGGGTCTTGGAACACAATGAGCCTTTGACTACCTCTTTCGTGTTTGAGGAGATAATTTCATGTCGTTAATCCGAGGCTTCCAGTGTTTTTATTAGGCATTACTTTGAATAAATTAAATAGCATGAACTTTGTTTATTTTTCAAATATTATGATCCCAAAGTGATACGTGAGCTTTGTGAAAAAGTCAGGAAAATATTGCCAAAAAGAAAGAAGAAATAAATTGAAAGATAACTCATACAAATAGTACAGTATGTATCATTCTTTTGAAAAACAAAACCAAATGTGTTAAAACAAGATGACTCTATGCTCAGAAAGACTGGCAACATGTTAGGCATGTTTTTCCTTGCTATGAAAGATGACATCAGAGCACTGATTTCTACAGGCTGGATTTACTCCGTTTGTATGAATACACTCTATTTTCATCTAACAGATCCCCTGCTGTTGGGTATTTATTTCAGAGTTGTGTTGGGTCGTTTGCCTCACATGGGATCAAATCAGTGAAATTACCTTGTCTGACATCGTATTTTATTCCCCTAATGGATTATACTCACTTTTGGGAACAGACTTGAAAGACTGTGCTGTGGAAGAAGAAATGAGTTATTCTGTTAGTTTCGTAGCGATGGCACCAAGGTGTTATCAGTCATGATGGTAGTAGTGAGAAGTGTCTCTTATGATTGATGTCATTTATTTAATGTACTCTTCAGTTGCTCTGTTTTAAAAGCTTCATATCACCCTTGCTCTGTGCCTCCTTCTTACTTGCCACAACTGGTCACCAAGACCTGTTGGTTCAGTGTCCTAATATTCACTAATCGGGCCATTTTTTTTCTGTTTCCTTTGGTGCTTCTTTTCTCTCAATTGCATGAACAGCTGTCAGCTGTGGAGCTGTTGTCCCCCTGCAGTGGCTTTCTGCTGTGCAGCTGTGGTCACTCAGTGCACTGCTGATGTCACACCACATTTGGAATAATGTCTGAGCCCCCCTTGGTGGCTCCAGAGGCCCAGCTCCCCTCACGCTGCCCCTCGCTTCTGTTGTCCAGCCACTCCCAGCTTCTCTTGTTTCTGGCTCAGCTGCGTCTGCAGCCCTTTACGCCCCCCTTATAAATTTTATCAGCTGCACCGCTTCATTGATGGAAAGGCATCTCAAAGCTCTGGAAGCTGAGAGTCCAGTCAAGGTGCTGTCTGATTCAGTTCCTGTTGAGGGCCCACTTCCTGGTTTGCAGCCAGCCCGTCTTGCACCACTGTATAGTAGAGAAACATCGTTTCTTATGGTGGAACCAGTACTGTTCATTGGTGACCTGATGTTGACTCACCTCTGAAGGGTCCTGCTCTGTGGGAATTAAGGCCTTAGCCAGTGGGATCTGGGGAATAAAGATATAAGTAACAGCCTGGGGTCAGCTCTGCTCTCTCCCTGGACTGGACCGTTCTTCCTCTGTTTCCTGCTACCTCAGTTCACCCTACGCCACCCCTGCATCTGGGTTCTGAGTGTGGTGCCTTGCCAGTGATGAGGGGGTGTTCATTGTGGGTCCCTTTTTTGTGGTGATTTTAGCAGCTGGAGAATTGTGGCTCAATTCCTTAAGTCATGTGTACTCTAATAGGATAGCCCTTTCCTTTTCCCTCCAGGTCTTAGCCCAATTTCCAGCACACTGTAAAACTTCGTTAAGTACAGGAATAAATGAAAGCCTTGGCCACTTCTCCTTGGCCAAGCCCACCCACAAAATGATGGCTCTGACCTGCTCTGAAACCAGCTTGGATCTCTCCTGTGTTTGCTTTTGGGGGAGTGGTTGGAGAATTGTCTTCTGGCTGAAAAATGCTTGATGAGCAGAATAGGAGAGCAGTTGTGTAAATCATTAATAAATCTGTTTACTATTTTTATTTGCATTGGATATCAGATTAAATATTGCATTAAGTGAGTTAAATATTGCATTGAGTGAGTTAAATATTAATATTGCATTAAATATATATTGCATTTTAAAAATTAAGTACTCAGTGCTCCTCCTCAGAGCTGGAAAGCTTTAGTGCCATCAGCCCAGCATGTGCTAACTGTGCATAGTTATTTTCCATGTCATTGATGATTTATTAGTGCCCACAGGAGTAAGGGAAAAGGTGAGTGTCTGGGAGAGCCTATGGTGCCTGGGGGAGCCGTGGATGGGTGGTGTGGCCAGGACACAGAACCGCCCCATGAGGGCTGCTATCCTATGGTAGGAGGAAAGGGGAAGGGAGGAGAGGGAGAAGATATAAATTACTCTGCCCTTGTCATTTGCCACACATTGTTCTATGCAATTTATATGGATATCTCTTTTAATTCTCATGAGAGACAAGTGTGGCTGGTGCAGTTTTTACTCTTCTTTACCTCTACTCTCAGGTTAGGACACATGTATCAAACCTCAGCCTTATTGGGGCTACCCCAGGCTGCATGAGTCTTGTGGTCAATGATGACATCCTGCTACTCTCGGAGGCCTTCAGATTGCTGTGAATCCAAATAGACAGATGGATTAAAAATGTTTGAGTTTTGACTGTCTGTATATTCCTAATAACAGGAGTATGACATAATTTTGACCCATTCATCCATTCATCTGTCTGTTTATCCATTTATCTGCCCACCTACCAAGGCACCTACTCATCTGTCTGTCCTCCCATCTGTTTGTCCATCCATCCTCTCACTCTTTTGAATCTTACTGATCACTGGAGTGGCTAAGCCTTGGAGATATAGTGGAGAAAGGGCGGATGAATTCCCTCTGCTGATGGATTGCATAGTGTGGGCGCAGAAGTTGGGACCTTCTGGCTCTAAGTATCCCAGGTCCTTCCTCTCTACCTGCTGTGTCTCAGGACTGCAGCACCACGCTTTGTCCAGAGTGGTATCCCTTGTCCCCACAGGTCCATGAGGGGATAGTGTTCAAGGAGGTACCTGGCCCCTGGTGCTGACCTGGCCGCATGTCCTCGACTTCCTGGCAACTTTCTCAGAGAGCCCTCAGTTCACATTGTCTTTTCTGATGATTGGGTCCCCTTATGCTGGGCAGCGATGTTATATGTGCTCAGAGGCCGCATGTGGTCCTGCATCAGCTCTCAGTCACACATGACTCAGTACTCAGGTAGGACCCTTGTCCCCTGTGCTGTGGGTCTCATCTATGTCTCTGACCTGCTCTGCCCTCCCCTGCATGGCAGTGCAGCCCAAAGCTGCCCCGTGTCTCTGTACGTGGTAATGGGTCATGTGGAACCCTAAGTGGATTCTGAAGCAGGTTCTGAGGTACTTTGCTAGACCATCTGGTGAGTCCTTTTGGAGCTCTGAGTCCATGCTTTAACTCAGACTCCTTGTCTCAATTCCACTCATGTGTCTGGCTGCTTCTTGACTTCTCTGGCATCTCAAGGACATCATTAATGTCACATCCATGATGCCACATGTCTGTCACTTTCTTACTTTCCCCCAATTTTCCTTCCCCAGAAAGTATCCCCCGTTCGGTAATCACATCCTCCCCTTTTCCTGTCCCCCAAACATACACATCCCTCCATAACTTACCAGCAAGTCCTTGTGATTCTAGATCAAAACTATCTATTAAATCTGTCTCGTTTTCTTTTTCTGCCACCAGCCCCTTCGTCTCCAGCACCTGGTGTGCTCAGAACTGGGAACTGGCTTCTCCTCCATCCCCGCTTTCTGGATGGAACAAGGAGGCTGGGTCAGCCCCACCTGCTGAGCGGCTCCCTAGCTTCCTTCCTATGCTGTGCTCCCTACTTGGCTCTGATTCTGTCTCCGAGGGTCAGGAACGGGTCTGAACAAAGTTCTCCTTAGAGGTGGGCAAAGGGCTTCTGCATGGAGGGTGACGTCCACCAGGCCTTGTAATGTTCTCTGCAGCTCTCCCATCCTCCTGAGACCTTCCTGGACCTGGAGTTTCATTCATGCTCCCCACTGTCTCCTGCAGCCGCCCAAATTCTGTATATCCTTCCCTGGCTGGCTGTTCCACCTACCTTCTCTTCTACCCATGCCCTTTCCTCTGGGTTTCTATTGTGTGTGTGCACTGCATACCATAGTGTTTGGTGGTTCTCAGGTTGTTTTCTTTCTTAATACTGAAGATTGAATCCAGGGCCCTCATATTGAGCTGTATCCCCTCCCTCTTTTTTCATTTTGAGATAGGGTCTAACTAAATTTGGATTTCTGCCTCTGCTTTGGGATTACTGGTATGCACCACCATACCAGACTTCAACTTATTGTCTGAGTTTTGCTCACTGCATCCCTTGGCAGCTTCCTAAGAACCAGGGAGTGTCCTAATCTCTGCACAGTGCCAAGTGTGAGCTCTGTGTGAGAGGAGCAGTGGAGAAGAGGGTGCTTGGAATCTGAATCAGACCAGGTAAGCCTGAATTCCAGCTCAGTGTCCACGGGCACCCGAGACTCGGACTTCTCTGTTTGCAGGGTCTATAGAGGACTAATAGTAGCGACCTTTCTTGTGGTTTTATTGTGGGACTAAACATTCTACTCGTGTAAAATGGGCTGCAGGTCATCCCTGTCCTATCTGTATCATTGCAGCCCCCACCCTGTCTTGTTATGGGTGTTGTTTTGTGAATGTCTTCTGAAAGAAGGAGGGGCACTGCTGAAAAGTGGCTGCATAGAAAAGTTTTCACGGGGCTGCTGAAAGGCAGGGCTTGGTGGGAATCTTGGAACTGAGCATGGTTCTGGGGCAGTTGCTGCTAGTAGATGGCTCTCTGCGGATGGTGCTGAGGACTCTGCCAATATCACAGTGACTTGATGTCCTGCAAAAGGTGAGGGCTGTTTGGGGGGCACAGCCTCTGCAGCTTTTGGATATGAAAAAACCAGAACCCTGCTTAGTTCTCTTCCCATTCCTGCGGCAGTAATCCAGATCCTCCAGAGGCCAGGCGGATGCCTGCCTGATGGGCCTTCTGTGAGGACAAACGCAAAGGAAGAGCTCTAATCCATCCACAGTGGGGCACAGTGTGTCACCTGCCCACACGGCTTCGTGTTGCAGAGAAGCTATTCTGAATGCCGCTTGATCTCTGAATGTTATGTACTTGTCGTTGGGGCCGGGGGAGGGGTGTGCTCAGGTGTCAGGTTGAAATTCTGCTCATGAAGTGGATGTTCTGTCATCTTTTGTCTACTGGGGAGGGGGACAGACAGCTGCTTGCAGACCAGATCACATCTGAAGGATTTCTGTCGTGGTGGATGGGGATAGAAAGCTGCCCCCGGCCACGTGGTGACGGAACCCCATCATGGTCTGCTCTTCACAAGGTTGCACCAGCAGAGCGCAGATCTGCCTCTGAAAGGTGTGTGGGGCAGCAAAGCCTGAGCGTTGGAGTGCATTGGTCCAGGAACTCCGGTGCCATTAGGGCCATGCTGTCGTGTCCTGAGTCTGCAGCTCTGGCTCTCTGGTCTCTTCCTTCTCTTCCCCTTTCCCCTCCCCATTAGCTTTTCCATTTCCCTTGAGGCACTTGTTTTTCAGATGCCAAGAACAGAGATGAGGAGACGGGCAGACTAACAGGGAAGGCAGGTGCCTAGTTATTGCTCTGTGCACGGATCAGAGGGAGACCCCTTCCCCCAACACACAGCTACCACCTGTGCTAGGACGACCATTTCGCGTGCTTTTCTCTTCCCTTTCAAGCCTGTTGGGACATTTGCAGCAGAGGAGAAAGGGGTAGAGTTCTCCCTAATCCTTTCCTGTCCCATTTTCCTGCCTTTAAGTGGATCCAAGCCCAGGCCTTGTAATTATCTCAAAAATAGATACGAAAGCCACTGTGCACTTGGTGGGTTTCCTTGGCGGTGTCTAATGAAAGAGCTCGGCGAGGCGGCGATAGCCTGGTGGCAGGGCGGATGGATGGCCCTGCGTCTGTTAATCTCACATTTCATCTCAGTTTAAGCAGGCTCTGAGCTCATTAATTGTCCCTCTGAGAAGGGCCAGGCATTTATCTTGGAGAGCCATCTAGCTTCATGAACTCACAGAGCCTAAGGAGAAGGGAAGGGACATGCTGCTGCTATCTGCCTCATTCCACTAAGCAAGAAATATATAGCTAGACCGGGGAGATGGCTCTTGATCTATTTTGCCTGATTGGCCACCAGAAAGACTGTGCTGATTTCCACTGCCAGCAGCAGTGTAGGAGAGCCCCACCTCCCCACACTGCCACTGCCCTGAAATGAAAGAAACTTCAGAGTTGCCTGATGCACATGGAGTGCCTGATGTTTTCAACAGACATGATGCACAGTTCACGTTTTATCAGAACGACAAAGGAAGATGACTGTTTCTTTTATACAGTTGGTGTTTTCTTTGACCGTCACGCCCGCTGATGCGTTTAATACAGGGTGTGGATGCCGGTCACTAGAATAGCTAACTGTAGAGCACACCGTGTGGAGTTCCGAGCAGCTGTTACAGAAGCGAGCGGGCTCTGCACCGGATTCCTCCGGAGCTGGTCCCAGGGCGGGAGGCATTTGGCCCTCTCTGAAGACAGTTTTCGGTTGTCACCACTGAGGGGTGGGATATGCTTTTGGCGTTCAGTAGATAGGGGCCAGGGTTGTGGCTAAACGTCCTACAGTGTACAGCATAGGGGCCTCCACGGCAGAGCGTGACCCACGTCCTCCATAGTGCCGAAGGTGGGAACCCACTCTAATGTGGATTTCCTAGAAAAGGTACGCGCCATAAAAGCAAATACGCACAGGAGTATCTACACCTTTAATACTCTTTAGAATTCAACAAGTACACTTGTGCGCATGCATATGTTGGTATATATACGTATACTGTACTTGTGCTTAAGGAAATGGTGAGAGGAGCTGCCAGACTTGTCTCAGTGGTTGTCTTTCCAGGGAAGTTTGTAGGTGGATGGTGGGGACTTCCATCTTCATTTCTGATTCAAAGAATGGCAGGAGACACAACACTGATTTTGAGTTTTAAAAATCTGGCTGACAGCCTCCCTTTGCAGGATCGCACGTACTTCAGGGTGATCTTAGTACGGAGGTGCCTTGACACGAGCCGATCTGTGAGGCTCTGCAGAGTCTCTGCCCCTCCGTTCTCTGCGCCTGTTGTTACAGCAGAGCCTAGCGACATGAGGTTTTCATTGCTGTTTTCTTTTGTGATACTGGGATTGAACCCAAGGCCTCCACACTGAGCTAAATCCCCAGCTTTTAAAAATTCTTTTAAATTTTACTGACAGGGTTTCTTTCCTTTAGTTGCCCTAGAAACGAAGTTGCCCATGTTGGGCTCCAACTTATGATCCTCTTGCCTCAGCCATCCAGAATGCTAGGATCGAAGGCGTGTGCTATCACACCCACCTGAGGTTTTGATTTTTTTTTTTGGTACCGGGGATCTAACTCGGGTCCTCGCGCTTGCGAGGCAGGCCACCAAACCGCTGAGCTAAATCCCTGGCCCCTTTTTGATTTTTTTTTTTGAGGTTTTGATTTCTTAAGGAAACAAAATAAAATGACCATAATATAAGGGATGTCTTGGTTTATGTGGGCTGCTGTAACAAAGTGTTTCAGACTGAGTCATTTATAACAACAGAAAGGCACTGCTCACAGCTCCAGAAGCTGGAAGGTCCACAACCAAGTTACTGGCATGGTTAATGTCTGCTGAGGAGGGCTCCTACTCGGCTTCATGGATGGCGCCTTCCAGCTGTGTCCTCTCGTGGAGTGGGGGAAGGGCTGGCTCCCTTCTAACTCTTTTTATCAGGTACTTATCCTGCTCACCAGGGTGGAGCCTTCATGACCTAGTCACCTCTGAATACTGCTGCATCAGGGATTAGGTTTCAACACATGGCTTTTCGGGGGATACAGACCCTCAGACCATAGAGGGAAAAGCAGTTAAAGATGATTAGAAGTTTTTAAAACCACCTCAGATGAACAGCTACCTGGAGATGCAACCACCACTGGACATCTGCACGAGTCAAATTACCCCTGGTTCCCGTGTGTCAGCAGCACAGGGAGAGGTGTGTGGAGCCAGGGAAGGGCTGGTGGTGTTGCCACCACTGGGTGAGAAGCAGGATGCCATGCAGACACAGAGGTCCTGGTGGTAACTAAACTCAGGAAGAACTCAGAGACAGCACTGGGGCCTCAGGCTCCAGGTGCTGTGCAGGCAGGGATGCCTTCCTTGTGTCAGTCGGGGAGGGGTTGTGGCCAGTGGAAGAGGGGTGGTTGGCTTGGGCCTTGTGGTGTTGGGGTGCCACTGAAATGCCCAGTGGGAGAAGCCAAGGGGACAGTCATTTGAGTCTTGAGCTCAAGAGAACAGTCAGAAGGAGACATGCACAGGAAGAGCCCCTCTGAGGAGACCCAAGGCTGGCATGGGTGAGAGGTGGTTCTTGGGAGGGCCAGGGAGACTCCTGTGCACAAGGAAAGGGCTGAGAGGAGGATGCACCAAGAGAAGTCAGGAAGGACAGGGAGTGGAGAGTCCCTGCAGCTGCTCCAGCTGGGCTGTGGTGGGTGGCAGGACCCAGGTGCTGAGTAGTCATCTCCTCTCCTAGGCAGTAAGTGCCGTGCGGGCAGGGCTGGTCCATTTAGACTCATGTTGCATCTTTGATGTTGGGCACTGCACTGAGCATGAATAGAAAGAAACAAATCCGGCTGCTCTGGTCACTCGTCGGGTAAGATTTGGGTTATTCTCTGAGCCCCAAGGGGGAGCTGATGGAGCAGGGGACTGGAAGATTATAAAGGGGAGAAGATAGACAGAGTAAAGGCTGGGCAGGCTGAAAGGCTTGGCTTTGAGAGCCCCGGGACAGGCTGGTGTCTGTTCAGCCCTTCTGCGCAGACATGGCCTCAGCCTGATGCTGCCACATACTGCCAGTGCCTCCTTTGAGAGCTCAGGGCAGAGGCTCCGAGGTGGTACTGCAGCCTGGAGACTAGAGGGAGAATTAGGGTGTCTATGACAGTCTCAAACCCTCTTGCTTACATCTGGAAAACAGGAAGAAAAGATGCAGACCTACTGGGGTAACAGCCTGTATTAGCCCACCAGGGCTGCCAGGCACAGTAACAGACCCTTGGTGGCTGGACATCAGAAATGTGGACCTCACAGATCTGGAGAGACAGGAAGTTGCTGATGTGGTGTCAGCAGGCTTGGTTTCTTCTGAGGCCATGAGGTCCTTCCAGGGTCCCTCCTCTTGGTGTGTGAGTCCCTGTTGTCTCTGGTGTGTCTGAATTTCCTCCTCTATGAGGACACAGGGCAGATTGGACCAAGCCATCACAAACATCCTCACTTTAGCGAAAGGACCTCGTTAAAGACCCTCTCTCTCTCTGTCAGTCACATTCTGAGATCCTGGGGCTTCAACAGAGGAGGTAGGGGCACTGTTCCCTTTACATGGGGACAGGAGCAGCTGACCCTTCAGGCACGTCTCCAGCTGAGGCTGCAGCTCAGTCTTAATCCAACTTTTCCCTTCATTTGCTCAAGACGGCACTGACTTGTCCTAGCCTATGTTGTGAATTTCTTGGTCATGGATTTGACGTAGGAGGAACTGGAGCTCAGCAGATGGTGGAGGAGGCTGTGGTAATGATGTCTTCTTCATGGCCAAGTCTAGGGCCAAGACTTGGGTAGCAGGGCAGAATGTGTCTATTCTCTTTGGCCCTGTGGCTCTGATGTGGCTAAACGCTTCCGTCGTCTTGAGCCTGGAGCCCTTTTGGGGATTTGCCAGAGTTGGGAGGGGAGTTTCGTGGCTGGACAAAGTCTGGGAAAAAAGTTTTGTTGTTTCTCTGCTCTGGATTTCTGGTACAGTGGCACCTTGGTTCACGAACTTAATTCTTCCCACGATTTTGGTCGCAAATGAAATTGGCCAAGAACCTAAACAAATTTCCCTATAAGGTCAACATTGAACTTAACTGTTGAATTTGATTTGGTTCACATCCAATTTGGTTTGTGACTAGAATTGTGCAAAGAATTAAGTTTGTGAACTGAGGTACTGTCGTACCAAAGCTGGGCTGAAGGGCGATTTTGAGCTTCAGGGAAGGGAGAGGGAGTTAATGGTGCTCAGCCTCCCTTGGTGTGGGTGCCATCATGACCAATCCAGAAGCATGGTAGAAGTGTAAGCTGATGTGTGTGTGTGTGGAGGGGAGAAGGTGTCCTGGGCTTGGGCAGGCTGGCCTTCAGAGTTCCATTTAGAATCTGTGTGATCAACATTTCTCTTTCACCTTCATGGGAACCCTCCAGGGAGGAGCTGATTGGCTCCTGAGGCTGCCCATGAGCCTGGGTGGACCCCTCCGTGGTGCTGCGTTTGGTAAGCTGAGAAGCTAGGGGTCTGACCAGGCTGGGCTGCTTGGCTACATCCGGTCCTGGAGGGTGGAATGGGTTATTTCCACCGGTATGACCTAAAGCTTGAGCATGTGTGTGGAGTGGGGTCTTCCTGGAGACAGTGGAGCTGTCCCCGGGTTCCTATCGGAAATGCTAGTTCAGGAGCGGGGGTGTTTGTAAGGGGCAGTAAAATCTTCCGGTGTCTTCCCATTTTCCTTCAGTCTCTGTCTTTAAGGCTGACCATCATCTGGCTTCAATCTCCTGTCTTTCTGTCTCCTTGTTACTGATCACCCCTGGCTACTCTGCCTTTCTCCTGCTTCCTGTCCATTGTGGCTGCTCCAGGTCCCTTGTCCTTGTCATCCCTCCAGATATCTGGCTCCTTCTTGACATTCCACCCTCAGCGCTCTGTGACCCCGCTGAGGTGGCACCCAGTCATTCCCCACCCAACAACCCATCTTGTCCATGTTCTGGTATCATCTTCATAGATTAGCTATTTCTTGTTTGCAGTGTTCCCTAATCTGCCCTGCCTTCCTTTCCCATAGCAGAATTTGTCATCTTGTTTGTTGTTAAGAATGCAGAACTTACAAGAGAACCTGGCATTTGTCAGGCACTCAACAACATTTTCAGAATGTGTGAATGAAATATCCCTATCCGAGGAATGTAGCTATTATATCTAATAAAAGCAGAGTAAAAGCAGTTGTTCCAATGTGAAGCTCAACCTTTCTTGTCTTTGTGTTCTTCATTCAGGATCTACTGTCCCTGCCATG
Organism: Fukomys damarensis; assembly: GCF_012274545.1. Lineage (NCBI taxonomy): Eukaryota > Metazoa > Chordata > Mammalia > Rodentia > Bathyergidae > Fukomys > Fukomys damarensis. The sequence continues at coordinate 18,195,846 of NW_022900946.1, read as the reverse complement.
TGGTCTGGTTCAGGGTCAGGTAAGTGCTCACTTTGTCCTGACCTAGGATGTTATTATTGTTGGAAATGATGGGGGTGAAAAAGTCTCATGTGCTTTCTTACTTGGCACCTTGCACAGACACGTAGGGGATGTGGCTAGGGTAGGGGTAAATGTCACTCGTGCTGATAGCATGTGGTCTTCTGAACCTGTTCTCCTGCTTGTAGGGGATCTGGGACATTGATGACACAAACTTTGCATCAGGTGCAGCATTCCAATTCCAGTGCCAAAGGTAAAACATCTATGATCAACCGTGGTGCTCTTCACTCTTAGGTGGGAAAGTCATTACTAATTGATCAGGAAACTACTTTGATGTCTGTCATGTATGAACTTCAGAAATGGAGTCAGTTTTGCCAAGTTGGGACAGACAGTGGTTAAACAGCTTACTAGTATCCATGAAGGTGATTGTCAAAGTAGGGAACACGTTTGCACATGTTTTATGTTGATCTTTGAAGGTGGGTGAAGCAAGTCCCCCATCTCCGCATTCTTATCAGCACTGAAGGTACCAGAGCTTAGCCATGTAAGAATATAATTGAACCAAATGGATCTATACCTTGGGGCAATGCATTCTTTTATTGATTCCAACTCTATATTATTATTGTTGCTTAATGAGGAACTAATGTAATTTCTAATGAAGCCACATGGCCCTTGGATAGATGAAGTAAGATTTTATTTCCCCCGTGACGCCATATCCTCCCTTCAATTAAAACCTGGGAAGGAAAATTAATACAAATGTAAGAATTTTTTTTTCTAAGATGAGTGTCAAGATGGCAGCTTTTTATTACGTGTGTGAATTTCCTGCCTGATGGGATTGGAGAGGCACGTGGCTGGCCCCAAGATGGGTGGGGTTGGTTTAAAAGGTAAGGAGGCATCGCAGGGGTGCTGATTTTGTAAGTCACTGTCATTTATGAGGAGCAGGGCAGACTCTGCACCTTCCTGCCCCTGCCTCTCCCAGTGCAGTCACTGTTACAGAGCCCTCTGAGCCGCTTCCTGTTGGCTGTCAGTCATGGGTAGAAGAATTTGGTCATCTTTCATGACATTTTTATTGAGGTGAAATTCACACACCATAACATTAGCCATTTAGAATGATCAGTGTATTTACAGTGTTGTGCACCCATTGTATACTTCTAAAATGTTTCTGTTACTTCTGGGTGAAGCCTGTATCCACCAGGCATTGGCTCCTTCTTCCCCTTCCCCCTGGCCCTGGCCTCTGCCCATCTGTATCTGTCTCCATGGGGTATTTCATAAAAATGGAATCATGCAGTGGGAGACCTTTTGTGTCTGGCTTCTTTCATATAGAAAACAGTCCTGTGGTTCCTCAGCAAGTTAAGCATACAGCGATCATGCAGTCAGTGATTTCACTGCTAGGAACCTACCTAAAAGAACTGAAAACAAGCAATAAACAATATAAAAACCCAAACACAAAAGAACTGGAAACAAAGACTTGGCAGGTGCACAGGTATCTCCACATTCACAATGGCACCTGTTCCGCAACAGCCAAAAGGTGGTGGCCCAGTGTCGGTCGCTGGATGAGTGGAGAAGCTCTGTTCATGTAAAGGAGTATTGCAGAGTGAGCCGTGAACAGGCAGGAAACACTGACCCAAACCACAGTCCCATGAACCTCCGAAGCGTTGTGCTGTGCAGCTGCCTTTGCCGAATTCCGGTCCCTCATAGTGTTGACCTGGCTGCTGGCTCAGGGTGCAGCTGGACGCTGTGCTCCCAGGAGATGGGTCTGCTCAGCATGGAGGCTGTGCATCCCTGGGCCTCCTGTCCAGCTGCTTAGTTCAGCCATAGCCCTAGGTGGGGAGTTGAGCGGAGAGCTTCTGGGGACTGTGGTGGAAAGGTTCCTTCTCTCCTCCTAGGTGCGGCTGGCTCCAAACTCCACTTCAAGGTGGAGGTGCTTGTCAGAGTCCATGTGCTCTGTGAGGAGCCTCTGCTGGTGGCCTGCCTGGGGCAGCCAGTGTGCTCCCCCAGAGAACCCAGTGGGGTGAGGAGCCTTAGGAAGGCTGGAATGTCTGGGGCAGGGTTGGCTTTAAAAGTTAACTAAAGAAGGAGACATTCAGTGGAACATTTGATGCCTATCGTGTGCCAGGAATTATGCCAGGGGCCGTATTTTCGTGCCTTTGCTCCTTCCACCTGTGCCCCCTGAGGGATGGTACCCCTCACCCTTCCTTCCTTCCCAGGTGGGATTCATCTGCAGTAGGACCTTGGTACTTGTTAGTTTGTTCCAGGAGCTGTGATGAGTATTGGAAATGACAGGTAGCAAGTGAATCACTTATTTCGGGGTGCGGAGGGAGCTGGATAAGGTAGCGAGTCATGTGACATTGGACACTGACAAGTCTAGCTCGTGCCTCAGGTACGAAACAAGTGATGAGTACTGGGACAAAGTGTTCCAGCACAGTTAGCGCCCGGGTGATCCCTGAGCACACTGCCTGTCACTCTCATCCCTCCTTTCCCTGGCCCCTGGCATCCCCAAATCTTCTTGCTGTCTGTGTGGATTTGCCTATTCTGGACTTGTCCTGCACCGGGAATCATGCACACAGGCCTCACGTCTGGCTTCTTTCCCCTGGTGTAGTGTTTGTGAGGTTTCTCCCCTGTTGTGGTTCACACTCCTCTCATGGTTGTGGCCGAATAGCAGCCCACCCTATGGACAAACCACGTCTTGTTCATGCGTTTTCCCAGCGACAGTCCTCTGGGCCTTTTCCACCCGTGCCCATTGTCAGTAGTGTTGCTGTGGGCATTTGTGTCCATGGCCCCATGGGAGTCTCTGGTTTCAGTGCTATGGTTAACTTACTGAGGAACTGCTGTTACTCTCTTAACCAGAGGAAACGGAGTCTCCGCTAGGCCTCTCCATGGTGTCCATGTGAGAGTCAGAGTCAGGATTCGAAGGCTGGCTCTGCTCCGTCTCCAGGTACCATGCCCCTGCCTGTGGGCCCTGCCCTGGCCAGCCTGTTCTATTCTGTTTGCTGGGTGGGAGGATGAGGAAGGCGGCTCCTCGGATCTGAGGGACCAAATGTGCCCATTCCAGGTGATTCCCAGTGGGCTTCCAGCCCCAGTTCTGCCCTTTCTTCCCACTGGGGCCCTTTGACTTCTAGTCTTTGGAAACTGCGGTTTTTGGGTCACTGGGCTGAGTCAGTTTGTTGACAGGTTGTTTGACCCAGTCACTCTGTCTGTGAGGAAGTGGGGATTCCTTGTAGCAAAGTGGCATTTCATGGTCTCTCCTGCCAGGGGCTTAGGAACCAGTGTTTTCCAAAGCAGACGTCTCGCCTGACTGCGTCTCTGCTGCCTTGGGATTTCGGGATCTGACTCAAGGTTATAGCCTGCAGTTTGGCGTTGCCCATCCTTTCCTTCTGAGGGCTGAGCAATGAGAAGGGGGCCAGCTCAGGCCCCCACCTTGCTTTTGGCCCTGGGGCGAGGGGACAGGATACTTTTCATGTGGGAGGCAGAAGTGAGTGATGCAGGCAGCAGGAACAGGTAGGTCCCACCCTGGGCCCCACAGGAGCTAAGTGCTCTGCCTGGAAAGGGTCTCCAGGCCTCCGCTCCCGAGAGTGATAAAGCAGGCAGGGAGCTGGGGAGTGTTTCCACGCACTGCGTGCACAGCTCTCGGTGGCAGTAATTCTCTGACCTTTTAAAATGGATAAATCTCCTTGGCAGGGGTGTCTTTCTAAAGCTTACCCCGCAGTGGGGATGGAGGCCGTGGTGAATAAGGTGGAACCAATGAGAAGATCTGTTATCCTCCGGGGGTCTGTCTCAGAGACCTGCCATGCCCATGGCTCCACTCTGGGCAGAGTGGGTAGGAAAAAGTGTCCCTAGCTGGAGCCCAGTCCTCACATCACCTCCCAGAATGATGAAAGCAGGCAGGCCGTTTTTCAGATTGCGCTGGATTTCCTCCTCTCATCACCTTGCCTTTGTCTGCCCCTTTGTAAGCTCTGATGGACACTGTATTCTTGGGTCTCTGTGATTCACTGTCATGGGGAAAACAGGGTGAGAATCTTCTTAGCAGGACTCTTTGCTCTTTCGCTCCCTTCCAGCACCCCCAGGTTGCATAATTACCTCCATGGCTGGTGGCTCCCTTCCTCTCATCCTTTCCCATCCTCCTGTGCTCCTGCTCCAGGGCTTCAACCAAGAGGCCGGTGCCCCTGGAGAATGGGGGCATTTCTGGAACACCTGCCGTGTATCTGGAGTCTTACGAGATTTCATGCTGTCCCCCTACTCTCCCCATTTTGCAGTGGGAGCCTCAAGCTCTGAGAGGCAAAAGATGATCTTCCAGGTCCCTGGAGGAAGGACAAGGGTTAATATCCAGGCACGAGTGACTGCAGGGCATTTGCTTCTTCTAATGCTGTCTCAGGAACCAAGAGAGTTAGGATCCATGCTACGGGAGCCTCCTTTCCCTTCACCAGAGCCTCTCCTTCCTCCACAGTCTCTCAGTCCCTTCCCTCCCTCCTATCCTTCCTTCCTTCCTTCTGTCTTCTCTTTTCTTTCTTTGTGGTACTGAGGATTGAACCCAGGGCCTTTTCCCTCAACTACATCCCCAGTCCTTTAAAATTTTTTTATTTTGAGGAAGAGTCTTGCTAAGTTGCCCAGGCTGGGCTAGAACTTGTTATCCTCTTGCCTTGGACTCCTAGAGTACAGGGATTACGGGCATGTCCCACCGTGCTCAGCTCCTTTATGCTTTCTGAGCGTTGTCTGAGCTCTCTGTCGAGACTGGGCCTCGCCTCCGGCTATCAGCTGTGTGTACATTCCCAGCACCTTCCATCTGCAAGGCTGGGGCTGGCTTCACAGGGATGATTTCCTAGCAGGAGAAATGCTTGTCCCTGCCCACAGTGTCAGCTCTAATTAGCAGTGTAATTAGAGCAGGATTTACCATCTGATCCTCTGTGGAAGCCACATGCCTGTCTGCCCGCCTCTGGCTAGAGGGTGTCTGGATCCCCAAGGATGGTGGTGTTGGGCCCTGCAGAACCATGGGAAGTAATCTGTTCAGAGTTTTGTGCAAATATTGTCACTCTGGGGATTCCCCTGGCTCTAAGAATAGCATCCAGTTGCCCTGACAGGATCCGGCTCTGTTGCCTCTCTTACCTTGCCTCTCCACCTGCCTTGTCCCTGAGACCCTCAGACCCAGTGTCACTTCTCCTGAGGACTCTCCTGCCTTCAGCCTGCTCTTCCTCAGGCCCGTCTTTAATCTTTTCCTCTGTACTCAGCACTCTGAATATGATCTTTCCTTGTTCTCAAGTGTATTTACTGGTCTCTTACCCTTGAAATGTGAGCTTCCCACAGACAATGTTTCCCTCGCTCTGCTGACTTGTCCAGTGAATATTTATCAGAGGAAGAATGGAGACCTTGCCTGACACCTTGAGACTCTTAGTGCACTCTGTTATATCCAGTGACCTCTTGTCATGCCTCTACTTTTAATTACTTTGCCTACTTACCTTTTTTTGGTACATGATAATTCCCAATTCTGTACCATGTCTTTTTCTTCCAGTGAATCCTCAGCATCTTGATAGGGAGCAGATACTCGATACATGTGGGTGGGTAGATGGTTGGGTGGGTGGATGGAGAGGGTAGATGGGTAGATGGATTAAAGGCTTGGTCCATTCCATGGATGGATTGATGGGTGGTTGATGAGTGGACACATCTGGTTATACTCTCCTGAGTTTATGATCATGTTCCAAAGGAAATAAAAACTTTCTTGGCATTGTTCCAGCTGGATCACCTGACTCCATCCATGCTCTCTCAGTGGCACCCCTCGGCCCATACTTATTCATTTGTAAGCGTCAGAATCTCGTTGACACAACATCACTTCTTAAGAATTAATTTCTATTTGTATAATGGTACAGACTGAGAGCGTAGCCTCAGCAGCAGCTACCGAGGGGACATCATTAAAGCTCAACCTGTGAGTTAATATGTGATTAAAAATACCCTGTGGACACTTGTAAAGGTGCGCTCTCTGTCTGACAAATCTTATTAATTTTACAATGCTGGAGCTCGAGGGCCTCTGTTTTTTATGAGAGGAGTTGCCAAGTGTCTCCCAGAGATGCTTTGTCTCTGTCAGTTTCTCTAGGTCCTGATTGGAGTTTGTACTTAGAATATTTCCAGCTTGTGTCATGCAACTCACAACTATTAACCCCCAAAGTAACTAAAAGCTCAAAAGCTATTTATTAACTAGCGTGGTATTACGGTTTAGATCTAAAATGCCCTCAGAAGTTTCCTGTGTTGAGAGCTGGGGCTTTTGGAAGGTGAGTGGATCCTGAGGTCACTATCGTCATTGGTGGATCAGTGGATTTATCTGTTGACGCGTCCACAGTGAATACATTGTTAGGAGCTGGGGCCTGGCTGGAGGTGGGTCCCTGGAAGAGTGTACTCTTGTCTCTGGCTCCTCGCTTCTCTCTCTGCTTCTTGGCTGCCATGGGTTAAGCACCTTTCCTCTGCCGTGTCCCATGGCCATACTTTTTCTACCCTGGAGTCAACCTCAAGGCCTGGACTGAACCTTCTGGAAACCATGAGGCAAAATAAACTTCTGGTCCTTTAAGTTGTTGGGCGTCGGATATTTGTTCCCAGAAATGGGAAAGTGACTAATACACATGGGTTATACACTGAGCCTTTAATCATATCAAATGACCATCTGCAGCTTTGGGTTCTTCTGAGACCACTCCCACTCCTTGTCTTTGGGGCCCCGACCAGCATCTGTTCATTTCCAGCTCTTCTTTTTCCTTTCCTTTTCATGCGGGTGTCTCTTGGAAGTGGCATCTGGATGGATTTTGTTTATACACCCAAACAGAGAATCTGTCTTTTAATAGAGGAGTTTTGTACACATATATTCACCATAGCAGATGTGTTTAATCTTCTATCATTTGTTCTCTCTGTCCTTCATTCTGTAGAGCAGGCTTGATGTGCCTCTGCACATCTCACTTGTGGAGTTGGAAGGTAGGCCTCCAGTGTCCAGTCTACCTGCAGGCCCCTATGCCTCTCCTTACAAGGATGCCTCAGCCCCGGTTTCTCTGATGTTCAGAGACAGGTGTGATGTCTTTGAGCTCTGTCCAGGGAGGGTGAGGATATTCCACTCACCAGCCGGAGTTTGTCTGGTGTTTATCTGTGTCTTCTTTCATCCTCTTCCGAGGTGTTGTCACTGTAACTAGAACCTTGAGAGCCAAGTTAAACTGACTTTGATGTAGTCTTTGTGGGGGGATTAATAGTTACAAGGAATCATGCTAAGCACCAGACATAGACTTGTGTGTAACACCCAATGAAAAGCCACCCGTGGCCTCCACTGTTCAGCTGCTGGAAACAACTCTTTGTGGTCCTGTTAGTTGCCCAAAGCCTCACATCGGGGTAAGCAGTGGAACTGTGGGTTGGATTAGACTCGTCTGTATCTCCTAACGACAGCTACCCTCTCCATCTCTGTCACAATCACTGCTGCCAAGTGTGTTTGACAGCTGAAGCCACACTTAGTGGCTTGCTGAGGCTTTTACCGCCTTTTGTGTGGTCTGATGCTCCCTTCTGGTGTCAGGTTGATGTTACTGACCCCAGACATCTAGACCAGCACCACTCCAATTTTAATGTGTAGAGCAAGGCTCTGGGAACCCTTGTTAAAGTAAGAAGTAGGTAATGCATATGTTAAATAGCTTGATTTAGCCATTCCACAACGCATACATCACATTAAAATATCATGCTGTACACCATAAATATAAACAAATATTACATGCCTTTAAAAAAAGCGAATTGAATAGAGAAAATGACAGATTTGACTCAGGGCATGAAGCCCGAGAGTGTGCATTTCTGTACTCCCGAGTTGAGGCTGCAGCCCCTGGTCCTGCCTCTCTGTGATGCAGACTCTGACTCACTCCGGAATACGGTTCCTCCCCTGCTTGGTTGGCCTTGTTTTTTATTGGTCCTACAGCTCCTTACTCCTTGGTGTCATGTTAAGTAAATGGACTTTGAGGATAACTACCTGAGTTCAAAGCCCAGACACTCCGTCTCCCTGGGTGATCGGGGTTTCAGCAGGGTAAGATGACTGCAGGTTCACAGAGGCGTCCGGCACATGGTGAGGACCAGCTACACCCTCAGTATTGGTGCTTATTCCATAGAAGCCCTCTTATTTATCGCTGTGCCCTCCTTCATTCCTATCTTTGGGATTTGGGCAGACCCTGCAAGGAGCTGTCCCTCCTTTTCCACCTGCTTTCTCTGCACAGATCTTCCCCTGGATGGTTAGGGTCCACCTCCTCCTTGCAGCCCTCCTGGCCCTGTTGTTTCCTCAGTCTGGTTCTCCTAGTGAGTCTTATGAAGTGTTGGACTCTCCATTTAGCTGTGACAGTACTTTCCGAATTTTTCATAACTGACACTATTTGTGCGTATTGATTTGGAAAACACTTTGCTATGTGATTTTGCGTTGTGGGTCTGACTCCTGGGGCAGGTTGGAGTAGGCAGATCATGCGTGGCTCATCTCAGACTGCACTGCCCCAGCAGGATGGATAAGCTTAGGCTCAGAAGAGAGCCGGGAAACTGTTAGGTGTGTTGTGTGTGTGTCACAGACAATGGAAGAATGAGAGAAAAGAGACACAAAGCAGCTGGCAGTGAGGGAAACATTTATGGGTATTGTTGGGAAGGTCTGCACTGTTGGCCACAGGATTTTCCTTTCTCCTCAACCTACACACTGTTTTCGGAATACGCATCTCCTGTTAGCATTTTGTGGTGTTGGTTGTTTTGGAGAACAGTAGTGAGGTGCTGGATATGGTCTCATGGTGAGCACAGAGAGTCCTGGTGACATCCTGGGAGCTGTCTGGACTTGGTCACATGCTGAGGCAGGATGTAGGCATTAGGGTTTCAGCTCCCCAGGTGATTTCAGAGTACAGCTAAGGTTGGGGACGTAGTCTTGGAGCCATGTGGCCCACGCATACTCTGTAGGATGGTCACAATGTTGTCTCCAGAAGAGTTTGGCTTTTTAAAAGGTGATGCTTGTGATTTTGTGGTCATGTAAGTTTGGGAAACAAAGCTGATAAGATTTCTCATTGCAGTACTTCATGGCACCTTTAACATGACAACGTGGATTCTCAGCCTTGAAGACAAAGGTGCCGTGTGTGGGTAGTGGATGAACTTGTGTAAATTTCTTTCGTCAGAGAGCCCTACTCAGTTTTATCTCTCGCTATCCTATGGTTGCTTGATACCTGTTTTATTTTTTAATTTTTTTCCTGGTTGATTTTAGAGGGTTAGAAAAGCTCCAGCCAACACCTTCCTCTCTTGGTGCAGGATGATGGTGCTGGCAAAAGAGATGGCGATTTTGATTATCTTATGATCAAGCAAATACTCAAAGAGCCACGCGCAAGAGAGCGGGGACAGGGTGTCTTCCCCACCAGTTGTCCCAGACTGTCACTTCCAATTTGGAATCTTACTCTGCATAAGTGATTGAAGTAACTGTGCGGGCTGTTTCTTGTCATCTGCAGGATGCTGAGTTGGGATGAAATGGTGAATGGGGTTAGTTGTGATTTTCCTTGGATTGTTTTGGATCCACAGTCACTGCCTTATGGCTCACTTTATTTGGGAGCTCTTCCTAGTGAGCTGGATGTGAGCAGTTCCAAACTCTTTTCTGATGGGCTCCTGTGTCGGGATGGGTTTCACCTGTGGGTATTTTCTGGCTTTCAGGTCCCAAAAAGTGCCCCTAGAGATGTAAGCATGTGAAATGAGGTGTGTCACTGTGGGACGTTTCTGACTTGGGCATTGCTGTCCTTGTCCAGCCCTTCAGCCTTACAGTGGAGAGGAGTGCACAGATCAGCTGGCGCTGCCCTGCTCGCCCTTCTCCTGGCCAGACACAGCACATAATGGCAACCCACCAGGCTTTCAAAGTGTAGGCAGCTCAGCAGGGACAGCAAGGCCACCGTTACTCACAGAGCCCATATTCGATGTCCCCCACTTTCCTTGGAGGAGCAGGTGACAGGAGAGGCAGCTGAACATTCTCTGATTCCACAGCCAAATGTTACCTCCTCCCTGGGGGCTCAGCCTGGCAGAGTAAATTTCAGAGCCTTGGCATTTTTCATCCCAGTTTGGGTTCAACTTGCAAGGAATTTGATTTCTAAAAGCCAAATGATAGTCATATGGTCCACTCCAAGTCACCAGAGGTTTAGAAGGTGCTGGAGAGGAGAGGGGTGGCTCTGTGTGTTTATGGGGCTTCATGCTTCTAGAGGGAGGTTCTCAGCATGCCTTCCAGTAATGGGTAATAAACATGCAGTTATTTAATTTGGAGTCAGAGCTGCAGCGTTATCGATTACCTGGAACGTCTAAAGCCTGAGATGGCAAGAGCCTCTTGCACAAACAAGTGTGTCTGTAACAAATCCAGCATTTAGGATTAAACAGATGCATGTAAAACACATGCAGGGTAATTTTCATGTGCCGTATGAATGCAGGATGAGAAGTACTGGTCAACTCCAAAGCACACCAGCTCAGGAGTCAGAGATGCAGAAGGATGGATGGATGGATAGATGGGTGGATGGATGGACAGATGGATAAATATGGATGGATGGACAGATGGATAAGTAGCATACATTTCCCTGTTCAGATCCACTCTCTGCTCTTTCCAACCCTGCACTGTGCCCTGGGAGGCTTCTTTGCATACACTGTAACATGGGTTTGGACAGTAGGGAGCTATAGCAAGTTATAAAAGGAAGGATGAGTGGCCAGGGCATTTGTGGACTCTGCTTCCTCCATGACTGCTGCATTTCTAGGCTAAGACCTCTGTTCCCTCACAGAATCCTCTCTGTCTGTATTCAGGCTTAGTGTGGTGGTGGGACTGACAGCCCCCTATTCCTATTCCCAGGACCCTGTATTGTTTCTTAAGGTTCCCTGTTACCCCTTTCTAAATAGCTCTTTTATTAAGTCACCCTAATTTGAACAGGCCATCTGTCCCCTGCTGGGACCCTGGCTCACTGTGGCTTATTCCATCACAGAGAAATGGAGTGATGATGGTTTAAGGGCCATCTTTTCAGAGAAAACTTCTTTGCCCCATCCCTTCTGTTTCAGACCCTGATGATTTCTCCATGGTTCTGATCAAATCCTAGTACCGCCATTTGATTGGCTCATTGGCCTTTGCTTTTGCTCATCTTCTTCCCCAGAAAAAGGACTCTGTGAGAACAGAAACATCAGGTGACTTGCCCAAGGCCACACAGCTGGGAGAAGGTAGAAAAGCAATTTGAACTCATGTCTCGCTGATGGAAAAGGCTTCCCTCCGGTGTTCACAGGCTAAGCCACAGTGAGGAGCTGTTTCTTCAAGTCAGTCTTCCTGTACCTGGTGTTCACTGCACACAGGAATCCCGGGTCTCCTAAAACACGCCTCGGCACTGGAGTGGACTCCTCTCTCTGCCAAGCCGTTGTGCTCTGATATAGCGACAGAGATGGGTCTTCCCACCAAGGGTCTCTCCTCCCTCTGTTTCCTTCTCCCATCTCCAGCCCAGCTAGTGGGAGGGAGGTGTGAATTCTAGAAATTTCAGAGGTTAAGAATCATCTTGCTGTTGGCTGGAGAGAAGCTAGTGTGTCACTGGCACCCACATTGGTCTCTACAGCGTTCCTGGTGCTTCTTTCCACAACTCTGCACATTGAGGCGGTTTTGTTTTTCATGTCCCACCTTAGTTTCATTTAAGGTGGGGCCTGGTCTTTAGTTGAGCATCGCCATCCCTGTGCTTACAGTTGATCCCACATATTTGTTTGAGTCAGCTGTGGCATTCCACATGACAACTGTCATGGCAACACCTGCTTGGCTTGAGATTGTTGCGTGACAGACTTTCATCTCAGTGTCCAGGGAAAGGGGAATCTTGTTCTGGGGTTGAGCTTGCTTGGTCATCCACTCAGGCTGCCGTGATGAGGTGTCACAAACCCAGGGGCTTTAGCTCTGGGGGGCTGAAGTTCAAGGCTGAGGGGTGGCTCCACCCTTGGCTTATGGATGCCACCTTCTGCCTGGGTCCCCTCTGTGCATGCCTGTGTCCTGATCTCATGAGGATACTAGTCAGACTGGATTAGCGCCTACCTCTGTGACCTTACTGTACCTTAGATGTCTTGTTAAGGACTCCATCTCAAAACACAGGTCACATTCCAAGGTCCAGGGGTTTAGGACTTCAACATATGAACTTTGGGGGACACAGTTCAGCCCAAGATAGCCATATTCCTAGACAGAATGGTAGGGATCCAACACTAGTGACTTCACTGTAGTGGGTCATAGGGGCCATCCCTTTCCACTCTTGAAGTGCCTTTTCCAACCTCTCTCAGAACCCCAGGATGTATGGGGTCATTTATGAGCTTCCTGGTACCTGGGACAGGCAGCCTGGGCACTTTTTGAAAATTTTATTTCTGAGGCAGAGTCTTACTAAGTTGCCCAGACCAGGCTAGAAATTGCGATCATCTTACCTCAGCCTCCTAAGTAGCTGGGATTACAGGTGTGGCCCCAGGAATTAGAGTTCCTCACGTGTGGTAAGTGGCGACTGTCCTCTGTGGGAGTGTGATGCACACTGCCCTTGCTTGGAGGCAGGGACTTTGCTTCCAGCTCATGGAGAGGCGGGTGCATGCCGGTGTGGTGTTGCAGCCCAGCCAGGTGGACTGACTAGAGAGCTGTGATGTCTGCGGAGTGCAGAGGAGAGACAGCCAGGCTGCTGGTGCAGAGCTCAACGTCCGGCACTCGGTTCAAATCTAATTTCCCACCGAACGCCGGTCAGTCGCGGGGCTGCTTGAGCAGCTGTGTTTCCGTGGATTCTGGGCCCTGTCCAGGCACATTAGGAGAGATGTCTTGATTGGTTAAGGATGGCTGCCGAGGACACAGGGCCGAGCCTGGGTGGTGCCAGTGCCCAATGTTTGCCTTCCCTGCCTTTTAACTGAGCCACTGCTGTGTCCAAAGAAGAGGTTCTTGTGGGCTGAGCAGCAAGTCCTGGGCTTCAGGAGGCCCCCGGGGAAGGGTGTCACGGGAGCTAGGAGGGAACTGCCTATCCAGGCAGAAAAGAGGATGCCAGGGGCTGCTGTGGACTGGGGACATTTTCAAGGCCCTGAAGGGCAAACACAAAGCAAAAAGTCATTGTTCACTGGAGACTGTAAGTAGCCTGTGCGTGACAAGTCCTTCTCCCCTGTGTTCAGTTTTTTTTCTAACATTAACTCTGTAGGGCAGATGCAACCTGTCATCTGTCATAGTCAATCAAACTGGTCCCACATCAGTGTCATGAAGTTCTGGCCCCAGAAAGTGTTGTTAAGTTTGTGGCCCTGCCCAGGAGAGGCCTTGACACTTTTAAGAAAGTGTAGTACCTGGGCAGCAGTATGGTTCTCATCTTTAGGGTTCAGAATCCCGTGAGGCACTTCCCCCTCATCTGTGAAATGGAAATTAGAGTTGCTTTAGGCTCTTAAGGCTCTGGATCTAGCTGTCTGGTTGCCACATCTTCGTAGTCCAGCTGCACAGACTGACAGCTTCCTGTCCCCATAGCTGTGATGGCTGTCAGGCTGCATGTTTCCAAAGTGTGAAGTACGGCAAGCCCACTGCTTCTGGATTTGCCAGTTTGTCTTTCATAAGGCTCCATCTAGAACTGGAGCAGAAATTCACCTCTGATCTGCTGATAAAGCAAAGGCCTGTCGAGCAAATACAGGTATGAGTGAGTGTATTAGTTATCTGTTGCTGTGTAACAAAGGACTCCAAACATTGTGGGTTGAAACTGCAAATGTTTATTTGGTCACGGTTCCTGTGCTTGAGAACTGTGCTGTGGCTTATCCAGGTCTCTCACATGCTGCCATCAAGATGCCAGCTGAGTGGCAGTGCCCTTGAGGTGTGACTAGACCGCAGATGCTTCTCACTTATGAGTGATACTAGGTGGACGGGCCACTGCTGGCCCTTTGGATGCCATCTGGAGACACCTGCTCCCTGCCTCCTAGCCCTGTCTGTAAGGCAGTTTTCATCAACACATGGCCTCCTGGAGTGACAGTGAAGGCGTGAGAGAAGGCACGCAGGGTAGGAGCCACAGGATTCTTTTGCGTAACCTAAATTTAGATGTCCACGTGTTTCTATTGTACTGGTCTGTAGCAGCCAGTGGCAAAGTTCAGGGCACATTCAGGTGGAGGGGATTATCTGAGGGTTTGAACACTTGGAGGCAGTGTTCTTGGGCACCACCCTAGGGGCTGTCTGCCAAAATTTGGTACACTACCATGTCCTTAACAGTGGGGATCGTGGCCGACAATACTAAGCATGTAGTAAATGTCTGTTAATGTAATTGGGGATGTACATGGCTTTACAGATTTATGTCTCACTGTAACTCAGTGAGGAAGGTGCCGTTGTCTTCTTTTGTTGTTGGTGTTGGTGGTACTAGGGATTGAACTCAGGCCTTCATACTGAACTACAACCTAGCCTCCCCCGCTTTATTTGGTACCGGGGATCGAACTCGGAAACTTTCGCTTGCAAAACAGGCAGCAGAACCACTGAGCTAAATCCCCGGCCCTGCCTCTTTCCCTTTTTAAAATGTTTGCAACAGAGTCTTGCTAAATGACTAAGTTGCCCAGCCTCCTACCTCAGCCACCCAGAGTGCTAGGATGACATGCTTGCACCACTGTGCCTCGCTCCATTTCTCTTTTTCAATAACAGATTAAAGTGATACGTTGTAGAGCATAAGTAGCTTCCAAAATCAGCCTGGGTGGAAAGCCCAGGCTTTTAACTACAAGGCCCCATCACTTGTGGACTAATTTAAGGAGTTTCCTTAATGCTGCCTGGAACTTCTACAGTGCTTGTATGGATCTATTCTCTGCAGAAGTGCCAGAGTGCAACCTGTTCTTTTTCTGCAGAGTAGCACTGAGATCTTCTGGTTATTGTTACTCTCTGTACCCCTTTTTCTGCCCTGCAAAATGGAGGTGATAACAGTTCCTATATCATAGGCGATTGTGCTCCTGGTTGGAATTTTGTATAATTTCTCCTCTCTCCGCTTACCCATAATTTATTAGAATTTTGACAACTCTTTTCTCTCCCCCGAAGCACTTCCTTTGAGAGGACGGCTTTATTCCAGTCGTTCTTTAAAGTAATAACACGTAAACCCCCATAAACATGCTCTGGTGTTCAGACTGCCTCCCAGGCGGTCCCAGGGATGGAGGCAGGCTTCAGGGTTGCTGAAGCAGTTGATGCTGATGCCAGAGTCTGGTCTGGGGCCGCCAGTGTTCTGAGACTGCCCGCATCGGAGAGGGGCTGAGGTTCTCCGTACGTGCTTGCTCTTCTTCTTACCTCCAACTCAGGTGTCTGATCTTCTGAGCACGAGCAGAGGAGCCAGATGTGGGGCAGTGAGAACCCGTGTTCCCAGCAGACGAGGTCTTCAGATCCGTCCTTGTTCACTGTGGTCAGCTGAAGTGTGGACTCCCTGGTGTGGGCAGGTGGGAGCTTGAGGAAGGAATATTTGTGTGGTGGCAGCAGGTGCTTGGGGTGCCTGACTTGTCGCCACGTATCTGAAAGAGTCTTTAGACATCTCTGTCTTTCTCTGCTCCGGCTCTCGCAGTGCGATGTGAGTCAGCTTCTGGGTCCACGTGGATCCTTCCTGGAGAGGGAGGAGTCACAGGCCAAGGTGCTGTGACCTTCCCACTTCTGAGCAGGAAGCAAGCAATGGTAAAACTCAGGTGTGCCTTTTTTTTTTTAACCTATTTTTTTCTTCAGTGGCTTCCTAGGGGTTTAAGAGTAAAATCCTCAACTCCTTTGTTTGGCCTGCAAGACCCAGCAAAGTTGCAACTTTTGAGCTCACGTCAAACCTCATTTCCTTCATTCTCAACACTCAGCTCAGTGAGGAATCAGTGTCCCTAAAATATCTTTGGGCCTCTGCACAAGCACGATCTTTCTAGAATGCTTTGGGCCAACTTCTGCATGTCCCTCCACTATGAGAATTCTTCTCTTCTTTCTGGGCTCACCTCGGGTGTCACTGGGGTCCCCGACTATGCCAGGTCCCTACAGCATACCATCCAGGCCCTGGGCTTTACTTTCCTGGAGCCCAGGGCAGTGCAGTAGAGTCCCAGGATGACATGTGCATAGAAGAGTGACCTTTCGGTGTACAGCTGGTCAGAAGGAGCCTGAAGACAGGGAGAAAGAGCATCTTGTTTTCTACTCTTTCCTGAGTTCCTCACATAGGGCCTTGGGTGGAGGAAAAGCCTAATTCATTTCCAGTGAGTGAAAGATTCACAGGGAAAATGGAGAAGAGAGGAGGGAGCCAAAGATGATGTGAGGGGCAGAGGTTTTGCGGGGCCTGCAAGTCTTACGGATCGGCTCTGGACTGCCCTGGATGGTTGAGGGAAGTTTGAGGATGAGGTACATTCAGATCCACTCCTCTGTCCCAGAAACTCAAGTCTGAAAGGGTTGTTTGGCCCTTGTCCTGGGGAAAATGTTGCGTTTGTGGGGCAGTGGAGCCATTCAGACCTGTGTTACTACCTTGGGTGTTCTGTGTGCTTGAGGCTGTGACAGGTGGAGTCTGAGGAGAAAGGTTACATCTTCTGAGATGCTAGAGTACACGTCTGCCTTCTCGACGTGAGAAATTCACATTTCTTTTTGCCCTCGGGGAACTCTGCCTTTGGCCAGTGTCATATCCTTGAAATTTAATGATGACGATGACAGTTGTGGGAGTGACGACAGTGGTATGACGGTGATGGTGGTGGGGACAGTGGTGGAGATGATGGTGGTGGTGGTGACGGAGATGGTGGTGGAGACAGTGGTGATGATAAGGGAGGATTATGCAGATGATGATGACAGATAAAGACGATGACAGTGGTGATGACACAGTGGCTGAAACCTGTGTGCTGACTTAATGCGTGTGTGTCAGGACCCTGCCAAACACTTTCAATAGACCTCACATTGTTTAGTATATTTCAGGGCAGTTTTCAGCAGATTCCTCTTTGGCATCACCCGCATTTGTACACACGAGACAGCTGAGGCAGGCAGGGTGGCCTGACAATCGCAGCTGCACCACCAGCGAGCCCTGCCGGACCCTGGACCTCTGGGGAGCATAGGGAAATGGTGGGATGGTCTGTGCCTTGTGGGGGCTCCCAGTGCGGATGGCCTCACTCCGCCTTCTTTGGCCTCCTTGACAGTGCTCAAACCTGTGCTTAAAGGGGGAAGAGCCAAGGCGTGGGATGACCTGAACATTTTATCCATTGCTTGGGAGGAGGGTGGAGGGCAGTGGATTGGACATAAGCATTCTTAATATCTAAGGCTCACCACAAGGTCTGAGCTGAGAAAAGGCTGCAGTTTTAATGCAGGCAGGTGGGTTACAAGAACAGATGGAGATGGATTCGTATTCATCCTTTAACACTGGTGAAGCCAGGTGGATGAGATGAAGTTCTTGTTCCTTGTCTTAGGACTCTGTGTCCTTGTCTGAAGAATGGGAACAGTGGCTCCTGCACACAGAGTGGTCATGCCACGGAGTGAGCCCTTACACACCAGCTGGTTATATTATTATCCCTATAGTTATTGCAGAAGCTCAGCGACACCCGAGGGGAGGGCAGCCAGCATCCCCTGCCAGGTGCTTGACACCGTGGCCCCTTTGCTCTTACAGCGGTCCCGAAGTGGGGCTCCCTGTGGGGGAGAGGGCTTTCCGAGAGGTCAGGGTGTGCTCCCAGGGTCATGGCATTAACGAGGCACTCACGCTGGGATGTGGATCTCAGTCTGGGCTCCTGGGGTGTCTTCTTCCTCCACCAGACCTGGTGTTCCAGGCACCTGCTGGCCTTCCTGGCATGGAAAGTGCTGAGTCCTGGGCTTTCTTCCAGCCCAGAGGATCTGGAAGGAGGTCAGGGTCAGGCCAGGCCTATGGCTTCCTGCTGCAATCCACCTCAGTGGTCAGAGACTGTGAGCTGCAGCCACCGGCGTGCACCTTCCTTGGCTTCTCATGTGGAGGGGCGTAGGGATCTGAGGAGGTGGGAGAGGGGATTTCTCTTCTCACCTGTGCCATGGCTGCGAAGTTCCACATGGAGGGCAGGGCAGTGGCCCTGTGCAGGCTCGAATCCTTCCATGGGGAGAGGGCAGCTACCTCTACCATTTGGAGGGCGACGCTGGTATGTGACAGACTGCAATACTTTATTAAGTCCTTACTAAGACCCCATGAAGTGGGAGGCATCACTTCTCCCTTTAGAGTGGGATATGGAAGTCAAGAGCAAGGTCACCCCATTGCCATTGACAGAGTCAGGACTTGAACCCAGGTCACTGTGACTCTTGGCTGCATTATCTCCTCTCTGTGTTCTGGGCCTTGGAACCCAGTGTTGTTCTCTGCAGCTCTCTCTGGAGGAATTGGTGTGGGGTGTTCCATTTGGGCATTGCTGTCTCCAGCTTGCAGTGGTGCTGAGCCCAGGGTGTGTGGTGGAGCAGGCACACTCCCGTCTGTGAACTCAGCACTTCGCTGCTCTGCAGGGCACCCTGAAACTTCAGGAAGGCCTGGCTGCAGATTCCCTGGACCAGACAGCAGCACGCAAGCCAGTGTTCATGATGCTGCTGCGCCCCCTGCAGACTCTGCACAGAGATGCACCTGCCTCTGGCACGTCGAGAATTTTGTTTCAGTAAACTTTTTTCTTTTTATTTAAGTAGTATAAACGTTAATAAAAAGTAACTGACACAAAGAATACATACAGGTTTTTGTTTCAGTATACTTTTTTCTTTTCATTGAAGTAGTGTAAACATTCATAAAAGGTAATCAATACAAAGAATACAACTTTAATGGATTACTGCAGAGTGTAGTGAGCTGGGACACCAGCACCAGCACCTAGATCAGAAATAGGTCAGTGGTCCCAAGGTGCCCATGGGGCAGGGAGGTGGCTGTGGGAGCCCCCATAGATGCCAGGATCAGCAGTTGCTCAAGACCCTTCTGTCAAACAGCACCATCTGTGCATATAACCTACCCATTTCCTCAAAAATATGACCTAGCCAGAAAATAATCAGCCTTGAAACCTAGAGAACAGAAATGCCAGCCCCTCCCTAGGGCCCTCTCTTAATTTTGTGTGTTTTGAATGAATGTCCTTTCCATGGACTCACCAGTATTGCACATCTTTTGCCATCTGGATCCTTTGCCCACAAGGAATGTGTATGTACATGTACCGCAGGACGTGGCGGCATTATTAGTAATGGCCCAGGCATCCACCCGTACAAGGGTGGGCAATAATTGTGGCCTGTTTCTGCAGTGGGATTCTTACAGCAATAAGTTAGATGAGCATTTCCTGTGCTGACAGATCCTCGCTGAGTTTTGTGTAGTGGTCACCTGCCTTTCAGGTGCATCCTAGCACTTGCCCAGCTAGCTGTGAGTGAGCTGGACCTTGAGGTGGATTCTCTACAGTGTCCCCATGCTACCCCAGCAAGGGCCAGTCCTGGAGCCTGTGCCCTTTGATGCCTCTTGAACCGTTAACTTCTTTAACTCAGTTGTTCCCAGGTCCAGCTGCAATTAGAATCGATCACCCAGGGATATCAAACAACAAAACAAAACAAAAAATGCAACAAGGACAAACACAGGCACATCCCACCCTTGGGGGAGGCCGGTACTGGGATCCAGGCCCAGCCAGCACCTCTGGGCACTGACACTGTCCAGTTTCGTTGTTGTGCAACCAGGGTTGCAGATTATAAAATGTGGCTCCCCAGCTTGCAATACAAGCAGTGCCTGGGAGCTTGTGGGAAGTGCAAATTTTCAGGCCCCATCCTAAGCCATTGACTCTGGGGCTGGAGCCTGGGCATCTGTCTCTTGCCATCCGGGGAAAGTGAGGCATCTACATAGCCTGGGAACCCCTGACAGCTCCCTGGCTCTCTGCAAATGTTTGGCAAGTGTTTGTCCATAACTAGGTAACTGTGCCCCCAGCCTTTCATGCCCGCTTACTTAATGAACAGTCACTTAACACTTCTTCCATGCCAGGCCCTGTTCTGTGTGGTCACTCAGCCAGGTGTGACCTTGTGGAGCGTAGTTGAATGATGGGGAAAAGAGACTGATACATGAAGATGATTGCAAACTGACCTGGATGCAAGAAAAGTGGTGCTAAGAGCTTCTTGAGGTGGCAGTCCCCAGGCATGTCCTTCCTGAAGCCTTTCACCTTTGAGCTGTGATTTGAAGATGACAAAGATTAAATTGAGAAAAAAAAAGGGGGGACAGGAAACATTTTAGGCACAGGCTGTATAGCACCTGCTAAGGTCCTGTGGCTGGAAGGACACATTCAGCTTTTAAAATAATCTAATGGGTGACCTATTTGTCCCATTAAATCATCAATCATCAAAGTCAGGTGGGGACTTGAACCTTTTCTTCTGCCTTCAAACAGCAACCCTTAAGATAAGGGAAATCTGATCTTGATTTTCTTCATCTTCATGGTGGGGTCCTAGTCACATTTTTGAGCCTCACTTATGGATCAAGGGTTGGCACACTATAGCCCATGGGTCTTATCTGGCCCACTGCCTGTTTTTGTCGATGAAACTTTATTGGGATGCAGCCATGTTCATTTGGCTCTATCTCATCGTGGCTGCTTTCATGTTACAGTGGCAGAATTAAGCAGGGTGGCGGAGACTATATAGCCCTGCACGGAGAATAGTGCCAGTCCTTGGCTCAGATGGCTCTCAAACTTCAGGTCCTCAAGCCTGGCTCTCACTGGTTTTCTTTCTTGGGATGAGCTTTCCCCTCCCTCTGCATGTTTGCCCTCCCTGTGAGCAAGACCGCTGAGATCTGAGGTGCTGTGACTTCCAGGCACAGGTCGAGCATCCTTTACCCAAAATACCCCGGAAGTGCTTTGAATTGGGGATGGTTTCAGGTTTTGCTTCTTTTGCATATATCTATATCATCTATATCTATATCAGGGCTAGAACCCACGTTTAAGCAGAAAATTCATTTATGTTCCATGCATACCTTATAACACAGCCTGAAGGTAATTTTATCCAAGGTTTTTGGATGGTTGTGTCTTGACTGCAACCTGTCAGATAAGATCAGGTGTGAAATTTTCTATTTGTGGCTTTATGTCAGAGCCCAAACAGTTTTGGGCTTTGGAGCATCTAAGGTTTCAGATTTTTTTTTTCTCAAATTAGAATTTTCAACCTGTAAAAAGAATCAACCTCCACCTTGAGGCACAACAACAACAACAAAGCAACCCCCCGCCATCAGCCTGGCCAAACTTTGCCAAGTCCTCAGCCTGCTGGTTTTCCATGGTGCTGCTTGATTGAATGAGTATTTTCCATGTGCACCCAGGCCAGGCGAATGTAATAGGAGCTGAGAGTGAATGACAGTACAGGTCTGCCCAAGATTGATGGAGCAGGCCAGGTTTTCCCCCAGTGATGCCAAGCTGAGCGTTGACGCAGCAGTATGTGTACCTGCTCGGCTCATTAGAGTTTAATGTGTGAAAACTTCTTCATCACCCCCATCAGAGATCCCGAATGCACAAGGTAACCACACTGGAGACTGATTAAATCTCTGCTTTTTGCGCAGGAGTTTGAAGGAAGGTGTTTCTGCAGTGGTAGCCAAAATATGAAATTAATCACCCTGTCTCATTTGTAGTTGTTCCAGAGCAGACAATGGAGAGGAAAGAAGAAATGCAGAACAAAAAGGGAAGAAAAAAAGGGACTTCAGCAAGGTGGAGATAAACAACCTTCTCATGGGGCTTTGTGAAGATTTGTGAAGTGATTTATTTCATAATGGAGCTGGCAATGGGGCCTGGATTCAGTGGCAGTGTGTTCTTTCTGCCTCTATCCTCGGTTATGTGCAGTGAACCCCTGTTGGAGCTTTAAAAGGAAGCTGAGTCTAAACTCTTCATGTGCGTTTCTCCCATATGGTGAATTCCGTCCTCATACGAGTTCCTTGCTCCAAAATTGGAGACCTTGGGATTCCAGCCTTGGTTCTAGCGTCTGTAGAATGTGTGACCTGGAGCTGGATGCCAGATCTGGGCCTCAGAGGGGTGTTGTTTGATTGGCCTTCCTGCGTTTGAGGAGGGGCAAGACCACTCAGTGTGAGCTGGCTGTATCATGTCTTTCTTTTACATGTGCACAGAATTTGGCAGTGATGAGTTTCTCAGGGCATGATGGCTTTTGGGTAGGTGCCCAAGGTCGGAGCCTAAGTCCTTCCTGGAGGTGGCTATGGGACAGTGAAAGGCAGGGCTGTGGTGCACATGTGAGGCACACAGTGGAGAGAAGATCCTCTCCCTCTAGGTCTGTTAGAGTGGTGTGGCGCCTCTGGGCTGATGGGGCAGAGCACATTTCCTTGGTAGTTGGTTCGCATAGTTGGATTTGCACTATGGAGTTGGATTGGCAGCGTGGGCTTCCTGAAGAGCACATATGGCTGGGAGAAGGATCAAGATGAAAGCTAACCAGCTGGCGATCCATTTGGAATCAGATGCCCAATGGCTTTCCCAGGCTGGGAATCTTCGATGGGCCAGTTGAGGGCCTCTCAGCAATGAAAATGGTGCATCAAGAGGCTTGAAAGCCCCAGTTGCGAATATGGTCTAGAATGATGCCTTCTCCACCTGTTATCGTTATGATTTTAGTCCATTTTCTGTTGCTTTCACTGAACACTTGGGGCTGGGTGATTTATGAAGAGAAGTTTATGCAGCTCATGATGCAGCTCCTGGTGAGTCCAGGAGCACAGTGCCACATGTGGTGAGGCTTCCTGCCGCATTGTGGCAGAAACTCAGGAGGCCCAGGAAGAGCCTGCTGGGAAGAGGGTGATCATAAGGGCTGCCTGGCTTTGTAATAGCTAGGACCAGCCCATTCCTGCAGAAAGGGTCTTCATCCTCTTAATGACCTATCACTTCGCACAGGGCCACCTCCCAGCACTGTCACAATTGCCATCAAGTTCCAGCAGGCATTTTGGAGGGGACCAATCGCATCGGCCATCAGAGGCACCAAACAGGTGTCTTTTAGCTTCTTTACTGTGTTCTTGCCTATGTTCTTTCCCCCTTTGCACATGTCCGGGTCCCATTCACCACCAGGTATTGTCTCCAGTGTCCCCGTCTTAGAGAGCCTTCCCCCATCGCGGTGGCCTCTCGGCTCACACCTCAGCTGTTTCTTTCACCCTGAGCGTCACAGTCTGTCACGGTCTTGTTTGTTCATTTGCTTTCATGTTTATTGGGTGGAACCAGCCCTCCCGTCTTCACAGCGAGGGACCACAGAGGGGCAGCACAGGCAGTCAGTGTGGGAGAAGCAGGGATGCTTTGGGTGTCCAGAAGCATCCCTGCTTGGAATTCCTGCATAGCTGGAGAGTTTGCTTGTTGTCACATCTTTATTTGCAGTTGGCCGCTCCATTCTGTGTTGAGATCATTTCTAGTTAGAGATCATTTTCAATTAAAAAGTGCATAAACCACAGCCAAAGCACTAATACATTTCTGCTTAGTAGAAAGACCCAGATCATGGATTTTATCATTTGCCACCATTGATTTTCCATGAGTAATAATTACATTTTATACACAACATCTGCACTAAGTGATATTTATATCAGTAATTATCCAGAGAAACTTTTAATGTTAATTTTTTTCAGGGAGGGGGATGTTGAGTAAATTGAATTTTTTACTTTTGCTGTTATTTTTTATCCAGACAATGCTCTTTCTCATATGAAATAATGATTTAGCAATCAGAGCCTGAAATCGTTTTATAAATGAAGTTTGAATTGACATTTCCACCAGCTGGGATGGTAATTTTCAGATTTTGCCAGGGTTGGGTAGATCCACTCTTGAAATTTATTTTGCTATTACTGTCTTTGAGATCCTTCTTTTTTTTTTTTTTTTTTTTTTTTTTTTTTTTTTTTTTTTTTTTTTTTTTTCTGTG
>NW_022900946.1:18158896-18172037 GCF_012274545.1 Fukomys damarensis | reverse complement strand
TTTTTTTTTTTTTTTTTTTTTTTTTTTTGGTACCAGAGATCGAACTTGGGACCTTGCACTTTTGAGGCAGGCGGCAAAACCACTGAGCTAAATCCCCGGCCATATTTTTTTCCCCCCTCAGATGACACAGACACTTCTCTTGTCAGCTGGGTTTTGCCCTGGTTATGGAGTTCTCTGTAGATCACCTGGCCCTTTAGCTTGGCATTCAAGTCCTCTCGACACTGACTTGTCTTCCATGGGTTCTGAGGTGCTCGTTGACCTTTGACTCTGCACCCTGTATTTAAAGGGGACTCTGGAAGGTTTCTTGATATTGTCCTAGAGCTTGAGAATTCAGATGGGGAGGGAGGTAATAAGCAGCACAGTTAGACAAGAGACCATTTTCATGTTCTGATAATTGTCCGAAGAAAAAAGAGGGGTTGCTATTAATCTGACTATACATCCCAAAAGTTTATGTGTTGAAAATGTACCCCCCAAATTCATGTTAGTGGTATTTGGAGGTGGAACACTGAGGAAGCAATCAGAAATAGGTAAGGTCATTGGGTGGGGGCTCCCGGTGAAGTTGTTGGTGGCTTTACATAGAGAGGAAGAGAGACCCAAGATGTCACCTTTGCTCTCTGTTCACCATGTGTTGCCCTCCGCCATGTTAAAATGCAGCAAGGAGCCCTCGCTGGAGACATAGCAGATGCCCCAGGACTTCCCAGCTTGCAGAAGCTGTTACCTAGTCTCAGGTGCACACTGGGACACTGGTGGAGTGGAAGGGTGGGGGAAGATGCTGTGGGCACCATGGTACTGGCACAGGCCCTCTGAGGAGGTGGCATGAGAGTTGGCATCTGATAGGTGAGGGGCAGCCTGCCGCAGCGAGATGGGAAGGAGGCACTCTTGGCAGAGGGCACAGCATGAGGAAAGGCTGAGGCGGGACAGTTGACGTTCTCAAGGCCCAGGGAGGAAGGAGCCCAGAGTATCTGGAGCAGGTGAGCAAGAAGAGAAGTGTTTGAGACCAGACTGTGGGGGATGCTGGGGTGCTGGTTACCAGGGGAGTCTTTCCAAGAGCCGAGCTTGGGGATCTCAGATTTGTGCTGGTGGTGGGTGAGTGTTGGCTGTTGTTGAGTTTCTGGAGTTTGTGGAAAGCAGAGGGCAGGTGCAGCCGTGGCACTAGGGCGGTGCAGTTGTCACTCAGGTGAGAAAGGACAGTGCTTGTGTGGTGCCAGGATAGGTGTCATCACACCTGCAGCTGGAGGCTCTGGCTTCCCAGTCGGCGCTTGCTGACCTGTGGTGCCCACACACTGGACATTGTTCTGCCATCGTGCTTCCACCTCTGCCCCTCAGGCTCACACCCCTGACTGCCCGTCCTTGTCCCCGCCTGTCACTACTCACGTGTCCTCCATGGAGATTCTGTCTGCTGCGGACCTCATTTCCTCAGGGCCGGGGTGCTGGCTCTGACTCTTGCGTCCCTTTCTCCACTTCCTTCAGTTTCTTGTTTGACTTCTGCTCCAGCTTTAAACTGTTTCAGGCCTGTTTCACGTTTGCCCTCCCTGGTGCTGGGTTCACTGCTGTGCTTGTGAGAGGCACTAGGACACCGATCCTGTTCTACCCAGAGCAACAGTCAGCCTCAGTGGTGCAGCTGGTCAGCCAGTCTGGCCCAGATGGCGCTGCTGCCCCCTGGGCCGGACTCTCCCTGCCCAGGTCCAAGGTTCCTCTTCTTCTTGCCCATACCCCCATTTTACAGTTGGGCACACGGATCCAGATAGCCCCATTTTACAGATAGCCACACAGTGGCTAGATACCTTCTCCAAGGCCTGCTGTTACCGAGTTAGACAACTCAAACCTGGGATTCTTTTCACCTAGCCCTACTACCAGTGGGATTCACCATTTCATACCTTCTGGGGAGCCCCTTGCACGCCTACTACCCGTGAGGCTTCTGTTGTCTCTTCCTCCTCTCTCCCCAGCCTGAATTTGCCTGGACCTGCCCTTTGGGGTACAGATTAGGTCTGCTGTGGAGGGGATCAGCCCTTTGCATGTGTGCCAGCAGCCCTTAAGTGCCCCCACCTTTCCACTCTGCCACGGATGCGCCGTGACCCGGCATCCTCAGCCCCTGATGACAGACGCACTGTCCTCAGCAAGTGGCCCGCAGAGCGTGGGCCCATTTGGATGTTCCAGGTCTGGTCCTGTGAGCAGAGTGTCCCTCTAGTGCTTAGTAGTGCCACCTCTGACTCCGTCAGCACTTTGGATGGTGACTCTTTTGTCACACAGTTACCCAGAGCTCACTGGCTCCCCAAAGGCATCCTTGTCCTGGGGTTAGGAGCTGCCTTTCAATCGCCATTTTCCCCATTCCCCAGCTGCGTCGTCCCTTAGCTGCAGAAGTAGCCCGCCGTGATGAGGAATGTGCGGCGGGGAGGAGCTATGCCCAGCGGTGCCTCTTACTGGCCAGCGATCATAATTTTCAATTTATTATTATGATAATTATTATTTTGCGTTTCCAGAGGTCAAGCCCAGGGCATTCTACCACTGAGTCAATCATCTGCCCTTTTTATTTTGCATCCAGGTGGGACTCAAACTTGCAACCCTCCTGCCTCAGCGGTCCATACTACTGGGATTACAGGCCTGAGCCGCTGTTCCTGTCTTAATTTTTAATTTCATGTTTTACAACAGCGGCTCTCAACATTCAAGAACCTTATAAAGCACAGTGATTTCTTTCCTAGCCCAAGAGGTTCCTGGTTTTCCGTGAATGAGTAGCAGGTGAACTCTTGAATCCCCTGTGGATGGGTGGGAGTTGGGGTAGGTGAGGGAGGCTGACCCTTCCTGTGGAAGATGACTCCGCTCTTGGGGGAGATCTGGGCTGGTTGCAGACCCCATCACATTTCCTACCTGTGAATAAAAGCATCTCCGTGCTCCATTGATCCCAATCCTCATGAGACGCTGTACTCAGAGCTCCGCAAATCCTGTGTGTAGGCATCTCTGATTATTGTTGTCTTAGTGTGTTTGCTATTGCTGTCACTGGATGGCCCAGTCTGGGTCATTTCTAAAGAACAGAGGTTTATTCCTCTTGGTTCTGGAGGCTGAGCTATCCCAGATCAAGGGGTGCATCTCAAGGGGACTCTCTTGCTGTGCCCTAGTGAGCTGGAGGGTGGCATGTGGCAAGAGAGCAGGTGTGAGCTGACGTTTATAACCGGCTGCTCTGTGTAGGTGCCCACCCTGCCCCCTTGGCACCAATCTGTGCTGCCCATGACCTGGTCACCTCTTAAAGGGCACCTCTCCTGCCATCACCATGACAAGTAAATTCAGTGTGAGAATCTCCTGGTGGTTGTTAGGACAGACAGACAGCAGCTGCAATTTGGAATAACCAGTAGGCTCAGCAGACGGAGGCTGTGGGCACAGAACTGGGGAAGCAGTCAGGAGCTTCCTGGAGTAGAGGGCAGTGGAATGGTGCAGAGAGGGCCCAGGTGTGGGCAGAGCGACGGGAACATCCTCAGGGTGACCTCAGGAAGAGAGGTACCGATGCCATACTGCCCTGCAGCATGTGAGCTGAAAGTGGCGTAGGGGTGGGGCTTCCCTGGGGCTGGGTGAGGAGTAGGCTGGAGAACACTGTCCTCAGCTCCCCAGAGGGTCTAGGGAAGACTGCGTGTCCAGTTCTGCCCACCGCCTGCTTGGTTCTCAGGTCTGGCTGGACACCTGCCTTGTGCTGTCTCTGCTGTAGGTGGCAGCAGCAGCCCAACAAAGCTGCTCTCTGCCGGGAAGCTTGAGGAGGAACTGCCTGCCATCAGCATGGAGCCTGGGGCCTCTGTGGGCTCTGCAGCCCTGGGGCTGGGAGCTGGAGGGGCTGCAGCAGGCAGTAACCTCTGAGTTAGCCAAAGTTTCTATTGAGTCACAACCTTTCTGCAGATGCTGCGGAGACCGAGCTCCAGAGCCCGCTCTTGTAAGTCAGATCTCTGTCAGACTTGGCTGTCCCTGCATTGGGGCCCTAAGAAAAAACCAGAGCAGGGAGGCCAGGGGACATATTGTGAACCCGATTAAGATCCAAGTGAGGTAGTTCCAGGAGTGATGAACTCCCCTCACCTGCCCCTGCCCCCGCAGATGGAGTTCTGATCTTACTTACAAGGATTGCTTTGATTTTTCTATTTAGAAGTGTCAAAAAAGCATGCATGTCTCCTAAAATATTTTCTTTCCTTCCCTGGTGCTTTGCAGGTGCCCCAGGGATATAGTTAAGCTGCTTATGGGTTAAAGTGACACAGTCAAAAGTGACACTGTGGTTAAGGGCACAGATTCTGGTTCCACATGACTGGGGGGTGGGGCCTGGGTCTGACAGCTTATTGCTGCTCAGGGGAGAGGATCAGCTTCTTTATGCTGTACTTTCCTCCTTGTGCAGAACATCATATATCTTTGTCCTTATTTTTGTTCTTGGGGGGGGGTTTCCAAGAAGACCTTCAGTTTTGTGGACAGAGCTGTACCAATGAGAAGACATTCTAGCCCCCAGTTCCCTACCCCTCTCTCTTTTTATAATAGCTTTATTGAAAGGTAGTTTACACCCTATATAATTTACCCATTTAACATATATGAGACAACAGCCTTAGTGTATTCACAGCTGCACAACTGTCACTACCATCAATTTTAGGGCATTTTCATCACCCCAACAAACCCCAATACCTTTCAATTCTCTAACCCCAATCCTCCTTGCAGTCCCTGGCAGCCGCTGACCTGTGTTCTGCCTTGGTGGATTAGCCTGTTGTAGATATTTCATGGGAATGGCCCCTTCCTCCTTTGCTGGGCTCAGCCTGTCCCTGCACCCCATCACAGCAGGGGGCTGGCCTGGGTATGGCCCAGGGAGGTGACTCTCCAGGAAGAGGAGGAGGAGAAGACCTATCAGCCAGTCCTTCACAGCACAAGTGGTCTGGCTCCGGATTACCCATTTCAAATTCAATTTGTGGCTCTGCGAAGAGCAGCCATGTCCCTGGAGCATGTAACCTGATTACTGCCACCCTCCCTGGCCCGGAGAGCCTGGAGTGATTGTGAGCTTCCTCTCCAGGACACACAGCTGCCAAGCACGGGGCAGGCCTGCCAGGTGCCTGCTGGGCCTTGGGCCTCAACTCTGCAAGGCTTACCCAGTCTGGCCCAGCCTCCTGGGTAACAGGATGCCCTCGGCACTTCTCTTCTGGCCACTGATAGTTTCCTGCTGCAGGACTAGTGGTGGTGACAGCTGAAAACAGACACCATCAACCAACACTGTGATAGAGATGCTTCCCACCACTGTGCTGGCTCTGGGGAACCCTTGAGTGCCTGGGCACCTTTTGTCCTTATAGGAACCCCGAACCTTGTCTGGTACCATCAAGACAGAGGCCCCTGTGTGACCTGCTGCTAGCAAACCAGGTATAAACATGCAAGGGCAGATGCTATCATCTGCTGAGCTAGGTATTAATGTGCATAATCCTCCCGTAACTCAGCAGGTAAAGAATGGAGACCAGCCCCTCCTTCAGATGAGGGCGCCAAAGCTTAGGAGGCATAAGGACCCAGCTGTTTGGAAGTGGAGAGGCTGGAGCTGGAGGGAGCCCAGCAGTCAGCTGCAGAGCCTGTGCTGAGCCCATCTGATGGGGGGGGCACCTCCCGGTGAAGTGTGCCCTTTAGGTGAATCCACAGAGGCTGAAAGTGGGTTGGCGATTGCCAGGGTCTGGGGCAAGAGCTAGAGGGTTTGGGCTTTCTTCTAAGAATGGTGCAAGTGTCCTAAAACTTAGTGAGGTGGTGGTTGCACAACGCTATGGATATATTAATGCAGCCACGGAGTGGCACATTTCTAGTGGGTGAACTAGAGGCACGAGCTTACGGCAGGCTGTTAATGAAGCCTTCTGTCAGAGCCCCCCCACCCCATTTAAAACCTGGAACTTCCCACCTTTGCACTGAACCTGGAACAAGGGTGGTGGAACTGTGCAATCACATCGCAGAGGCAGTCAGCCTGCTGGGTGCCTGCTGCTTTGCTCTGCTGATATTGCTGCTCCCAGAATCCAGGATTCCAAGCCAGAATCCCTTGATTACAGTTCTGGCTGCACATTTTCATAGGGGTACAGGAGTCTCGGGGGGCCTTATTCTATGCAGTGGGTTCCTGAGCAGCAGTCACAGTCAGGTTTTAGGGTGTCCTATGTGGGGGCAAAGAGCCCCACACAGGCCCCCTCTTTCCTGCTGGCTTCCTACTCATGGTGCTTCCCCACCTCTTTCTCCTTGTACTAAGTATTAACCCAGGGCATCGCACTGAGCTATATCCTCTGCCCCTTCAGGGTCTTCCGTAGTCACTAAAGTGCTCAGGCTGTGCTTGAACTAGCCGTGCTCCTGCCTGTCTCCCAGAGGGCTGGGATCACGTGTGTGTCCACCACACGTAGCTTGGTGGTCTTACTTGGAGGGGCACCTACCCACAACTGTGGAGATGCTCAGGATTGTCCTGCCTGTGCCGGCTCCTGTGTCTCATTACACAGAACATCTGTCATCTTTCCGGCCTTGAACTGCATGACAGAAGACCGTCTCACCCAGTTCAGGAAGGGTGAGAGGGAAGAAAACCCATTATAGCACATGTTTGAAGCCAACAGCTTTGAGGCACTGCTTGGGGGTGCTGTGAGTATGTGTGGTTTCCCCCAGGCTGCAGTCCATGGGGTGTCTGAGTACCCTTTCTTATTCTTCCTCCCTGATGTGACCTTCCTGGTTCCCAGACCTGTGCCCATGCCAGCGAGGGAAGATACTGCCTTGGTTGCAGGCAGGCTCCAGGAGTCCTGGGCCCTAAGACCCTCCAGAATGAGGATGGGTCCTGCGCTGTCCTTGAGCCCACCCCGCCCTGGGTGCCTCCTCCTGCTGGCTGGCCAGCCTTGCTTGCTTCTTGCAAAATCATTAAATTGCCTGTCCCTCCCAGCCTGCAGGGAGCTGAAGGCAGGGACTGGGTAACCCTCATCCCGTCCTTTCCAGCGTCAAGAATGTGTCTCCACACCTGGGGGCGTGGGGGACAGTGAGACAGGGGCTGCCTTTAGAGCAGAGACCCTTGCGGGTCCTCCACTTGCTCTCCTCCTGTCTCTGTCCTTCTCTCATTCAGTCTCTTTCTTCCCTTGGATCCCAAATCTCCTATCCTTCCTTGGTCTTGTCCCAGCCATCCCAGTCTAGGTAAATAAAGCTAGATCCAAGGAAAGCAAGCAAATTAGGAATGTCCCCAGTGCAAAATGAATATAAATAAGTGTGCAAAGACTTCTACTCACCCACTGATTGCTGGCACATTACTCCCCGGACGCTCTGGCCTAGCTCAGCTCCATGAACGTTAATGATAAATTAAACCTATTAATCACCCCAGGCAGCAGGCTGGCCTGAGCATGCATGGGGAGGGCAGGCTGTGTGGAGTTGGAGCAGAAAGCAGGAAACAGGGTGCCGCGCAGCCTTCTGGGGTCACCTTGATTTCCAAAGCTGCCTTCCTTAAGGTGTTGGGTGTGCCGCCGCTCTCTGCTTGTTTCCTATGGCTGTCCTGCGAAGGGTCTCCAACCCGCCTCCCCTGCCCCAACCAAAGATCGTGTCTCTACGCCTTCCCTGTGCGTTATCACCCCTTCGCCTGCCTCAACTTGGTGTCCATCTCCATCGCTCTTCCTTTGAGTCTTGACTCAGAAGCCCACCTGGAAGATACAAGATCTCAAATTCTATTCCCCTTCCCGCCTCTCTACATCCTATGGCTCCTGCGAAGGCTCTCCAACCCGCCTCCCCTGCCCCAACCAAAGATCGTGTCTCTACGCCTTCCCTGTGCGTTATCACCCCTTCGCCTGCCTCAACTTGGTGTCCATCTCCATCGCTCTTCCTTTGAGTCTTGACTCAGAAGCCCACCTGGAAGATACAAGATCTCAAATTCTATTCCCCTTCCCGCCTCTCTACCTTCTTTATGTGGGTCCCTTGGAGTTTGGCTTCCTGCCTTTGAATCCTGACTCTGCCATTAGCGCAAACTCTCTGTGCCTCCTCTTCTCCATGGTCGGAATGGGGTTGGTGAGCACCTACTTCAGAGGGTGGCAGTGAGGATGAGGAACAAAACCTAGGTAAAGTGCACAGAATAGGTAATGTCAGCTGCCGCCGCCAGAACTATTATCACTACCGATCTTAATGTGCTCCTTGTTCTCCATGATCAGAAAGGATCTTTTGTGTTGGTTGATTTTCTCCAACAGGAAAGAAAGCTCCGTGAGTGTGGGGATTTACTTAGCTCTGTTCCCTCCTGTCTCTCTATCCATGAGCTGCATGTGTGGGTACTCAGTAAACGCGGTGGATGAATGAATCAGGCATTGTGTGGGAATGGGGGAGAGTGCTCAAGTTCCCAGTGGACTGAGGTTGGCAGAGAGATCCCTGTTCTCTGCTTCCTGGGAGTGAAGACAGCATCTGTTGTGAGTGGAACGATGTCCTCCCCAAAGATCTATGGAAGTCCTAACCCCCAGCACTTGTGAACAGGACCTTATTGGAAAGAACATCTTTGCAATTTAATCAGCTGACAAGGAGGTTATGCTGGAGTAAGGCACATCCTAATGCAAAGACTGGTGTCCTTTTAAGAAGACCAAGTGTGGACACAGACACACACACACACACACCCACACACACACACACATGTACACACAGGGCAGGTTCCAGGTGGAGAAGGAAGCAGAGGTTCGAATGGTGTTTCTATAAGCCAGTGAGTGGCAGTGGCTACGGGGGCCACCAGAAAGTGGAAGAGAGAAGGAAGGATTGTTTGCTGGAGACCTCAGAGGGAACATGGCCCTCTGACCCCTTGATCGCAGACTTCTGCCCTCCAGCACTGTAAGAGCACTAGTGTACGCTGTTTTTGGCCATCTGGTTCGTGGCCATTTATCTCAGGAGTTCTTGAAAGCCAAAAGAACAAGGCAGAAGTGTTCCATTAAGGGTAGGAAAGAAGGAGGTGGAAATCTTTGAGGACTGCCCTCAAGCCCAGGACATTCTAGTTTCCTGTTTCTGCAAAGTGTGCTGTACAGACACAGTGGCCTGCTGTGGCGTACATTTAGGGTCTCACAGCATCTGCAGGTCGGTAGTCATGTGCGGCTCGGCCGGATCCTGTGGTCTACAGTGAAGGTGTTGGCTGCAGCTGGGGTCTTGTTCTTGTGGCTGTCACACTGTTGGGCTTTTGTTCTGGTTGCTGTTTGCAGGTGGCCCTGAGTCCCTTGCCACGTGAGTCTCCCCTCTCCCACATTATCCTTGTCAAAGCCAGCAAGGGTGAGAGAGAGCCAGGCCCCCAGGCAGGTGGACTTGCCATCTTCACGTGACTCGATCACCTTCTGTTCATCCAAAGTGAATCACAAGTCCTTTCCGCCCTCGTCAAGGGGAGGAGAGTGCACAGGGTCACCTCC
This sequence comes from Fukomys damarensis, assembly GCF_012274545.1. NCBI lineage: Eukaryota > Metazoa > Chordata > Mammalia > Rodentia > Bathyergidae > Fukomys > Fukomys damarensis. The sequence goes on along the minus strand of NW_022900946.1, from coordinate 18,162,690 downwards.
ACAAGAGGCGGCCGCGGGCTGCCTCAGAGTGTGACCCTAAAGTCAGGGTGGCCAAGTCCGACACGGGTCACCTCTCTGCTGTCTGGTTGGATTGGGTTTTTGCAGTCAAGCAGGTGTGCAAGAATGAGAGGTGCTGGGGTTGGACTTAGCCCTGGGAAGTGAGGACAAAGGTGCTGATGAACAGGGAAGGTGGAGAAGCACAGTAGGTGGCGTGCGGGTGCCATGTCCTGCAGTTAGTCAGACTGTGGTGCTTCCTAGGAACAGAGAGAAAGCCTGGGCTCTCTGCTTACCCTGTTCTGACTCACTCAGTGGACAGAGCATCCGTGATTGTGTCCACGGGGTCAGCGACTTAACACAGCTGTTGATTAAGTGAGAAAAGAGGATGAAGGGGGAGCGTGGCACGCAGTGGGCTGGAGGCCAGGTGTGCAGGTCTTGTTGGGTCTGTGCTTCGTTTAGTGAGCAGCAAGGGCCCCCAGAAGCTCTTGCTACTCCTCAGGGGAGGGACGACATCAGCAGGAACTTTCGGTATCACTCACGGATGGCAGATGTGAAGGCAGGCGGAGGAGGGAGAGCCAGGGTGGGGCAGGCGGGGGGAGAGGGAAGGGCCAGGTGGAGATGCATAGAGGGGAGTAGATGGACCCCAGAGTCACCAGGGCTCAGGATGGGTATGCAAGTGCCCTGGCTGGCTCCAGGGGCTGAGCTGCAGCATGCAGGGTGACCTTGAAGAGGGGGCTTCTCAGTTAGTTCCTTTGGTTTGAGGCGGTAGCCATATGGTGCCAGGGAAGAAGTGCTAGGTATGGTACCAGGACCCTGCAAAGACCAAGGACAGTGGCATGAGCAGAAGCACCCAGTGCAGGCCTGGCACGGATCCTGTGCCACTGAAGCTATTAGCTGCTCATCTAAACTCTCCATGCTTCAGTTTCTCCGCCTGTGGGGTCTGTGGTTCTGCCATGCTGTCAGAACAAACCAGCCCAGCCCCAGGTGCTCGGAGCAGCTATCTCTAATGCTGCTCACATGGCAGCGGGTTCCTGAGTTTGGCCGATCTCAACTGGCTCAGTGGGCCGCTCCTCTGTGACAGCAGATCTGTGGGGTGGCTCTGCTCCTCAGGCCTCCTGTCCTTCCAGGGTTGGTGGCTCAGGCAGGGCCGTTGTGCTAAAGGGCAGGAGGAGAAGCACAAGCACGTGGAGTCTTTCCAAGCCTGGACTTGGAGCCAGCACACAATCACTCCTACCTGGTGACTTAGGTCAGCACGAGTCACATGGGCCATCTGGACCACAGGGTCAGGGGGAGGGTGCAGGTGCAGGGGGATGCAAGCGCAGGTGTGTGGTTCATCCCGAGAGGTGGGCAGCAGTGAGGCACCAGTGAGACCCCTCGCAAAGCTCCTAGCGCTCAGCCTGGCACACAAGTGACCTCTAAAACCCTGCACCTTTACCCCCAGGAGCAGATAACTCTGTGTGGCCACAGCATTGTGGAATATTTAGTAGCCCCATGGCTTCTGTCCACTCGATACCAAAGTGGCCTTGATGACACCAAAGGCACCTCCAGATACTGCCAAATGTCTCGTTGCTGGAGCCGCTGACGTGAAGGCCTGTCGTTGGTGTTATCTGAATCTCTGCATGTTGCATCATCCACATGACCATTATTTTCCATTTGCTGCTTTTTGGAAGTCATTGTTTTTGGAGGAAGAGGAGGCTTGTTGGAAAGAAAGAGCATTGTGCTGTGCTGCACACAGGGTTAGAAAAGGGGTGCATCTGGTCTTCTCTGGTTGTCTCTGGCGGAATTAGAATGCTCAAGCCCTAGCCCCTGGAGGGTTCCCTGGAAGAGCAGACAGTGCCCGTACTTTGAGCAATGGTGTGGGCTGAGCACAACTGCACAGAGCCTGGCCACTCATCTCCAGGCCCCGTGTTTGCCGCACAGGACCTGAGAGCTGCCTTCATCTCGCCTCGCTATCCAGAAGGCTCTCTTCTTCATTTCGTTATTTGAGGGTTTTTCAGCAGGAAAGCAACAGTGCACATGATAATATCTATGGTTTATTCAAAAGCAAACCCTGCCAGGGATAGTCTAAGCTCTTTGCCGGCATCATTGATTACTTTCTTCCTTCTCCCTCAATCACACACATATATCCTGAATCATCAGTAATCTTGTGAGGTCAGTTCCAATTTTATCCCCATTTTATAGGCAAAGAAGTTGAGGATCTCGGAGGAAAAGGACAGCTAGTAAGTAATGCAATCAGAATTCAAACCCACATCATGCTCCTCATTCTTATACCAGCATTCAGTGTCCTCCCACCAGGTGACGCTGTGTCAAGGTAAACCCAGCCTGTGTCCCCAAAGGTGTCAGCATTTCGTGGTGGGGAAGACAGGAAAATTGAGTCGAGTTGTCACTCCACAACTGCGCAGAGCACCTCCTGAGTGAAGTGTGTAAAGCACCAGGTATTAAAGTTTATGAGTCTATTAATCCATGGCTTTGGAGGAATTAAAGTTTCATATTGATGATAAAACCTTCCCTAATAAAATGTAAGGGAAACGGGAATACATCTCCGATTTCACAGGACCCCCAAATCACTTAAACAATTGTGTACGGGGTGGATGTGTGTAGAGCCCTGGGGGATGTGCCTTGCTCAGAGGATGGTGTTTTGGAGAAGTAGGTTTTGCTTCTGCTGAGTGGTGGAGAGAAATGGATGGACACGAACTGTTGATATCGCGGGATCCCAAGGTAAGCATGGGTGAGAGGCCGGAGTGCAGCTTACCTGGGGCTGCTGGATGTGCATTTACTTAGGAGGAGAGGAGACAAAAGGCCTGCTGGATGGTTTTGTTCACCTTCCTCTGGCGCCCGAGCTGTCCTAGTCAGCCTCCTGCCCTCCCGCTTCCTCTCTCATTTTCCTTAGGTAGGAACTTATACCATACGTGCCGCTACCTTAAAGCAGTCCTGGGTTCTAATCCCAACCTTGTCACTTAGGACCTCTGCGACCTTGGGCGATGCACTTAATTTCTGTGGATCATTTTCATTTCTGTTTGTCTGTTTTTAGTTTTGTTAGTAAGCTATTTGTTTTCTAACAGAAAAGTGGCTAAGATAGGGCAGTGCATTCCTGTCTCTTCTACCCCAGCTTCCTCTATTGTTAACACCTCCCATGGCTGCAGTGCCCCTGCCCAAGCCAATGGGCCAGAAGCAGGGTGCTAGGGGAGCTCCAGCCCATCCCGTCTTAGGGTTTCCCGAATCCTTGCCTCATGGTGCTCCTTGCTACGGAATCCCACCTGGGATGTTGCTGGGCATCATCCAGTCACCGCGTCTCTTCCGCTCCCTGAAACCGTGATGCTTTCTTACACTTTCATCGTTTCTCATGGCCTGGAGATTCCTGGGGAGGACCTGTCAGGTAGGAAACCACAGCAGAGCAGTCCCCGGATCACCCAGCAGGGCCAGGGCTGTGCTGTCAACATAACTTGTCACAGTAGAAGCTGACCTTGTGCTGGCACAGGTTGTGATTTTCAGGTTCCTCCACTGCCAGGTCACTCTTCACACCGCGCTGCCTCTCTTTCTTGCTCCCGGGCACAGTTGCGGTGTGCTGCTTTCCCTTGAGGTGTAGGTGGGGTCTTTGCTCCTCAGTGGGGGAGAATCTGCATTTCTGTGTGAGATATTCATCTTTTAGGACATTATTTAGTCAACCACTAATTTACATCAGTATGAAACAGGTATTTATTTTATTTTATGCTGCATTATTTATTTCATTGCTAAATTGCTCTAGCTTCATCAGTGCCTTACTTTCTGGGTGGATTTTTTTTTTTTTTTTTTTTTTT
>NW_022900946.1:18062575-18158828 GCF_012274545.1 Fukomys damarensis | reverse complement strand
TTTTTTTTTTTTTTTTTTGGCAAGGCATAAATGTGATAATCAGGGCTGGGAACAGGGTAAGGTGAATGAATGGTGCAAGGTAAAGAACTCAGTGATCAAAGTACACTTTGATATTTAAAAATCATAAGGAAACTAATCTCACAGTTAATAGAGTAATAACATTTAGAATCAGACAGGACCTCTGTCTGTAGCTCCTTTCACCAGGTACCTGGTATTTAATGTCAGTTTAATAGGCGATGCTCTCAGTTCATGTGGATGTGGCAGTCTGTTAGTGACTTCTTGCCCAGTGGAACAAACTAATGCCCCCTGGTGGCTGAAAACGTCAGGTTTGTCTTCAGGTCTGTAGCACTCTGGGCAGGGTTTTCCCATCACTTCCTGCCGGCCTGACTCCAGTGTCTGGGGTCGGTCACCTGGCTGGCTGGCTGGCTGATTTTGGATGAACTCTGCTGGAACAGCCCTGGCTGCCTGGGCCTTCCCCAAGCCTCTCACCCTTGCCCCAGGACAAGTGGGCTTGCTTGAGTATGCTTTCCTGGTGGTGACATGGAGAGAGAGAAGTAGAAATGTGCAAAGCTTCCTAGGGTCCAGGCTCAAAGGTGCATCGTCATGTCTGCTGCCTCCTCCTGGACAAAGCAAGTCATTACACAGGTGGATTCCAGGGGAAGGGCAGGAAGACCTTGCCTGTTTGAGCCAAGTGGTGAGGCAGAGGGCACAGGGGTGGGTACTGAAGGCTGGAGAATGAGGGCCATCCATGCATCATTCTGTCAGAGCCAGGCCTGTTTCAGACCTGCCCCTGGGAAGACTTCCTGTGGGAATGATGACAGTAATGGAGATGAAGGAGAAGAGGTGACTTTGCTGGGCCTCTCTGGAGGTCCCTGGTTGCAGTCAGCTCCATGAGGACACAGGAGTGGTTTTGGCAGCTCTCTCTGTAGCAGTTGGCACTTTGGGGAGCCTCAGTTACATAGGCAGAGTGTCCCGCCTCCCTGTCAGCAGGGTTGTGGGGTGGTGGGATCAAGTCCAAGGGAGAGAGTAAACCTGGAAGGCAGCCTGTGGGGTTTGCGTGGTAGCAGAGGTGCTTTGACCCCCAGGGTCTGCTGTCTCACCGAGCTCCCCCTTCAACAGACTGGCTCCCAGGCACTAAAATCAAATCCACAGCACTACCTTTGCAAAACAGAGATGGCTTTGAGATATTGGAAGATGAATTTCTTTAATTTTTGCCTAATGGAAATTCTTTATGCTTGATCAATCCAGATCTGTTTGAAGCAGTGGCTGCTATAAGTGAAGTTCATCTGAGGTTATTCACGTTGAAATTCAATACCCAATAGTCTGGGGAAGTGTGGCAGGTTCTGCTACGAAAAGCTCTGGGAAGTACTCAGGCAGGGAGTTGGGGGTGGCGCTGGCCATGCTGCTCTGCCTTCAGAGGTGCCGGGTGGGGTGGGGGACGCTCCCCGCACTCCTCCAGTGGCTGCTCAGGCTCCCTCCTGGGCACATTCCCACGCGCAGTCGCACTCAAACCTCACAGCATCCCCGTGAGGTAGTCTGTGAGTATCTCAGCTCTAACGGTGAAGCTGAGGAGTAGAACAGTGTCACCAGACCAGTGATCGGCAGAGTCAGATTTGAGCCCCTGAGCTTCGCCCCGACTTCACCTCCCTTTCAACTGTGGGTAAAGGGAGCTGCCCCTAGCTGTGTGAGTGCTGCTGCCCTGGCTGAGTACGATCAGCAAAGAGCATCGACTGAGCCCGGGTGCCTTGTGAGTCCTGTATCTCAGGCAGAGATGCTTCCCCTTGAAGGAAGTCAAGCTTGATAGTCATCCATCACATACTAGCTCTCGTCACTTCCTATTCCCTGGCACTTTCTGTCTCCCATCACTTCCTGTATCTATCCCACGGTACTTCTGGTCTCCCAGGATGATATTCCCCATATCACTTCCTGTCTCCCTTCACTCTTTCTCCCATCGCTGCTTATCTTCCATCCCGGCCTTGTTACCAGCCTTGGGTAAGTTTCCTGACCTGCCCTAGTCCTGGTCCCTGTATTGTTTAGTATGGCATAAAAAGGCCTACATTTTAGAGCGAGAATGAGAATTAAATATGATCATGTATGTGACTTATTCAGTACAGTGGTTTTTCACTTCTCAGCATAGGCACTCCATAAATCTTGATTTGTCCCTGACTTTCCTAACCTTGTGGTTCTTCCTCTCGAAAGTCTCCTAGGTAAGTTGAGGTATGACAGTGATTAGGAAACATGTTAGAAGACCTCTGTGGGTGTGCAGATACAGAAAACAAGACAAGGATCATAAAAAGGATGCTCCGTAGTCTCCAGAAACAGAAGCCCACTTAGCCTCTGTCAATCAGAGGGCTTTGCTCAGATGGTACAGGTTCATCTCCCACCAGGTCATTGGGGTGTGGAGCTGGGATCAGGAGGCACGGGCAGCTCCTCTCCTTGGCTCTGCTCAGGGGCCATGTAGGTGGCTGTTCTGCTTCTGCCCACTTAACCTGTCCACAGCCAGCTGGTGATGGTGCCTCCACATGGGGCCTCTGCTTGGGGTCGGCAGCATTCTTCACCTTGCCTTTCAGACTATTGGCTCAATTTATCAACCTACTGGTTCTGAAATCCCTGAAGACAGGCTGATTGGCTAATCTCTGCATGGTTGTCCAATCCGGGTCCAATCATTTGTGAACGGTGGTTCTACCTTTGTCAGGGGCTGCAAGGACTAAATTTTCTGGGAGGTACGACTGGGGAGATAACGTCTGCCACCCCCAATCTTCTGGGCCTTCTGCAAGCTCATTAAGGGGAGATCACAAATAGATCACGGACTTTCCCTTCTTTGCCCACTTCCTCTTCCTTCGCAGAGTAATTTAGACCCAAGGGGTCGAAGGCTGAGGAAGTAGTACTGAGTTCCTTAATCTCAACTGCTGCAGGCATGGTGGCTTTTAACGGGAAGATTTCTCATGGATCCTCAGTACTGACTTAAATTATGTGAGATAAATGTTAAACTTTGTATTACTTAAGCAGTTACTTAAATACTTTAGACATAAACTTACCTATAAATACCTTATGCTTCTGGCTTTTATAGAGCTGCAAATGAATTTATAAATTAAATACAAACAGACCTGCAAAACCAATAAAATCCAAATAGGCAACATTAATTGAATGTGACAGTTGATGTTCGTTCACAAAACTCAATCACTTCTCGTAGAAGTGCTGACTTCACTGTCTGCTAGTGGGGGAGCCCTTTTGCTTTGGAGGGGCCTGCATAAGCCATTCCTCCTCCTCTGTTTTCTCTCTGCAAAGGGACCTTTTCTTTTTAAACCTTCACTGTTGACCTTCATCAATGATATGCTAAGATTGCCTCATCTCTTTCCCATCAGTTCATGACAACTCAGGTTTTACCGCTTGGGCTTGGGGACAGCTGCAAATACTCGGGCATCCAGCCACACAAAGTCATTAGAAAGGCGAATCGGGTGAATTGGTCAGGGTCAGAAACACCTGACATCTATAACTTAAAGTGGAGAGGTTTCTCTTGGCTCATGCTTTTCCAAGGCTTTGGTCCATGGCTGGCTGGCTCCAAGACAGACAGGGTGGGGCGAAAGGTCATGGTGGAGCAAAGCTGCTGAACCGGGCAGCCAGTAAGCAGGGAGAAAGCAAGAAACCAAAGCAAGAGCGATATCCCCTCCAGAGACATGTCCTCAGGGACACAGCTCCTCCGCCTGGACCCCACCTTGTAACAGCACATGCACCTAGAAAGCCACTAGTGAATCAGCCCACTAATGAGTAGAGTGCTCTCATGATCCGCCACCTTCCAAAAGCCCCACTGTTGAACACATGACACTTTGGGGAGACACTTTAGATCTAAATTATAACATCAGATGACTCTGAAAGTGCATAGATTGATTTAGATTGGATCTTTTTTGAAATTAGCATTTAAGAAAAGTTAACAAAAGACACAGGAAAACTCATAAACTCACAGAACTCTGTCCATGCTTAGAAGTTCCAGACAAGACTTGGGTTAGTGGTTGCTGGGTTCTTCAGAAGCGTGTACCCAATAAAGTCCCAGTTCTCTTACTGTACCTTCTGGTGAAGCACAAGTCCCGCCCTGCACTGAGCATACTTGCTGTGGGACTTAGATGATGGAGGTTCAGACATTGCACTGAAAAACACAAGTTCAAGATGATGGCTAGAGTGGACTGAACTGGGGCCTCCTCTGCTAACAGTAATACCTCAGAATGTGGCTATATGCGAAGACAGGGCCTTTAAAAAGGTAATGAAATGGGTCGGAGATTTATCTCAGTGGTGCTGCTGCTGGCCTCGCAAACGCAAGGTCCTGAGTTCAATCCCCAGTAACAACAACAACAAAAAAGTAATGAAATTACCTTGTTTGCATTTACTGTAATCTCACTTTGCAGTGAGATCATTGTGGGGAGCCGCACTTCAGTGTGACTGATGTCCTTCTGAGAGAAGAGATTATCTCAGAGGCACATACCTCTGGAAGCCACTGGAGGACACGGAGAAGACACCTTCTCCAAGCCAAGGACAGGGAGGTCTCAAAGGGTACTGCATGCTGATCTTGGCTTCAGATCAGATCTTCTAGCCCCTACAACTGGAAGGAATTAAATCTCCATTGTTTCACTCTGTGGAGCTTTATGACCTAGGTTTTGATGCTGAGATGATGGTTCCCAGGCCCTGGGACAGCAATTTTACTGTCCTGTTTGTGAGCCATGTTCCCCATTTTTGTCCCCTCCAGGGAGGCAGAGGATTGGGAAGAGGGGATGCGGCAAACCCTTGGGACAGCACAGGGAGGGAGGTGTAAAGCATCCATCTGGACCTGCCAGGTAGCATGTAGTGAGTAGGTCCAGAGCCCCCAGCTCTACACCCATCCTGCCTGGGATGAGCGGCTGGTCCTTCAGCACACTGCCCATGTGAGGCCGGATGGTTTTGGCACATCCTGAACGGTGCCATTCACGGCTTGAAGGTTTGCAGTTGAGAGAATGCCAGCCTCCCACTGCTGCCAGACTCCCAGGAAGCTGCGATGACACACTCAGGGAGAACCTGCTTAAAGAAAGCTGAATGTGTGATGTGTGCTTGCTGAGGGCTGAATGAGAGACTGGCTTTCCCGCTGCCCAAGAATCACACTTTGCACCCAGGAAAGCACGCTGACCTCTGCTGGCCAGTGTCATGTAGGAACCATGCTCCGGAACCTCTCCCCTGCGTTAAACTGCTGCCCTCTTAGGTCATGAGTTGCCTGTCATCGGCTCTTTCACAATGCTCTTAGGAGGACCAGCCCAGTAAGTCACCTAGAAATGTCCAAGTTTCTTATTTTAATGGGAGAACTGCCTTTCCAGAGTGACTTGGGGGATCTGGTGGTTCAGGAGCCTTGCAGTGGGACTACAGGAAGCAGATGGATGTTTGATGTCAGTAAAGCCTCTCCACACAAGTGTCTTGCTTCCAGCTCCACGTTTTTGTCTCCTGGTAGTCTTTACCCTCCCTCCCACCCTAGGGCTCTTGCGCGCAGCCCTACCTCTTGGCCCACTCATTCCTCTTTTTCCTGGCTAATTCCTGCCTCTCACTCTGCCTTCCGCCCTTGCACGCCTTCCATCCACCCCTTGTCTCCTTTCTGGCTTCTCCTCCCACCCCACTGGGTGCATTTCTATCAAGTGCCATTCTCAGTTGTAATTTAAAGTCCTTGGTGTGGTCACGTGGCAAGCGCCTGGGTGAACGGTGAGTAGAACAAGAAATTTGCTGTTGCTCTGTGGTGTTGCCCAGCACATGGTCCTCAGTCATGGTGCGGAGTGAGTGGAAAGAGGGCTGTGGGGTCCCCGTGAGGAGTAGGTCTTAGGGCAGTTCCAGATTTGGCCTTATATTTGCAGGCTCAGGCACTTGGTCTGCTCACTTTCCCTTGGAAGAACAAACATGAGGAATAATAACCATGGTGACATTTACTACGTGCTTCTAAGAGTTCACCTCTACTAGTGCTCTGGTTCTACGTAACTGCGAGGTGGGTGCTGTCGGTACCTTCATGTTACACGGAGGCGATGGGCACAGAGAGGGAAGGTGGCTTACTCCAAAGCACACAGGATGCGCGAGCTCACAGGAGAGTAGACACTCTCAGCACAGCAGTTCCCTCTCAGAGCTCCAAACGCCAGCTTTGTAAGTGTTTATTTGTAACAGCCTCCTTAGCTGCTCAGGCCCTGGTCTCAGGAGTAGATTTGCCTGTCTCTTTCCCCTGATGTACGTGTTTTGATTTTATAAGTATGTTTTCAGGAGGAAGCTTTATTAGTGTTCAGGGTCTCCGTGCCCCGGCAGCAACCTTAAACAACAGAAACTGTTTCTGTTCACCTTTGTGGAGCTCGGAGAGGCAAGGCAACTTTCTCTAGGACACACAGGCAGTGGGACGGTGTGGGCAAACAGACCTGTTCAGTTGCAGAGTCTGCAGCTGTCACCCCTGTGTTGCCCCCATCTCCAGGGATGAGCCTATGCTCTGCAGAGTGCAGGGATGGGGCTGGGTGTGGGCAGCAGGATGGGGCTTTGGGAGCATGGGCTTCAGATAAGGCTGCTGGTGCGTGGGGTAGGGGTCAGAGCTGTTGGGCTGTGCGGCCCTGGGGGTCCCTGCCGGCCTCTCTGAGCCTCACTTCAGAGGCCTGAATATGCTCAGTACTTCTCCCATCCACCTCGGCTGTGACCCCTGCTGTGCCAAGTGGTTCTCAGGGTTCTTGGTGGGCTTGGGGCCTCTGGCCTGTGTTGTTTACATCCATCTTGCCAATGGTGTGGACTTCAGGTAGCCTAGTTCTGATCCTGGATCCTGTGTGATTTTGGAACCCCTGGCTGGTGTGGCTGGGCAGTCCAGCCCTTTGTCCAGACCTGGGTCACCTGACCCTGTCTCTTGGCTTCCAAGGGGTCACAATCCCGTTGAACCAAATAGTCAGAAGGGGGAAAAGGAATGATCCCCAGATCAAAAGGATGGAGGTGGGGAAGGCCCAAGAATGTCTCCTTAGCACTCGTGTTGCTGTCATCACCGCTATTGCTGTTGTCATTATTGCCGTCCTCATCTTGCCTCCCCAGCTTGATCATGTGGCCATGAAGTTGGCTCATTGTTCACCAGACCTGCTTCCCCGCTGGTGTTGGTTCTGCTCATGGCCTGCTGGCTGGAACCTGGTCCTAGGCCCACAGCCACCTGCTGGGAGGACTGGGATGGAGCTCCCAGAGGCCTCCCCGTGGAGAGTCCTCCACGCTTTGCCCTGATGCTCTCGGGCCCAAGCCGAGGCCAGAGGGAGGGGGAAATGGGAAGACAGAGCCCAGGTAGTTGCTGGAAGAGTGCTTCTCCCTGGTTCAGAAAGATTGCTTGGGATTTTGTATGAGCAAGAAATAATTTTCTATTAAGTTTGAGTCACTCTGTGAGCAAGGTGTGTTTGTTACAGCAGCTGATGTAGCCACTAACTCACACACAGCATTGTCCCTCCTCATCTCATCCCAGTGGAGCCTGGCCAGGGTCGGTGCGATCCTGTGCCTGAGCAGTAGGTGGAGGACAAAAGGGCTGTGGGACTGTTGGGGCCACTCAGTCTCTCCAGACCCTCCTGGAGTCTGCACTGTGCCCCCGAAGGAACTGTGTGAGGTCTCCAAGTGATACCCATCATGTGGGCCTTTGCATTTTGTCTTTGATGCCCCAGTTAACCAAGTGCGATCCTCCAAGAAAATATTAGGTATGGCTTTACTCATAAAACACAGTGACTCCCCAGCAAGTGTGTGCAGTGACTGCTGCCTTTATGAGAATCTTTATTCCCAAGAATTGCTGGTCGGGATGTTGGAACAGCCCTGTGGAGCATCTGAAGGCACCTTCATCCTCGTTACCCAGTGCTAATGGGCGCTGAGCTTTCAAACACCCATTTACTGCATGAATTTGGTCATCCTGGAGGACCAGTTTCTGATTAAATACATGATCTCTGCCATCTCCAGGCTGAGGGCTGTCCCTGGGGGTCCTGTTGTTCTCGGGCTGCTGATGTTGCATGAGTGTTGGTAAAGGAGGGGCGCAGAGCTGTACCTGGGGCTGGGTTTCTGAAGCTATAGAATCAATGAGTTTTCCTGGGAAGTGTGGGAGCTACAGGCCCCTGGCCCTACGCAGACAACCTGAGTCAGAATCTGGGGTGTAGTGAGCCTCCCTCCCTCCCTCCCTTCTTCCCTCCCTCCCTCCTCTCTTTCTCTATTTTCATTTTCAGTGGGGATTGAGCCCAGGGATTTCACACTGAGTTATATCCCCAGCCCTTTTTCTTTTTTTATTTTGAGACAAGATCTGCTAAGTTTCCCACCCTGGGCTTGAATTTACAATCCTCCTGCCTTGGCCTCCCAGAGTGCTGGGATTATAGGCATGTGCCACCATACCCAGCTTGGAGTGAGCATTTTTGAGAGGCATCCAAATGGTTCCTGCATGCTGGGAGGATTTATCATACACTTGTCTGGTATGTGGCACTGGGGCTCCTTCTGAGAGTAGAGCAAACTGGGCTGCTGCATTAGACGTTTGAGGATATGGCATTAGAGTTCAAAGCTATCTATGGTCTTGAGTGTCCACTAATAGCTCTTTTTTTTAATGCTATTTTGTTTCCTTTCTGCCTGACTGCACCTGAAATTTGTGCCCATCTGGCTGTGGATGGCAGAGTACCCACTGACTCTATCCCCTCTTCCCATCTCTTCCTTGTGCCAAGAAGGAAGCAGCCTTCTGCAGCCCCCTGGAGAATCGTCCTCCTTGGCTTACATTGTGTGGACAGAGGGCTTTCTAGGCTGTGCAGCTGTGTGCCAAGGGATTCACCTTTCTGTACAGTGGTGACGATCAGTACTCACCTGCTCATTACGAGTTGAGTCGTATGCCCTTCCCAATTCGCATGTGGAAGTCCTAACCTCTAGTAGCTCAGGATGTAAGGGAGCAGGGTTGTTTAGATGTTAAGATGAGGCCATACCAGAATAGCATGGACCCTGATCCGGTATGGCCAGTGTCCTTATAAAAGGGGACATTTCACTGCAGACACTAGGGGATTGGAATTATGCTGCCATGAGCCAAGAAGCCTCAAAGATAGCAGCAAATCCACAGCAGCTTGATGACAGGCAAGGGATGGTTTTCTTCTCAGAAAGTGCTGGAGATGCAGACACCTGGATTTCAGACTTTGAGCCTGCAGAATGAGAGATGGTAAATTCCTGTTAAATCCCAGTATGTGGCACTTTGCCATCACAGCCCAGGGGGATTAATGGACCTTTTGAGCCTGAGGACATTGATTCCTGGGCACAGTGGTGAGGTCTGTTCCTACTGGTCCTGGGGTCTGGCCTTGACCATCTGGTAAGGACTCGTGTGCACCTCTACCTCCCGTTTAGTGACTGGCCCTTGCCTCATCTTCTGTCCTGTTGGAACTTGATGCCTCCGGAATCCCAGTTTAAATGTACAGAATTCAAGTTTAAAGATGTGAATGATCTTGCTGCAGATCAAACAGCTGTGGAGTGGGGGGAGACAGCATGACCAGGACACATGGCTAAGGGAATGGGTTCATCCACTGCCCTCTGGAGGCCCCCGAGCTACTATGAGTTTCACCTTCAGTAGGTTTTACCTCCCACAGCAGGGTTTCAATGTGCACACTATTGATTTTGGGTTAGAAAACTGTGTTGAGCTGGGGGCTGGCCTGTGCAGCATGGGATGTTTGCAGAAACTCTGGCCACTCCTGCCAGTAGCTCTCACCCACCCACTCTCTGTTCCCAGCTGTCACAATCAAAAATGTCTCCCAACATTACCAGTGTGAAGGCAGAACTGTCCCCAGTCGAAAGCCACTGCTCCAGATCCCCCTTTGTAAGCCACAGGCCAGGTGGTCAGGAGGAGGGGCGCAGGGCAATTTAGGCTGTTCTCAGAGGAAGGCCTCACGCCTGCTGTCGATGGCAGAGCTGTTTGTAGGCTGGGCTGTGGCAGAGGGCAGGGGAAGGAAAGAGTGTCTATCTTGTAGGGAATACAGGTGCTTCATTTGGTAAAGGCTGGAGTATGGAGACTGGGGTGGGGGTCCATGGCCAGTTGTGGTTCCCATTTGTCCTTGTGATAGGTCTTTAAAGTCTGGGTATAGAGCATTGGGACCTCACAGAGAACCAGGAGTGGGGAGGCAGAGCTGTTGATTTCTTAAGCTCACTCTGATTTCCTTCTTGAGCACCCCAGAGCATGGGGCAGTGATGAAAGGATTTAAAAACTGTGTAGGGGGGCTTAATTTTGCTGCATCTTGGCTGGATGGCTTCCAACACACGCCTGGCATTTCCAAGTCTCATCTGCGCAATAGCACTAGTGATACCTGTTACCATTTACAAATAAAATGTCCACCCAAAAGCCTCATGTGCTCAGAGGTGGGGCTTTTGGGAGGTGATTGGACTATGGAAGTGCTTCATCAATGCCTTCATCCACTGACGAGTTCTTTGCTGAATGTGCTGTTAGCAGGTGGGACCTTGTTGGAAGAAATGGATCACTGGGGGACATGATGTAGAAGGGTATATGCTTGTCTCTGGCTCCTCCCTGGTCTGTTTCCTGACCACCATGAGATGAGCCACTGTCCTGCATCATACCCTTTTTCCATGCCATTTCTCCCATGGAGACAGCTGACTTCAGACTGAAACTGATGGAACCATGAGCCAGATAAACCTCTCCTTTAAACTGAGGGTGAGGGACATGCTGTCTGAGCAGTGGGAAGCCTGAAGGAGCTGTCGTGAGGACTAAGTGATTTCTTCTATTAATAACGTTTAAGGTAGTGCCTGGTACACAGGAAGAGCTCATCAGACATGTCATGGCTATGATGGTCCACGTCTGGTGCTGGATCTGAGTTCCAGGGACAGCCATGATTGGGGTTTCATAACCCCAGCATCATAGACACGCAGGTCAGACCCTTCCAGACTGTTCTGGGCCTTGTAGGAAACTGAGAAGCTCCTCTAGCTCCTGTTCCTTCTCTTCTAGGAGCGTCCCTTCCTTTTGTTGACAGTCAGAGATGTTTCTGGACATTGCCAGACATTCTCAGTGGACAAAATGGCCCTCAGATGGGATAATAAGCTTCAGAAAACGTGTTCTGCTAGGTCTTTCTGCTCACCGTGGAGCACCCTGTCCCCACTCCTGTGTACTCCTTGGGAATACAGACTCAGAAGCCTGAGGCACCTCAGTGCTCAGAACTTGCCCTTCAGGAAGTGCCCAGGTTGGTCAGATGCATGGGAAGCCTCCAGGCCAGGGCTTCAAGACTGGTCATAGCAGTCTTTGAATTCTCAGGTTACAGCACAGAGCGGGTGCTGGGATCACTGAATAAATCAGTGGACTGCAGCAAGGGTCTTCTCTTAAGCTCCTCACAACTACCCCCATTTTCTGCTGCCATACTCTGTGCTTGCTAGCTCAGCTGTGAGCCCACGATCAGTGCTCATTATTAAAGTGGCTTCCCCCAGAAATCCTGGAACATCGGGCTCCTGGATGGGGGTGCCTGGAGGTGGTGAGTAAGGGAGCAGACAGAGCCCATGCTGTGCAAAACTGTGGAGTCTGTGCAGAGTCTTCTCAGACTCTGCTGAGCAGGTACTTCTCCTTTCCCTTCCATCTGGAGACCTGGATACAGAGAGCCTGGCGTAGGGGCCTCAAAGCAGGGATTTTATTTTTGATTTATTATTAATTGTTGTTATTATTATCTTTTGCCGCATGGGGATTGAACCCAGGGTTATCACACTGAGCTACACCTCCAACCCTTTTAAAAAAATTTACTTATTTATTTTGTAAAATATTGAGACAGGATATCACTCAGTGGCTTAGTTGTCCAAACTGGCTGCAAATTTGTAATCCTCCTGCCTCAGCCTCCCAGAGTGCTGTGATTACAGGCATGCACCACTATGCCTGGTAAGGTGGGAATTTTAAATGCTTCCCAGGTCCTTGGAGTGATGCCAAAGCCTATGTATCAGAAAAATTATACACTCCTAGGGCTTAAAATGTCAGGTTGCTATGGGTTTATAAGATCATGCACTGGAAGGAGCTTCCAATCTGGTAGTTTCAGGAATTTTCTTGTTTTGTCTCTAAAAGTCCAGCAAAGTTGAGCAGGGCCAGAAGAGGTGTCCTTACAGCGAGAGGGAGTGGGGATTTGAGAGGAAGGTAAGAACACTCCTGGGAGGCTTTTAGATGCTCTTTTTCATGGCCAGGGCTGGAGACTGAATATTAGCCAAGAAGTTCACGAACCCCTTTCCCAAGCCCCCTGCTGAAAGGTGAGGTAGAATGGCTGAGTGGGGCCTCGAGGGCTTGGAAAGCCTGGCCGGGTGTTACCTGGACAGGGTTTGTCCTGTCCGTAGAGCAGTCCCCATGGAAACCCACTCTAGGGAATGCTTAGTCTAGGTGGTGGTGCAGAGACTTGTCCTACAGTGTGGAGGGTTCTGGCCTCCACATAGAGGTATGAGCTGCATGTGGCCCTGAGCTGCTTCTGTTTGTAACATGGATTTTTGTTGGTGGCCCAAGTGTCTCTGTGTGCTGCCAGAGACGCACAGAGCATTTAAAGTTGGAGCAGACTCCAGGGCAACTCCAGGGACTTGGCTGAAATCCCTCTCTGGCCTCTGGAGTCTTTGAGGCATGGATGAAGTATTATCAACTCCTGATGAAGATTGATTTTAAAATAACTGGATTCTCAAAGATCCTAATTCTGGAAATCAATTAGATTAATCAGCCTTGTAAAACGACCATGTGGTATGTGTTTCAAGGTTACTGGGGAAATTCCAAAGCCATTGGAGTGTTTAGCTTGCTGAGTGCAACGTGGTAATTCTCTTGGGAAGTTTGCTATGGCTTATGATGTGGCTTTGAGATGGAGCCAGGTGACCTTGCCCTGAGTGAGAGGGCAGAAGATTCAAGGAGAACCAGAATTGCTGAGATGGCGATGATAAGGAGCTCACAAAGTCAGAGGCCAGGTGACCAGGATCAGTGTCCCCAAGTCACACCACTGAACGGTTCCTGGCATGCTGTGGTTACTGTGCAGACTGGGCATTCTGTCATTGCCACCTGCCACAAGCCTGCAGTGTTGTGCTATGGCTTTCAGCTCACAGTCCCAAGTAGGTGGAGTTGGCGGACTGATTGCTTGAGCCTGGTCATGCACCTGTGCCATAGCTGCAAGGGAGCCTGGAAGGGAGTATGTGGTGGGTGATGAGCTTTGTCACCTGCCAGCTCACATATAGTGGGGGGCTTGTTAAACACAAGAAGTGGATATAGCTTCTGGGTGGCCACATTCATAAACTTTCAGTGCCATGGAAAGGACATTGATTTATTTACCAAAGCATATTCTTTGAGGGCTCACCACGATCAAGTTCTATGTGATTAAGAAATCACAGTGAATAAGACAGACAGAAATAATGACCTTTATTTGGTTTACATACTGTGGGGGAGAGATACAGAGAATGAAGTTATTAGTGTTACGTTAGCTAATACAGTAACCACTCGTCATGTACTAGTAGCTATTTAAACAATTAATTAAAAATTAAACATCTAGTTCTTAATCACATACTCATGTTTCAAGGGCTCAGTAGCCACATGTAGGTAGTGGCTACTAGATTGGGTAGATCATCAGTTCAAACTCCAAAAATCTCATCTGAGTCTCACCAGCTTATCTAAATTTTCTGAACTGAGCACAGGGGAAGTTTAATGATCTGTGCTGGGCACACTGCATTTCCAGCTGTGGACGTGTGAATCCTGAGAAGCAAGCTATCTGCCCCTGAGATGCAGTGTTGGGACAGGCATGGAATGATAGTCACGGTCATTTGGGTTCAAAATAGAAGGAAATGGAAGGGAAATAGGGATCATCATGATCGAATGATTTATACATCCAGACAAAAATCTCCTGTAAACTTCCATGCCCTAGTCATGACCTTCTAGCTGTCAGCTCAGCTCTGCTGTTTGGGTTCCTAGCTTTTTTCTCTGGGCTTATGGCCCTGTGGTCTGTGCCATCCTTCCTTTTCCATAAATGGTGGCTTGTGGTGGAATAGTTTTGGTTTGCTTCTTGACTTGAATTTTGGGATAGTGAATATCTTCTTCTACTTGGTACCCTCTCTTTTCCTTCAGGAACAGCTTCGCAGTATTTCCACTGGTATCAATTTCTCAAGAAATGTGTGGATCTATTATGTATGTCCCTAGGGTCATCTACATTAGACAAGAAACTCATGCACAGATATTTCTGAAAAAAATCGTGGATTCCTGGCAACTGCTGACATGCTACAGGAGCTATGGGCCTCTCTTGTAGGGTCTACAGAGAACCTTTCTGGTGACCAAATACTCTAAAAGTTTGCTTTTTCTGTTGAGTTAGCATCAGGTTGTATGACCACACACTTGGCATTTTCTCTGGAGGAAACTTTTCCAATATTGAATGTCTTAGTTTTTAGCATCTTTTGGCATCTTGGAAGGCTGAGAAGTTCCCAAATCATTAAGCCCTGGTTCCTTTTTGGTGAAGAGTTTATTCTTCCGTTGATTTCTTTCCTCTGATCTTTTAACTATAATCACAAGGCAAAGGTTGGCTGTGCCTTCAGCACTCTACTTGGAAATCTTCCCTGCTAAATTCCTGAGTCCAGCTTTATAAGTTATGCTTTTCACATAACTGCTAAGCTATCTGCCCTATGGGACCAGGATCATCTTCACCTAATTTTTAATGTCATGTTCCCCATTTTTCTCTGAGTTCTCAGTGGCAATATCCTTCATGTCCCATGCATAGTCCTCACATTTTTTTTTGACAATCGGTTCATTGTGCCTTAGGCATCCTTTAAGGAAATTTAGGCTTATTTGAGTAGTGCTTCTCACTTCCTTCTGAGCCCTCTGCAGTCATCTTCTATGTCCATATTGTCTAGACTTAACAGTCTATTCAAGGAAATCAAATATGTCTGTTGTGCTTTTTAAATCTTCCTGGGCTCTAACTACTGTCCACTTTAACAGTCTTGTTTTTATTTTTAGACACATGTGGCAGCAGGAAGATCTTCAAATCTGTATTAGTCTTTTTGTTGCTGCTCTAAGAAATTACTGCAAATTAGTAACTCAAAACAGTAGTAGTTACTACTCTGTAGTAGCATGGTTGGAAGTATGTCTTAGGTCTTCCTGCATTGACAAGGTGTGAGCAGGACTTCCTTCCTCATTATGGGTGGGTATGGGGACTATTAGCTTGCTTCTCTGGGGTGCTGGCAGAATGTACTTCCTTGTGGTGGAACCAAGGGACTTGTTTTTTTTTTGTTTTTTTTTTTTTGCTGGTTGTTCTGTGATTGTGGAAGCCATTGCACTCCTTGGCTTGTAACCCCTCCCTCTACTGTCAAAGCCAGCAATGGCAATTGAATCCTTCTTCTGTGACATCTGTTTGTCTCTTTTTTGATCCAGTTGGGAAACTGGTTTGTGCTCTTAAGGTTGCATAATTGGATTGGCTCACTTGGATAATCTAGGATGATCCTATCTCAAGCTCTGTGTTCTTAATCTTCAGAGTCCCTTTGCCATGCAAAATACTCACAGGTTCTGGACATATTTTGGGGAACATTATTCAGCCTACAGCAAGGATTAGGGAGAGTTTTTCTGCAGTCAGGAGGACCCATGACTCTCAGATAATCAGGTCAGGATCAGAGTCAAAGACACTGGGAATTCCTCCAGATCCTTGGTGATGCACAGCCCAGGTTCTGAGCTAGGCATACCCTGACCTCCCAGGCACAAAGCTGTGGCTGACTGGAACAAGGGCAGTGATGGTGACACAGGTTACTGAGAGTCTGTCCTCCTGAGGGACAGGTGGAGGCCTAGAGCTAGAGGCTGAGAGTCTGGACTGTGAGACGGATATGGAGTCAGACATTATTTCCTCTCCTTGACATTGAGCAGTTAGCCCCTTTGAGCCTTGGATTTTTCTTTGTTAAAACAGAGATAATGAAGATATTTCTACCCAAGGAAGTAGTTAGAAAAGGATTCAGCAAAACAAACCGTATGAAGTCATACAAACCAACAAACCTTAACACCTTGTCTGCTACACACGTGGCTTTCTGAGGGACCTTGAGAAAGGAGGTTGGGAGATGTACACTGAGTTTTGGAGTGCTCTTGAGACAGTGAAGGTCTGCCTTTTGGACTTCCTCATGCCTGGCCAGGGGCTCCTAATTCTCAGACCCCTGTGGCTCCAGGTGCTTGGCTCAGGAGATGCACAGGAAGTGAAGGGATGGGTAGTGGGGTTTCCAAGCAGGCCATGAGGAGGTGGCAAAGCACATAGGAGTCTGGGCTTCATCCCCAAGGATTGCGTTTCTGTCTGTGTGTGTGTCTGCATGTGTATGTGTGCATACGTGTGTAATCATTCTACATCCCTATTGTTTGCTTTTAAACCTTATTCTAAGGAAGTGCTGGAAACAGTTAACTAGTAAGTATGAAGAGATTATAAGAATTTTGCTCGCCCCCCCCCCGTACTATGTTATTTTGTTTGGAGATAAAAAAGAAACTAAACTCAAACTTTGAATTCAACTTAACTATATTTTTAAGCATTATGATCTTGGAAACTTGGATTTCAACTGGAAAAAAAATGACAAGAAATCTTTTAAATGTCTTTATTTTGGTCACAAGGGAACTGGGAATTTAACATTTAAGAAGTAAACAGCATTTTATTCCTGTTTCAAGGAAGGTTTTGGCTCTGACAGGGTAAAATTATTTTTGATTGGAAAAAGTACATTTTAGCATTTAACCAAGATCAAAGTAGTGCACTATTTCACAAAAAAAATTTTTTTGGTTCTGATTTCTGCCAATCTTCTTGGACAGACAGCCATTCTTTTTGTACAGCTAGGAGACAGATAAAGATGGAGAAATTAAATAAGGACTGCTGAACAGCAAGACAAAACAAGACACCCCTTTAAAAAAAATCAGAAGGATGTGGGGTCTGATACACCATGTGGCACTGCTAAAATATCAGTTTGTTTACAGCCATGAAAAGAGAATTCTCTCAACCATTGCTGTCAGCTCCAGGCTGCTCATAGCTCTGCTCCGGAGTAGGGAAGTAGAGGATTCTATGTCTGTGTAAATTTGGGGAGGAAGTTGATGCAAATAAACTAAAAAGCTCTATTAATGCTACAAAACTTCTCAGAGGTGACAGATATCAAAAATGTCAAGAGTAGGACAAAGTAGCTAAAACACCTCAAACCTATCTAACCGCAGAAACTTATTTATTTATTTTTTGGTTGGTTTCTTGTGGTGCATGGATCGACTCCTGGTATTCCAGAACTAGGTTTGTGGGAAACTGCGAATCTCTCTAGGACGATGTTCATTTAAATTTGAAGGAAATACTTTTATAAACCCCAGGGAGACCCACAGCCATTGAGCTGAGCTAGTGTTTCCCAAATTGTGGCTCAGGAAATGCCAACTCCAGAATCACTTAAGAGATTTCTGGATCTGATTGTAGAACTCTTTTACCAGAACTGCCAGGCCTGAGAGTTTAAAGTCTTTGCAGCTAAAGCATGGACCCTGGACTGGCCACACTGGTGTCACCTGGGAACTTGTGAGTCAGACTCTTGGCCACACCCCAGTCACACCAAATCTGAATCTTGCAATTTTTTTTCCTCGGTAAAAAGATTGAACCCAGGGCCTTCGATTCACACTGAGTCACAACTCCAGCCATTTTCATTTTTTAATTTGAGACAGGTCTCCCCAAGTTGCTAAGTTGCCTAAGCTGAGTTCAAACTTGCTATATTCCTTCCCCAGGCTCCCAGAGTACTGAGATTACAGGGGTGCTGCCAGGCCTGGGGCTGCAGTTTTAGGAAGACATCTAGGAAATTGATATATGA
The DNA here is from genome assembly GCF_012274545.1 of Fukomys damarensis. Lineage (NCBI taxonomy): Eukaryota > Metazoa > Chordata > Mammalia > Rodentia > Bathyergidae > Fukomys > Fukomys damarensis. The sequence goes on along the minus strand of NW_022900946.1, from coordinate 18,141,062 downwards.
TTTTTAAGATAAGAAGCACTGGGTTAGAGAGTAAAGCATCTACTTTTACTTTATATCTTGCTCTAATTATTTATATGTTTATATCTTGCACTCATTAGGTATTTCATTTTGTTTTAAAGCTCCATGAGGAATCGCAAGCCTAACTGAAGGGACAGGCCTGCTAACCTCTGTCTTGGCTGACCACCCCACGGAAATCACTGTTCTGATCAGGAGTGCGTTAAAGGCACTGCTGTTGGGTTGCCATCAGCACATGTATTGACTGAAAATTCACACTTTCCAAGGAAATAGCCTCTCAGGGGCTGCTCTTATTCCAGACCTGTGGACCTGATGGTGACTTTTGGGTGTGGGTCGTCTGTCAAGAGACATTAATCTTACATAGCTTAACCTCTCCCCCCTTTGCGTGCAATGCAAATAATGATCTCAACTTAATACCTCAGGTATTGCTTTTATTGAATACAGCTACCTTGCATCCCAATCCAGGAAAACAATGAAAGGAGAGATTTTAAGTGGACTAAAAGACCACCCCATGCCTCCTCTGTTATTTATAGATGCATTGATTTCATCAAGAAAAGCCAAAGCTTGAAATAACTAGTTTTATGAATTTTTGAAGTAGGCCGCAGTAATGCTTTATTTCTTTGTACCATCCATGTTAATCAGTAAAGCAGGGTCCTGCCAGGTTCATTGTCTGCTCAGTGACCCAACCAGGGAACAAAATTCAACAGTTAAAAGTTATTTCAAGAACCACTCATAACGATAGGAGGGACCAGTTTCCAGGGTTCACACAGGAGAAGTCTGAGGTCTCTTCTACCACCAGCAGAGAACCCTTATTCATAGACACTGAGTGGACTTCTCAGGCACCCTTGGCATTAGTAATCGCCGGCTCAACTTGGCGCCAGTACCATCTAATAGGTCCTAAAAGCAAGACTCCAGGGTAAGACTGTCCCCAAGTAACTGAACTTCATTGCTGAGTGAATAATGGTTACCCCCCCCCACAAAAAAACCCAAAATCACTATGCCTAGGGAAGATATCTTCTGTAAATGAAGCCAATGAAGACTTTCTTGGATCACACAGATGCTGCAAGAGTTCTGCAGCATAGACCTGCTCTGTAAGAGATGGTGAAGGGGGAGGAACGCAGAACCAAAGTGGAAATGGTCAGCCCGTGCAGAAGTGCAGCGCTCACCAGAAATGGTTGCCACATGGATAAATATGCAACATCTTCTCTCTTTTTTTTTCCTCTTGGAGTTTATTGGTACATTTTAGGTGTACAGTGTAGCTACATTCATCACTGGGATCTTGTACCTTTATATGACAGGTCTTGGTTCTCATTTTTTTCCCATACCCCTGCCCTCACTTCACCCCCTCCTCCCTTCCCTATTTGCAAAAACTTTATTTCCATTTTTTCATTTTATCATATTTTTTCTTTCCCCTTATTATCTTTCCCCTAACCTTCCCACTTCCCCTACACCGTTAGCCCTTTCCCTCCTATTTCATATTTCAATTATACCATTAGGATCTTATTTACGATTATAGCTTTTCACACCAGAGAAACTATTCGGTATTTACATGTGTGACTTAGGTATTTCACTTAGGAGTGTATCTTCAATATGCATCCATTTTCCTGTGAATGACTCTAATTTCTCATTCTTTATAGCTGAGTAGTATTCAATTTTATAGAAAAACCACATCTTCTTTATCCAGTCTCCAACTGATGGGCAAATGGGCTGTTTCTAAGTTTTAGCTACTACACACTGTGCCATTATAAACCTGGGTATGCATATATCACTGTGGTATGATTCTTTTAATTCTTTTGGAAAGATACCCAGCAGAGGGATGGCTGGGTCAAATGGAACCTCTAATCCTAGTTCTTTGAGGTATCTCCCTATTGATTTCCATAGTGGTTGCACCAGTCTGCACTCCCACAATAATGGAGAAGGGTTCCTTTCTCCCCACAACCCTGCCAACATGCGTTATTGGTTGATTTCTTGATGGCAGCCATTCTTTGTGGGGTGAGGCGGAATCTCAGCGTTGCTTCATCTGCATCTCTCGAATGACCAATGATGTTGAACATTTTTTCCTATATTTATTTTGTGCTTTTACTTCTTTGTCTGAGAAATATCTGTTCATTTCAGATGCCCATTTGTGAATTGGTCTTTATATTTGGGGGGGCTGATTTTTTGAGTTTTTTATATATTCTTAGATAATAGGAGGAGCAGCTGGCAAAATTTTTTTCCCACATTGTGGGTTGTCCTTTAATTCTGTTGATGGTTTCTTTGCAGTGTAGAAGCTTTTTAATAAGATGAGATCCCAGTTGTTGATTCTTTTTTTTTTTTTTTTTTTTTTTTTTTTTTTTTTACTTTTTGAGACAGGGTCTCACTATGTACTTGAGACTGACTTGGAACTCACTATGTAGCCCAGTATGTAGCCCAGGCTGATCTCGAATTCACAGTGATCCTTTTGCCTCAGCCTCCGGAGTGCTGGGATTACAAGTGTGTGCCACCACGCCTGGATCCAGTTGTTGGTTCTTTCTGCTAGTTCCTGGGCTACTGAGGATTTGTTCATAAAGTCTTTTCCTATGCCAGTGTCTTCAAGAGTTCTGCCTAACTTATCTTCCAGCAAATTTAGTGACTCTTTTTTAAAATTTAGATTTTTAATCCACTTGGATTTTAGTTTAGTGCATGGTAAAAGAGAAGGGTCTAGTTTTAATCTTTGGCATGTTGAAATCCAGTTTTTCCAACACCATTTATTAAAGAGGCTGTCTTTCCTCCAGTGAGGATGGTTGGCTCCTTTGTCAAAGATGAGGTAGCTGAGTACATCTGGAGTTGTTTCTGTATCTTCCAATCTATTCCACTGATCCTCATGTCTGTTTCTTTGCCAGTACCATGTTGTTTTTATCACGGTGGCTTTATAGCATAGTTTCAAATTGGGAATTGTTATACCTACTGCCATGTCTCTGTTGCCCATTATGGCTTTTGCTAATCTAGGTCTCTTCTGGTTCCAAATGAATTTTTGGATTATTTTTTCTAGTTCTGTGAAATAGAATGTTGGAATTTCAATCGGCATTGCATTGAATCTGTATAGCAATTTTGGTAATATGGCCATTTTCACTATGTTGATTCTTCCTACCCAGGAGCAGGGGATATCTTTCCATTTTCTTATATCCTCTTCAATTTCTTTTTTTCAGAGTGCTGTAGTTTTCAGTGCAGAGGTCTTTTGCTTCTTTTGTTAGACTGATTCCTAGATACTTCATTTTTTTTTGGATGCTATTGTGCAAGGAATTATTTCTCTAATTCCTCTCTGAGTGAGCCTGTTATTTGTGTACAACAAGGCTATTGATTTTTTAGTGTTGCCCTTGTATACAGCTACTCTGCTGAAAGTGTCAATTAAGTCTAGAAGTCTTTTGGTGGAATTTTTTGGGTGTTCAATGTAGAGTATCATCAGCAAATAATGACAGTTTAACTTCTTCCTTTTCTATCTTTACTGCTTTAATCTCTTTCTCTTGTCTGATTGCTGTGGCTAATGTTTCCAGAACTATATTGAAGAGTAGTGGTGATAGTGGGCATCCTTGTCTTGTTCCTGATTTTAATGTGAAGGTTTTCAGTTTTTGGCCATTTACTGTGATGTTGGCTGTTGGCTTTTCATAGATAGCCTTTATTAGGTTGAGATGTAGACCATCTATTCCAGTGTTTTGCAGGGTTTTTTTTTTTTAATCATGAATGGGTGTTGAATTTTGTCAAATGCTTTTTCTGCATCTATTGAGAGCATCATATGGTTTTTGTCTAGACTCTGATTGACTTATATATGTTGAACCATCATTGCATCACTGGGATAAATCTGACTTGGTCAAGGTGTATGATCTTCTTGATGACCCTCTGTATTCTGTTTGCTAGTATCTTTTTAAGGATTTTTGCATCTGTATTCATTAAGGAGATTGGCCTGTAGTTCTCTTTTTTAGTTGGGTCTTTCCCAGGTTTGGAATCAGAGTAACACTTGCTTCCAGGAATAAATTTGGAAGTATTTCTTCCCTTTCAACGTCATTGAAAAGTTTAAAGAGTAGTGGCAGTAGTTCTTCTCTAAATATCTTGTAAAATTCAGTGGTGAATCCATCAGGACCTGGGCTTTTCTTTGTTGGTAAACTTTTAATTATATTTTCAATTTCACTGATTTTAATTGGGGTGTTTAGAATTTTTTTATCTTCTTTGTTCAACATTGGTAATTCATAAGTATCTAGAAATCTGTCCATTTATTCTGTGTTTTCCATTTTATTAGTGTACAGGTTCTCAAAATAGGTATTGACGATCCTCTGGATTTCTGCTAGATCTGTGAGACTTCACCTTTTTCTTTCCTAATTGCATGGATCTGAGACTTTTCTTTCCTTTTTTGACAAGATTAGCTAAGGGTTTATCAATTTTATTTTTTCTTTCAAAAAACCAACTTTTCACTTCATTTATTTTTTGTATCATTTTCTTGGTTTCTATTGCATTGATTTCTGCTCTAATCTTTATAATTTCCTCTTTTGTACAAGCTTTGGGTTTTTATTGTTCTTCTTTTTCTAGTAATCTAAAATTCATCATTAGCTTGTTTATTTGAGCTTGCTCTGTTTTCCTAGAAAGTGTGGGCCTTCACTGCTATGAGTTTTCCACATGGAACTTCTTTCATTGTGTCTCACAGATTCCTGTACATTGTATCGGCATTATCATTTATTTGCAAAAACTGTCTAATTTCTTCTTTAATTTCCTCTGTGACCCATTGATTGTTCAGGAGAATGTTGTTCAATTTCCATGTGAAGTTCCTATGGTTTGTTATGCTATTGATCTCCAGTTTAATTGCACTATGGTCTCGTAATATACAGGGGATAACTTTGATTTCTTTGCATTTATTCAAACCTGTTCTATAAGCTAGTATGTGTTGTATCTCGGAGAATGACCCACGTGCAGCTGAAAGAAATGTATATTCTGATTTTGTGGGGTGGAACACTCTGTAGACATCTATTAAGTCCATATATTCAAAAGCTTGATTCAGTTCTGGTATTTCATTGTTGATGTTTTGCCTAGATGATCTGTCTATTTGTGATAGTGAGGTGTTTAGGTCCCCCACTACAATTGTGTTTGTGCTTATTTGATTTTTCATGTTACTAAATATTTGTTTTATATAGTTGGGGGTATTAATATTTGGTGCATATATATTCATGACTGTCATCTCTTCCTCTTGAATTCTTGCCTTTACAAGGATATAGTGGCCTTCTTTGTCTCTCTTAATCAGCTTGGATTTGAAATTTACTTTGTCTGTGAATAAGATAGCTACCCCTGCTTTTTTCTGGGCTCCTGTCACATGGGTAACTGTTTTCCATCCTTTCACTTTTAGTGTGTGGGCTCCTTTATGCACTAGGTGTGTTTCTTGTTACAACATATTGTTGGATTTTGCTTCTTAATTCATTCTGCCAGTCTATTTCTCTGGATTGGTGAATTGAGGCCATTGACATTGATGGTTATAATTGATATGTGCTGACTTGTTGTCATGTTATTGTCCTTTTGTTGACTCTAATTTTTCCCCCTCTCCCTTTAGTTCTTTGCCTTGCCCATTTGATTTGCTCTGTTGGGTGTCATGGTGTTGTAACCTTCATTGTCTTTTTCTAGGATATTGTTTAGAATTGTTTGGAGTGCTGGTTTGGTGTTCATGAAGTTTCTCAGGTGTTCCTTGTCACGGAAGTGTCTTATTTCCCCATCCATTTTGAAAGAGAGTTTTGCAGGATACATCAGTCTAGGTTGGAGGTTGTTTTCTTTTAGGACTTGAAATACCTCATTCCATGCTCTCCTTGACCTGAGCGTTTGTGTTGAAAAGTCTGCTGTGATTCTGATGGGCTTTCCTTTGCATGTGATTTGTTACTTTTCACTTACTGCTTGTAGTATTTTGTTCTTCTGTTGGGTTTCTGGGATCTTGATTATTATATGTCTAGGTGTAGGTATTTTTTTGATCATGGCTAGTTGGAGTCCTAAATGCCTCACTTATCTACATGTCAAATTCTTCTCCTTGGTTTGGGAAGTTTTCTGTCATTAATTCTGTGCACAGCTTTTTTAAGTCATTTGTATTTTCTCCTCCTACTTCATGGATTCCTATCAGTCTTATTCTTCTTTGCATCATCTAGGAGTTGTTGGATTGATTTCTCATGATCCCTTATTTATTTTAAGAGACCTCTCTTTTTATGTTCACTGACAGCAATCCTATCTTCTATATCCGAAATTCTATCTTCATATTCATTGATCATGTTGTGAAAAATTTCAATAGAGTTTTTAATCTCCTGGATGTCTGTTTGAATATGTTTCATGGATTCCATTTCTTTCCTATGTTGGGCATTCATGGTTTTCATTTCTTTCTTGTGCTGGGCCTTCATGGCTTCTATCATGGTCCTGAGCTCATCTATTTTTTTTTTTTGTCAGTTTCTGTTCCACAGTCTCTAATTATGTCTTTCATTGTGTTCAACATCTCTGTAGTTATCTGGGAAATTATTTCTATTTTGAATTTTTCTATGACCTAATTGATCTGTTTTGTTACTTCCTGTGCTGAGTTCAGGGTGTCCTGGTGGTTCACTGTCAGACTTTTGAACCTCATTTGCTCTAGAGTTTGCTGTTGGTGAACTGGAAGTCTGTCTTTGTGTCTTGCTTAAGTGTTTCCTCATTTTTATTTTTGTTGTTGGGTTGTCCTTGCTTTAATTCCTGGGTTATTACTTAAATCTTCCTGATATAGTTGCATTTTAGCTTTTGAGTCTCTAATGACTCATAGACATTCTCATTTTCATAATATCAAAAAGGACAACTCATTAAATCAATCACAACCCTTTAGCCCAATTGACACAATCAGCAACACAATAGCATCAAGAACAACTTACAAAGTGACCATTTGTGCTAGACATTAATCTGTCACCTTTAAACCATGTGAATTAAATCAAAATCAAGGAGCAGCCCAAAATATGTTTACAGTGAATAAACTCTTCCATATAGCATCTTTACTCTTTAGGATGCGGGCTTAGGCGGAGTTAGGATGAGAGGAGTAAATAGATAAAAGAATTGGAGAAAGTTTCAAGTGAAGCCAGAGGACACAGGATGACCACACAAACTTTAGGAAACTGTTGAAGACAAGAGGGAAAGACAGAGTGCAAGAATATAACAACTTAACAGTAACAGGGGCTCACTTTCCTTTGAAACTGTTGACCCTTGAGTGAAGGAAAACGAGAGAACAAAAGAAAATAAAGAAGAAAAAATGATAAAAGAAGAAATCTGATTAAGGCAGGGAGAGGAACAGAAAGGGAGATGAAGAATAATAAGGGGGAACAAGAGACTGAGTTGGAAAAAGAAAACAGAAAAAAGAAAATTTGCAGAGTGGAATGAGGAAAAGAAAGAAGAAAAAGTATTTGAAGGGCCTCTGTCAGACTATATTTCTGCTGCCATAATAGACAGTGTGCGCAGCCATGTGTAGAATGAAGTCATTTAGTCTCAGCTAGCCGATGGCTGACCCCTGAGATTCAGGCTGAACTCTGGCTGCAAGGCCCAAATTGAGCTCCCTGACCTCCTGCAGGGTTGAACTCTGTAAGGTTCTACTACAGGTTCCCTCTGCCCTTTCTCTGATGATATTCAAAGTTCTGCCGAAAGGTAGTGATCTCTCCAACTTACCAACTATGGAGATCTGATGTGCCTTTTTTTGCAGTTGTTCACTTCTGTTCTACCTTCTGGAGCTCAGAAAAATGAGCTTTATGACCACCTGTGCCTTTGCAGGGTGGATCCAAGAACTGGCACAAGCAGGAGTCCTGAGAGCAGGGTGTGGGGGTAGGGTGTGTGGTTATTGCAGAGGTGCCCCTGTGGCAAACCGGTCCTCACTGGTTGGCTTGAGGCAGGCTGAGTGAGGATGGGACCCTGCCTGTTGGCTGTCCTGGACCTCCACCTTCCATCTTCCTCTGGATGCAGGCCAGGGCAAGGGTGGGGCGAGGGCGTGGCTGCAAGATCTTTTCTTTTTATCTAAATCACCAACAATGGTTGGTTGTTTAAACAGACACAATGACAGTGTAGTCTAATGATTATAACATATATAAAACACAACAACAAACAATAACACAAGAGCAAGGGAGAAAAATGGGAAGATCTGCATGTAAAGTTCTCATGTTACATGGGAAAGCAGTAGGCTGTCACTAGAAGGAGGATTGTGACAAAGCAGGATTGTATCAACCTAAAATCAACCACAAAAGTAAAAAGTGTCAGAGTTACAGCTAATAACCCAACAACAAAGATAAAATGGAATTATTAAGAATAGTCCCCCAAAAGAAGGAACAGAGACTCAAAATATGACAGATAAAAAAATTAAAGTACAAGCTTCAAAGTTAACTGTATCAATACTCACAATAGATATAAATAAATGACCATAACACCTTAAGTAAAAAGCAAATTTTCAGATAAGATTTAAGAAGCAATACTGAGCTATGTGCTTGTATAAGAAACACATACCAAATATTAATGTACAAGTAGGCTAGAAGGAAAAGGACAGAAAAAGTGACACCAGTCTGGGCATTGTGGTGCACTCCTGTAATCCCAGCTTTCTGGGAGGCTGAGGCAGGAAGTTCACAAGTTTGAGTCCAGTCTGGGCAACTTAGTGTCTCAAAATAAAAAATAACAAGGACTGGAGGATGTAACTTAGTACAGAGACCCTGGGTTTAATCCTCAATACCTAAAAAAAGAGGAGCCCTCATGTTAACAATAACCAGAAAAAAGCTGAAGTGGTCTACTAACATCAAGCAAAATAGATTTCAAAGTAACTTTTACTTTTACTTTTACTGGGCACAACATAGGCTTTTTCATAATGGCCAAGGGAGTTCATCAGCAGGACACAAAGCAAAAATAACTACAAAGAAAACAAATCAGACCTAGAATTATAGTTGAATATATCAGTGCACTTCTTACAACAATTGATATAAAGGAAGTGTGTATTATTTTCAAGTGCATCCAGAACATTTGCCCAAATAAATTACACTCTGGGACATAACACAGGTCATATAGAGTATGTTATATAGAAGGACTCAGGTCTTATAGAATATGTTAGATGACCATAGTAGAATTACATTAATATCAGTCCAGAAAAAAATTCAGGAAAATCCCCAGGCTTTTTGGAAACTAACGTATTCTAAATAACCCATGAGTGAAAAGGACATAAAAGAGACATTAGAAATTATTGCGGTTGAACGAAAATGAAAACAACACATCAAAATGTGGGTTACTGCTAAAGAGGGAAATTTATAGCACTAATTAAACAAGAAGAAAGTTTTTCTGTTCCACCATAAGAAACCGGAAAGAAAAGAGAAAATTGAATTGAAACAAGTGGAGAAAAAAAAAAAACATATTACAGTGGAAATCAATGAAATGAAAAACAGAAAAAAACAATAGAGTAATATTAATGAAACCAATAACCTGGAGAAGATCAGTACGTCGAGGGGCTTCTAGCCAGAGTGATCAGGACAAAAAACAATATTGAAGGTAATATCTTTATATGAGAAGTGTATCTCTTAGGGTATATCTATATCTTAAAGACAGTGAGGAGTATTAGGAACAACTTTATGCTTATACATTTGAAAAAGTAAATGAAATGGGTAAGTTCCTTGAAAGATACAAACTATCAAAATTTAAGAATTAAGTAATCTAACAAACCATTTATCTATTTTTAAAGATTAAATTTGTGGTAAAAAAATGTTCCCACAAAGGATAATCCAGATTCATAGGGTTTCTTACTAAATTCTAACACTCACAGAAGAAATGAGATTAATTCTACACAAGCTATTCCAGAAAATTAGAGATAGGAATGGCAGTTAATTTTGTTTATGAGGCACATGTTACCCTGATAACAAAATCTGACTGCGAAATCATGTAAAGAAAAAACAAAACTACAGACAAATATCCCTTGTGATTTTGATACATATATTCTGAACAAAAGTTTAGTAAACCAAATCCAACAGTATGTAAAGAGGGTAATATATCATGGACCCAGGTATTAGTTTGACATCCATAAAGATCAACACATGCAGTTCATCATATTAAGAAACAAAAAATTTAAAAAACACACCTGTCTCAATGGGCACAGGAAGTCTATTTGTCAGAACCTAAAATCATATGTGAGTGAAAAAACTAGCAAGGAATAGAAAGGAATTTTCTTCAACCTGGCAAAAATATCTAAGATGGCAGCACTGGGGATTGAACTCAGGACCTTGTTCTTGTGAGGCAGATATGGTGCCACTGAGCTAAATCCCCAGTCCTCTAGGAAAATCTTGATGGCACACTTAACCAGTGAGAGAATGCTTTCCTTTAAGATGAGGAATTAGACAAGGAGAGCAGCTCCCACCACTCCTGTTCAATACCAGAGTGGAAGAAGTTACTCTAAGGGTACAAGAGACATAAATAAAATTTAGATTGGAAAGGGGGAAATAAACCTGTCTTTCAGATGACAAGATGATCATGTGACAATCCAAGGAGATCTAAAAAATAATTTGGAGCAGATAAGTGAGTTTAGTGAGGTGGCAGGATAGCAAGAGCTTTATAGAAAAAGCAATTGTATTTCTCTATACTAGTAATTAATGGCCAAAGATTGAATTAAAAATGTCTTCTCCACTCATATCTAAGAGTATGGAATACTAAGGCTATGGTGTGATATGGTATGATAAAAATACAGTGAATATTTAAATAAAATCAGTTAGAATAGAAGCCGCATTGCTAGTAACACTTCTCAAACAGTCCCCCTTTCTTTGAACATATTTATCCCACTGTTTTTTGCCACTTTTTGGAGCAGTTCTTAAAGTCCTCTTTCATGAGTGTCTTTAGAGTTGTTCATAGTGAGGGGGATATCTCGAGGAAAATGACAATGTGTCTTTTATTGAAATAGTTAAAAATTTTTAATGTAAACATTCACCAAAGTTTTTTTTTTTTGTCACATTCGTAAGAGCTGTATACTGAGCCATGTGTGGTGGTGCACGCCTGTAATCCCAGCACTTGGGAGGCTGAGGCAGGAGGATCGCTGTGAGCTCGAGACCAGCCTGGGCTACATAGTGAGTTCCAGGTCAGTCTCTACCACATAGTGAGACCCTGTCTCAAAAAACCAAAACCAAACCAAAACAAAACAAAACAAAAAACCTGTACACTGAAAACCCTAAAATACGATGAGATAAATTAACAGGGAACTAAATAAATGGAGAGATGTTTGTGAATTAAAAATAGTGATAATGCAAAGGTGTCAGTTCTTTTATCTACAAACTTGATTCAGTCCCAATACAATCTCAACCAGGCTGTTGTTTTTTGGGGTGAGTAGAAATTAACTTCCTGATTTTAAAATTTATATGGATAAAGACTGTCCCAGAATAGCCAAAACAACATTGAAGAAAGAACAACATTGGAGGGCCAACAGTGTCTGACTTTGAGATTTATTGTAAAGCTATAGCAGAGAGGGTCATATTGATATCAAGATAGATGCATGGGTGGATGGGACAGTAAAGAGGGTCCATGGAGAAGAATAGTCTTTTCAACAAATAGTGCTGAAATAACTGAATATCCATATGCAAACAAATGGACTCATCCCTACCTGCAGCGTATCAAAAGTTAATTGAAAAAGTATCGTAGGATAACCAAATGTACACACGCAATCTAACTCTATGAGCTTTGTGGGAGACATCACAGGAAAAAGCTGACTGACTTTGGATTAGGCAAAGAGTTCTTAAATTTGTCACCAGAAAGCGAGACCTGCTAAAGCTGACAAATTAAACTTGATCAGAATTAAAAGCGCTGCTCTTTGAAGAACCACTGTCAAGAGAATGACAAGACACAGAGTGGGAAACAAATATTTGCAAATATTATCTGATAAAGAACTGGCATCCAAGAATACACAGAGAGGTCTCAAAACTCATTAATAAGAAAACACTCTAAAACAGTGTAAATATTTGAATAGAAACTTCACCAAGTTATCTATCTATCTATCATGTGTCTATCTATCTATGTATCTATCTGTCTATCTTAACATGGCAAATAATCACATGAAAAGAGGTTAAACATACTCATTGAAACCACTATAAAGTACTACCATACATCTACTAGAGTAAACATAGTAAAAGACCGACCAGCCCTGATGTCAGTAAGGCTGGGGAGGGCCTGAATCATTCAGGGATCGCCAGTAGAAGTGCCAAATGGTGCAACCACTTTGGAGAACAGTGTAGCAGTTTCGGAACTGGCTAAACAGCGTAGTAATTTCATTCCTGGAGGTATTTACTCAGGAGAAAGGAACACATATGCCCAAAGAAACACAGGTACAGGAATGTCCATGGTGATTTTATTTGTAGTATCTCCGAAAGTGGAAACGACCCAGTGCCCATCAGCCAGGAAATGGAGAAAATGGTTTGTACCACATGCCTGATGCCTGTCATGGAATGCTGTTCAGCCATGAAAAGTAACAAACTGTTTAAACATGTAACCACATGGATGTATCTAAAAGGCTTGGTGATGAATCAAAGATGCCAGATAGAAAAGAGTGGTATGTGTTCCTATGTACATGAATTCTAAAAAGACAAGCTGATCTGTAGTGACAGAAAGCAGATCATTGCTTGCTTGAGAGCTGGGGTGGTGGCAGGACAGGGTGAGAGGGAGAGATTACCAAGGAGCAGGAGGAAACTTGTAGGGACAAAAGATATATTACTGTATTTGTGTGTGTGTGTGTGTGTGTGTGTGTGTGTGTGTGTAACTGGGGAATGAACACTGACCTTTCACTGAGCTATATCCCCAGCTTTTTAATTTTTTTTATTTTGAGATACAGTCTTACTAAGTCTTAAATTTCCCAGGCTGGAGTCAAACGTGCGATCCTCCTGCTTCAGCCTCCCAGAGTGTTGGGATCACAAGCACGCACCGTCATGCCTGGCTTATTTTATTGCATTGAATGAAGTAATGACTCATTACTGTCTGTATATGTTGCAACCCACAAAGCTGTGCATTGATTGCTAAATTAACACCCAGGAATGATATGGGTCCAGTGAGAATACACTGGGCCCGCTGATGAGGGAGAAGATGGAAGGTTTTCAAGGGTGCTGCTAGCCAAGGAAGGGTCCTCTCTTCTGTAGGCTTCATTTTGCTGTTTCCGCAAGTTATCCTTTGCTGATAGTGAAGGGAGGGGATTCTCATTTACTGTGGCCTGGAATATGGCTGCAAAGTGGTGAAAGGTAGGTGCTGTCCCTAGAAGGGCACCCTTGGGGAGGAAGCCAGAGTCCCGGGCAGCTCATCTCACTGGCTTCCCCTGCCACACTTCACAGATGCTCATCCCTGCCTGGAGCCCCAGCAGATGGCAACACTGTTGAGAAGCAACTGAAGCCCAGCCTTTCCAGTGCGCCCACACCTCTACCTCACTGTCCTGCTCTCTTGAGTTTAACAGTTTTGGTTCAGTTTTCTCATGTGCCCTACCCTTATCCCAGAAACCAGATCAACCTCCTCAGTCTATAGGACCCCCAGTTACTGGGGTCTGATGGGCAGTATTGATCAGGAGGAGATTTTTGTGTAAGCGTTGTCCTGACTGGTTATGTGCCGTCGGGGATACTTTGGTGGAAGGAGATGCCTTAGCCAGCAAGATATTTAGAGAGGCAGATGTAATAAAGAGGAAAGATAGTTCTGCTGTGAGGTGACATTTGTATTTCTAAAATTACTGTGTTATGTGGAACAGTGCAGTAAAACCAGATGGGAGAAATGAGGTTGGATGAAGCATTCAAAACCAGCAGTGAGGCGTTCAGAAAACCTAATAAAAACAGTAGCAGTTTTACATGTGTGTATGCAGGCCTGTGCCCACAAGAATGTGTATAAGCACATTTTGCATATTTCTAAGTGTCTCAGCTCAGCTGGTTACAGCTCTCTGCCTTCACCTAGTGCTTCTCACAGATGAAATCATGCATGAGAAAATGCAAAGTATGTTATTCTCAGCTTGTTTCCCAATACAGCAGTTGTATTGGAACAGATTCACATTTTTAAATCAAGTTATTGCAGAAACGATTGTGCACTGCGGAGGCACCTTTGAAGGGAATATTGGTGGGAGTCTGGCTGGGTGGGACTGAGCCATGGGAACTCAAGATCACCACACTGTGGCACCTGTCCTTTGATCTGCTACCATGAACTAACGGAGAGCCATGAGCCCCATTCCCACTGGCGTTGCTGTATGGAAAGGCCCGGAAGAGTTGCCCATTCTGGTGGCTGCTGTGATTTGGCTTGGGCTTTCATAATGGCCCTTTTGGCTCCATTTGTGACCTGAGAGAGCAGAAGGCACCCAGAGGAAGAGTGAGAAAGGGCATCTGCAGCAGCCTTCCGGGTCTGTTGACCCAGAACTTGTGATTCCTGGACATTGTTATTTTAGACCTGTAACATTAAAACAAATGAAGTCAGTGACACCATATTGCCAAATTATCCAGCAGCTTTTAATTGTTTTATTGAATGGCTACTATGTGTCAGGCACTATTTTGGGATATATCAGCAAATAAAACAGACAAAGATTCCTGTCCCAGTGGGGTTTACATGCTGATGGGAGTCAGACAAATGATGTGCTCTCCCCCGCCATAAGGTTACAGGAAAGAACAACAAATCAGTAATAACACTTAAGCCTCACAATTTCATTTCAAAAAAAGAATGATATCACCGTTATTTTCAAAGGGCATCCTTATGCGAAGTTCATGGGGCTGGCATAATCTTAGAATGAAAGGCTGGCCTTTAGAGAAAGTGGCACGTCTGTGTATCGATTCTTAGAAACCACAGCGGTAGAGCGAGGGAAGGTCAAGCCACGAGGAGCGACAGTGTCCTGTTTCTGACCCATCACAGGCTCTGGGAGCCGTGTGGAGCCATCTAGGGTTACATTATATTGCTAAAATATCTGCCCTCTGGTCAGTACTTTCTGGGGGCTTTGCTGCAGTCCCGGCCTCCGCTTTCCCTCTAACCTCTTGAAAGCAAAGAGCGGTTTTCTCCTGGTGTGGACACGCATGCTGCTTCCCCATACTCCAGGCTGAGCATCCAGCAGGGCTGTTTGTGCAGCAGTTTCTGGCTTATCAAAGGCTTTGGCATCTGTCAGGGGAGCCTGGGTGGGGGTAGGACACGTGCCGGAGTGGAGCTGCCCCAGCTGCTGGGTTGGTGGGCAGCAACGGCCAGTGATGGTGACAGATGATGAAGCAGTTCATAGAAGCCCTTCTTATTACCCCCAAGTTGAGGTTTTTCAGCCAGGGGAAGTTCCATCCACTTTAGGACATTTGAAAACAGATAAAAAATGCCCCGGATGCAGCCCACATTGGGGCCATTCTGTAACATACCATCCCTGTCCTCTGGCAGTTTGCTTTGAGCACAGTGATTAAATGTGTGTTTCAGGGACCCTTGGGTCTGGCATCTGAACTTGGATTCTTTTCTGATTAACTGAGGATGAGTCATTAGCTTTTTCTAAGCTTTGGTTTCCTCACTTAAGGATGTGAAATAGAATGGAGCAGACCCTGTAGCATTGGGGTGAAATTTAACTAAGATAATACAGTTAGCTCTGAGTGTTACCTGGTCAGAAATTAGTGCTTGCTGACTTACACCTCCTACCCAGGCAGCTCCTCTGAGAAGCTCACCTGCGGTCCAGCATAATGTGTGAAGTGTTCTTTCCTCAGCGCTGAGAGCAGCTTCTTGTCCATCCCCCCTTGGCACTGACTCTTGTGCTCCCTTTTGGGGAGTTTCTCATATGGACTGTGCCTCGCTTAATTTTCCAGGAATACTTGTTTTCAATTACTGAGCTTCTGTTATTGAGCATGGAGCCAGGCAGTTTGTAGACATTATCAGGTTTAATGCTCACATCAGCCCCAAGAGCTGGGGCATTATTGTCCCATTGTTCAGGTGAGGAACCTGCATATCAGGGAAGTTTAATAAATTGCCCAAAGTCACCCGGCTAGTCAGGGGCAGAGTAGTGGTTAGATCCCAGCTCTTCTCTAAGTTATATTACCGGCTCAGGGACTGGAGGTCCAGGAGTGCTGTGCTTTCTAGAATAGTGGACGGAATGTCTTTTTGAGTAGAACTGGGGCTGATGCAAATGGAGAGGCCCTAACCTGCCTGTCTTCCCTCCAGAGTACTTCTGAGTGGGTGAAGTTCATGATCCACCAAGGTGTCAGGGCTTCCTTTGTAAAGCCCAGATTCAGCTAATGCGGTTACCTCTGCCCCCAGGGCCTCAGAGGAGTTTTAGCCACTTGTGTGTGGGGAGAGCAGATCAGCACTTTCTTTTCTTGACATCCATCTTTGGGCCTCCCTGGCTTGGGGTAAGAGTTCAACAGGCAAAATGCAGGTCCTATGTCTAGATATTTACTGATGGTACATTGGACAAACATTGTTAAATGGAGTGTTCTGTCTCTCTATACTAATGTGTAACCTCTCATCACAGAATTGAAAAAATGTGTATATAGCAACATCATTTAATAATATTTTTATGGGTGCATATTAGTAATATAAAATAATGGGATTCATGATGGCATATTGATATACTCATGTAATCTTTTCATTGCCTTTATCGCATTACCTCCTTTTCCTTTCCTCTCCCTCCCGCAATCTCCTTCTTTGTCACTAAAAGACTACCGTTAGTTTCGTGTCTTCTATCCTTTGTCATTGAATTTATTTTTAGATTTCTTATATAGGAGAAAGCATGCAATATTTAGCTTTCTGAGTCTATCTTATTTTGCTTATAATGATTGTCCTCAGTTCCATCATTTTTCTGCAAATGATATGATTCTATTCTTCTTTATAGCTGAATAATATTCCACTGTGTCTTGTCTGCCTATCTAGTGCGCATTTTCTTTATACATTCATCTATTGATGGACATCTAGGATAGTTCTAGAGCTTAGTTAATATGAATTGCACCACTCTAAACCTGAGTATACAGGTATTGCTCTAGTGTGCTGTCTGTAATCTTTCAGGAATATACCCAAGGGTGGTATAGTTGGATCAAATAATATTTCTATGTTTGGTTTGGATCAAATAATATTTCTATGTTTGGTTTCCTGTGGAATCTCCACACTGATTTCCATAATGGCTGTACCAGTTTACATTCCCACCAACAATGTAGAAGGGTTCCTTTTCCTCTGCATCCTCACCAGCATTCGCTGTGTGTTTTATTTGTGATGACAGCCATTCTGACCAGAGTGCAATGGAATCTCAGTTTAGTTTTGATTTGGATTTCTTTAATGGCTAAGGATGTTGAACATTTTTTCACATCCTTATTGGCAGTTTCTAATTCTTTTGAAGATCCTTTGTTTAATTCACTTGCCCATTTGTTGATTGGGCTATTTGTTTTATTGGTGTAAAGTGTTTTGATTTCTTTTTATATTCTTTGTATGAATTCTGTATCAGAAACGTAACTAGCAAAGCATTTTCTCCTATTCTGTAGCTGTGTCTTTACTGGGTCGATTGTTTCCTTTGCTGTGCAGAAGCTTTTTAATTTGGTGCAGTCCCATTTGTTGATTTATGATGTTATTTCCCAGCATATAGACCAGATGTATAGATGGATGGAACAGAACAGAAGACACAGAAACAAACCATGCACCTACAGCTTTTTGATTTTGGCAAAGGGGCCAAAAATGTGCCCTAGGGAAAAGACAGCCCCTTTAGCAAATGATGCTGGATATCCTTGTGCAGAAGTTTGAAAGTAGATCCCTATCTCTCACTTCACTATGATCAGATCAAAACGGATCGAAGACCTGGATATAAGACCAACAACCTTGCAATCCCAGGAAGAAAACACAGGGGAAAGACTCGAAGCCATAAGCATAGGTAAAGACTGCAAAATCCAGCGGTGACTGAGTTAATTATTGCATATGTCTGAATACCCCCGTGCTGGATGCATCAGGGATGTTTGGATGATTGACAAGCTAAAGAGAGTCCTCGTAATAATCAATATCCTCATCATACCATGTCCTGTTGATAGTAATGACATAAAGGAATAGAACCTTATTTGTAATTGTACACAGTTTCTAAAAATGGCGTGTATTGCGGTAAAAATATGTTAAACATGTTAAAAATAAAAAATAATCATTTTCAAAAGAGTAGAAATCTAAAATATTTATAATTATCCATTAAAATGAGGAAATACAAAGCATTATCAAAAGTTACGTGGACATTTTGATAAGATTGATCATTTTGTTTTGGTCCACTTGGAATCGCATTACATACTTTGGTAATAAAACAATTCATCACTTTAGCTTTACTTGTTTGTTTTGTTTCTGGTTTTTGAGATAAGGTCTTACTCCGTAGTCCAATCTGGCCATGAACTAACTGTGTATCCCAGGCTAGCCTGCGATTGTGGCAGTCTTTGTGCCTCAGCCTCCCGAGTGCAGAGATAACAGGCGTATGCCGCCATGTCTGGCTGCACCTTGATAAATACCTAGTACCCAGGGTTAGGAATTAGTACCTTATATACTGGGCCCTACAGACAGACAAATACACACAACTTTAGGAGCAGTTAATTAATTAGTACTGCATTGTATCTTTAGATAGCAAATGCTCCATTCATGAACATCTCAGGAGTCACAAATTGCAGCGCAAAGTGAGGGAAGAAATGAATGCCTGACACAGCTTTGACAAGGTGATTAGTTTATTTGCCATTTTTCTTGCTCAAAGTCTTCTTATCTCCAGAGCTATCACCCTCAGTGTCTAGGGCAGTGGCACAACGCACAGCCTCAGAGGGCGTTCGGCTGTGGCCACCTTTTGTTTCAAGGGCAAGGTGCAGAGACGTGTTTCCCTGGGCCTTGAACGTTGTTGGTTGTAAGAGTGGGTTTTTGTGGTCACTGATTGGGCTGGGTCAGCCTGAAAGCAGATGCTCAGAAGATGGAAGAGATGGTGGCACCTTTCATAAATTTCCTTTGTGTGTGACCCGTGGGGCTGTGTAAAGCTCTGGCACAAGGTCAGGGCCTTCTTGTCTGGCTCTAGCAACCTCTCACTGTGGATGCGGGTGGCTTCTATTCCAGGGGCTGGGTTTGTTGAGAAGCCCTGAGAGTTACTGTAAGCCTGGGACTTGTCCATTGTGTCAGCCTCCCTGGGGTCAGGATAGCCCTTTGCTTTGCTGCCCCTGAGATGGGCTTCACCTGCAGTCCAGTAGAGCCCCTTAGTTCTGCTAATGTAAGGTGTTTCTCCCTGGCAACTCTGGTATCTTTGCAAATGGGGCTCCTGCAGCCTTGTAGCAAGCACTCTGGTGGATGTACGGGTGGTCAGGTATCGCCTGGATGGGCAGGCAGATGGATGGATATATTAGGAAAAATTGTAAATTTCTGAAATCACTTTGGATCTGATCTTTTATTATGACTTAACCATAGAAGATGCACTCTGACCCTGAAGTCTTTGGAATCTCTGTCCCTGTGAGGAAGAAGTTAGAGGAGACGCTGGTTTGTAGTTAAGGTTAAGTTCTGGCTTAGTTGGTGTGGGTCTCTATGGAGAGTTGTCCTGACCCAGAGGCTCTCTTGGGGGACTGTTCCTCTTTCAGTGTGAGGCACACTTGGGTAGAACACACACAGGAGTACAAGGAGCAGGAAGTCCGTCTGTCCTGTGTGGATGGTGGGGCTGGGAAGACACCCTTAATCACCCGGGCAGCTGGCAGACCGGCTTCCTGCCCTGTGCTGTCCTCTCTGTCACCCTTCTGCTGCTCAGGAGCTGGGTGGGTGAGCCCCGGCCTACAGCCTCTGTGTGTTTGGGGGAACACGACCTTGTAAAAATTATAGAGGGGTCACATATTTTTATATAAAACTATTTCTTTAGACCTTGGGCCATTTTATGAAGGCAGGCTTCTGGCTGTAGCTGTGTGGAGGTAAAGACAGGGAAGCTCTTGACCAAATGTGGACAGGTTCCTTACAAAGACCCTTTCTACGTATTCTGCTATTATGATTTATGCATAAGATGGGGGACTAGAGTTTATACTGAGGAAATAGGAACACGTGCGTATTAGTTAAAGAACGTATTTCCTCTTGTGGTTGCATAGGAAGAGTCTGCAGAGGCATGGGGGGTGCAAGTTAATGCAGGCTTTGCTTTGCTTAAAGAGTAATTCCAAGCCACAATCTGCAGAGAGCTTATCAAAGGGATCTCAGGGTAAACGGTGACATTCATGATGGGCCCGGTGGGGGCTGGCCCCCCTCCCTGGTAGCTGCGGAAATTGAGCTGTCAGACGAGGAAGATGAAATGCTACTTTGTTCTGTGGCTTGTGTTCCCAGAGGCAACGTTTCCAGGTCATTTGACATTAGTTCAGAGAATGGGAAAGTATTTATCTTGTTTTTTTTTTTCCTTTTTTTAAACATAAAAAATATATATTCTCTGCTTGTTGGTAACTAGGAAGTGACAGGTTCTCAGGGTGGCTGTGTGTGAATGTGGGGGCGCGGTTGTCAGCAGGTGGCTGATGGTTCTCAGACAGAATGCCTGGCACCCCACCCAGCACCGTTTTTCACAGTGTTTGTTGGGATGCGCAGGGCTCCAAAGAAAATACCATGAGAAAAAGCATCCTGTGGTCAAATAAGTTGGATCAACACTTATCAGCATATATTAGTATTTTGAAGGCTCTGAAAATTCCTGCAGGCTAAACCTTAATATAAACTTTGTTGAAACTAGAGGGGTCCCTACAACAATTTGCATTGTTGAAAAGTGAAAAAGGGTTTTGAGTTCTGTCTGTGTCACTTTACAGCCCAGGGGTGGTGGATCCAGGGGGAGCATAGTAGGTGGACCTTACGTAGCCCTGTGAAGCTTGTGAATGGATACTAAGCACAGGTCAGCTCTCTCATTGCTGGGACAAAGTACCTGACACGTGCAGTTTAAGGAGGAAAAGGTTCATTTGGCTCATGGTTTCAGAGGATTCTGCCAGCGATTCAGTGACTCCAAGGCTGATTTTCATGGTGGAACAAAGCTGCTAGATTCACAGCCAGGAAGTGGAGTAGGCTGGAGAAAGTCAGAGAGAAAGGAGCAAGGACCAGATGCAGTCCCCAGGTCATACCAACCTTGCCTCCTGATGGCTCATGGAGCTTGTCAAGGGTTAACCCACCGATGAGGTGAATTCTACAACCCAGTGGTGCCTCCAGGCTCTCTCCATCCTGGCGAGCTGACAGTCAGGTTTAACCAGCACAGGTAAAGAAGTAAACAGCTGAAGTTCCTAAGATATGTACAAAAGGCCTGGGACAAAGTAGACACGGGAATAGTTGTTTTTCCTGTTAAGAGGATTCTGAACCTGGCCCTAGTGAAGGGTCTCAGCCTTGGGGAAGGTCTGTTCCTGCCATCATCTCAGACTTATGTGGGTGGCATTCAGACTGTTGCCTCCTTCCCAGGGCAGAGGGTTGTCCTTGTAGCTGCCTGGCTTGAGCCCTCAATGCGTTTGGAAGTGGATGAGTTGGACTCATTCCAAGTGCAGCGATAAGGGCACAGAGGTGTTTGGACTACAGCAGGAGCTCGCACTGTCCATGAGACACCTGAAGAACCTGTTAAGTGCAGGCCACGGGCCCCACCTGCTGGACCCAGGGTCTGGAAGTCTTGGGCTGGATGTGTGACACAGCTGGGAGGCATTGCACTTTGTGAAACTTCTCAGACTCTCAGCAGTCACAGTCAGAATGGCCCCCAGCTGGCTGGCACTGCCCCAGGCTCCGAGGAGACCCATACTTCTGGCACATGGTCAGTCTCAGGATGGCCCTATGGCTCAGGTTCCCTTCGCTGGGGCACAAAGGAAACTGTGCAGCGCCCCTGGCCGCTTGGCAGTGACCTGGTGTTCACCTTCGCTGGCTCTTGGCTTGCTGAAGCGTGGTCTGTATGTGTTTTGATTTATAAACTGTTCGGTACATCTTAAGGGCCTTAGTAAACTTTGATTTAGAAACCGTTCCTTTCAGAATGTGGAGTGGCTGCAGCCCCCATATCTGAGGTGTAGCAGCGGGTGGGGAAATAAATCAGGAAATGGACTTATTTATGTACTCCTAAAACAAGAAGAACAAGGCCACCTGGTTCCTGCAGGTAAGTGAGCCCGCAGAACCGATCGGCTGGCAGTGGGATGTAGCTGTGTGATCCCAGTGTCCTGTGGTCCTTCCTGGGATGTGGCGAGGGCTGCTGCCTGTGGCCAAGGACCTGAAGTCCCCTTCCCAGAGAGGTGCTTAGTCATTTTTCTTCTTTCCTCACTTGGAATCCAGCTAAACTTCCTGTATCTCTTTCTTCCCACTGCTGATGTCCTCTGTTCCAACCTTCAAAACTCCTGAGGACAGCTGCTCCTTGTGTGGCTCTAGGGACAGACTGCAGCTCTGAGCTGTGGTTGCTAGGACTCTGTGGATGGCCTGCCTGCCTATCCAGGATCCGTCCTGCCCTCAGCCCCAAAGCTGGGTCCTTAGGCCCCATCCCTGCTCTCCTGTCTTCCTTAATGGATCTCATTTTGTCTGGATGGCTCTTGTTGATTATCCATGTCTTCATCGCTGGAGTGGAAAACTTGGGAGTTTAGCAACCTTGTCTGCCTCACCTAGCAAGGGCTGCCATGGGCCAACCTCTCAGACATTATATAAATAGCCCCCAAGGCTTTGTCACTCACACAGCTAGCTCCTCTCTCCTCAGCACCTATCTAGCAGCCTCTCTGTTCTCTTCTGCACATTTTCCCATAAACTCCTACACATCCATCAACTGTTTTACATCACTTCCTCCAGCAAGGGTGATGTGAGTTGCATGACAGTTGCCCACCTATTTGTTTTATTTCTGTGTAGACTGTGAGCTTTAGGAGGGCAAGGTCCTGGATCCTGAATATTTTGGAATCTTAGATTACTTCTACCGGGATCTATACCACACCTGTTTTTGGTGGATGTGCAGTAAATATTTATTGAATTAGTGGATATTTCACTTTCTGTCTTTCTTATCTCATTCTTATCCAGAGATCTCAAGAGCAGTGTGTGTGTGTGTGTGTGTGTGTGTGTGTGTGTGTGTGTGTGTAACTAGGGATTGAAACCAGGGCCTTTGCACTGAGCTATATCCCAGTCCTTTTTTATTTCTTATTTGTATTTTGAAACAGGGTCTTGCTAAGTCACTAAGTTGCCCAGGCTGGTCTTGAACTTGCAATCCTCTTGTCTCAGCCTCCCAGTGTGTTGGGATTAAAGATGTGCACCACCACTCTGGCTCTTTAGTGTCTTCTGTTATTGTGGTTTGCTGCAGTTTGAATTGTGGATCCATCATTGGACTGGACTAGCTCCGCAGATGCTCTCCAGTCCTGTCTTGCTTGTTCCCTTGTGGCATGTGACACTGGTAGTCAGGCCTCTTCAATGTTCTTTTGTGGTTGCAGCCAGGATGCTCTGGTCCCATGGTGACAAGCACTGCCACACTGAGGCACTGTGGCTGGCAGACGAGAGATGTCACAGGCCATCTGGCAGGAGCCATGGGCAATTCACGGACTCAACCTCACAAAGTTTATAATCCGAGGATTTATATATTCCCGTACCCCTTCTCTCTGTTCTGTCCCCCTCCTAGCAGAACACTGAGATCATTCTGTGGTGGCAGTCAGTGGGGATGGTTTGCTCCCTGATGCATCGTCTTGAGTGACACACATTCAGGTTCCCAAGAAATACAGGCTCCTCTGTGCCCATGGGTAAAGTTCATTTGTTGGAGCAAAATTGATTCCAGCTAATTCCCCATTCAGATAGTTCTCATTAGGTGTTAATGTACCCAGGTGAAAAGTGGAGCTGTAGCTTTATCTAAATTTTTTTTTTTTTTTTTGGGTACCGGGGATTGAACTCAGGTCCTTGAGCTTGCAAGGCAGGCCACCGAACCGCTGAGCTAAATCCCTGGCCTAAATTTTTTTCTTTATAAGCTCAAAAATTCTAAATTCTCTCTTTTAAAACCAGAGTGGGAAACAGACAGTGTCTTCCTTTCCCGCCTTCTAGACATTCCTGGAAGCTGATCTTATTTAACAGAAGTGTGTTAACTTAATTATTTGGGAAATAAGAGCATAAAAGAAAGCCGTTATACAAATATTAGGACATTGCAGATGTCAGGGAAAGAGGGATGCCTAAGACTTCAAACTCAATTCTATTTTAACATTAGACTTTTGTGGGTTATTATTACCGATAATGTTCTCAGTGCTCTTTGCCTTCAGGATTCACTCAGTTGTCTTTCTCTTGGAGGCTTCCAGTCCTTTCTGCAGGACTATCTGCTCCCTTTGTTGGGAGTAGTAGCAGAATTGAGGTTACTTGTTAACCCTAAGATGTATTTTAGCAGAAATTACTTGAGCACCAAAGACTTGATTTCTTTTACAACTTCAATCTAGGATTATGACCCTGGCAGTAATGAGAATTTTTCTTCTAAATGCATCATTCCATTGAAAAATGTGGAGCCCACCCATTACTATTCTTTCTACCTGTCACCTGTTCATTATTCACAGTAGTTAACTCACGCATCCAATATGGAGCTTGGGTTGTAAGGACTCTGGGAAAATGGCTTTTTATTGGCTTTTATGTGTAGAGTGAGATGCTCTGAGATCCTCACACTCATTTTGTGTTTAGCTCAAAGGCAGAGCTCTTTCTGAGCTCGTGGCAAGGTTAGAATGACCTCTCAGCATTCACAAGAAAGATTTGATGGAAAAGATTTATTTCCGTTCCATTCAAGTTTATTTCCGAGGACACCATCCATGGTAAAGTGTGGTAATTGGAAGTCTGCTGTGACATGTCAAGTCGGACCCGAGCCTCCAGAAATTCTACTTAGAAGTTGGACAGCTGCTGGAGAAAGCTGCCTTTTTCCTGGATGCTGGAGCTGTGAGGGTCAGGCCTCAGTGGAAGAACCTCCTGGTTCTGTCACTTTTGGTTACGCATTAGATCAGGGCTCTGATGGCCGATGCAGGTGCCAGGGCTTCCATAAAACACCAGTAGGGCATGGAGCCATTTTCAGGGTCAGAATTAGGCAGGAAAGGAGGAGAAAGACCAGAGGAAGACAGGAAAACATTGGGGTTGGTCTTGGAACCAACGTGGATCTCACATTCTGTCCCCAGCCTGACCTCATTTTTCTAGAGTAGATAATGACGTCCCTCAGTCTTGTAACCTAGTGGCATCTCACCAGAAGGACATCTATCTCCAGTTCTTTATCCAGAAAGGGAGATGTCTGGCCCGGGTGATAGTACACCAGCCAGTGAGGCAGGAGAACTAGATGGATTCCCAAGCCCTTTGGGCAGTGCTGGTCCTTCTGAATGTTCTGGAGGTGGAGTCACTGCTCCAGTGGACAGCTGGTCACCTTCCCCTGCTCCTGTATAGCTGCCCATCTGTCCTGTGAAATAACAGCTTTATTGAGATGATTCATGTGTAATATAATTTGATCGCTTACAGTCTACATTTCAGTGCTTTCTAGTACATCCAGAGCTGTGTAGCCGTCACTGCTGTCCACCCTAGAAAATGCCTGCTATCCCAGAAGAAACCTCATGTCTTTCAGTTGCCACTTCTTGTGGTACCAGATACCCGAGACCGAGACCGAGACCGAGACCGAGCCCAAGCCAAGACCGGCAATTTACAAGAGAAGAGGTTTATTGTGGCGCATGGTTTTCAGAGAATTTAGTCCGCTGTTGGCTGGCTCCAAGGAAGAAATGACATGGCTGAGGGATATGGTGGAGGGAAGGTGATGCTCACACCTTAACAGCCAGGAAGCAGAGAAACTGGGACAAGAATTCACCCTTCTGGGTCATGCCTCTCGTGACCCACCTCCATACCCCAACTCCTAATAGCACATCCAGCTGCTGAACTCATCCATAGATGAATCCTCTGATGAGTGCAGCAGCCCCACGATCCAGTCACCTCCCCAAAGCCTCGCCTCTTACTGCATGAGACTTTAGGGGGGCATTTTAGCTCTAAACCATAATGCCTCCCATCTCCCGTTCTCTGCTCTTCCTTTCTCACCACAGTGTGTTTACGTTTCAGTCTGTCACTGACACGGGACAGTCAGCAGGCCACGGTTAGGAACTATGTCCATTTTCTCTCCCACACCAAATACTGCAGATGCAGTTGTTAAAAATAATGGGGGAGAGAGTTCCTTTCCCTCCTCTTCACACGTCACCTGCCGTTCCTCTGTGATCACATTTACAATTTCCTCCCCCTGGATTTATCCTTCTTGGATTATCTCATTTATTTGTTGAATATGAAATTGCTGTACTTTTGAAAGTTTTATCTTGCCTCCAATTGCTTTATAATAACCACACGTTTGTGAGGTAGGTTGTAATGCCTCAGTTATTTGTGTGCCATGCCTGTGTTTGTTCTCGGGGATGCAGAAATGCCTGCATCCAATGGCAGAGCTCCCCCTGGTATCTTCGGTTGCTAAGGAAATGACTCCTTGTTCTAGGAGTAGTTCATTCACTCACTTCTCTGTCATGTGAGGCAATCTGTGGGCACGCTGAAAACAAAAGGTGTGATTGCAATTACCTGGCACTTAAAACCTTATTATTCACAACCACAGGAAAACGTGTTATAAGCCGAGAATCTGCCATATGGGGCAGAGGGCAGGGCCAAGCTTCGCCGTGCGCTTGGGTACCCAGACCTCCAGTCTTCTCCAGCTCTGGTCAGGCGTGTCCTGCACAAGGAAATGGGGACAGCGTCTTTCTGCTGAGACTCCACTGGGTCAGACCATGACTTGGCAGCCACTGCAGGTTCTTGTATGGATGGACTTTCTGGTTTCTGCAGGGTAAGTGGTGGCCCTAGAAAGATCCCTGGACAATTCACTCATGGTTCAGTTAGGATGTAGCAAATGCCGGTCTGCCTTTCAGCAAGGCACAGGAAACAGGGTTGATGTCAGGAAGACGGGAACGTCGGAGGTTTATTCCCATGGCTGCCAGCTCGTGGATCAACCAGATAGACAGGGTTTGGGGTAGGCAGTGTCACCTCATTCTCACTTTCTGTGGAGAAACTCTAGGACATGGTGAAATGCAGAAGGAAGGCTGGTGCGTGTGGACACGTGGGTAGACTTCTCTGCACTGGGATATGCGTATCACCTGTCCTCCTTCAGGACTGCTTACTGTTAGGGCTGCCTAGAATGTCCTTCATGGTCACTGTGGGGCGTTTGCTGACATCTGCCCCACTTAAGGCTGGCTTTACTGGAAGCAGACGCAGGATCGTCTCTGAGACAGGAGGGATCTTGATCTAGCCAACACTCCTGCTCTTCCTCCTCCTCCTCCTCCCCTCCTCTTTGCCCCCAGTAACTCTGGTTTTTGCCCAAAGCTGAATGTGTTTACCTGTTTGGACCGGCTGTTGCCAGTTCCTTGGTTCCGATGCATCAGGAGGGTACCCTACCCATAATACTCAAACAAATGCCTGTTTGTCAATGGTGTCGTGAAGTCTGAAGCACATGAGATGCACCATCTGGGATGGAGTTGACTTCAGGTGGAGTGGTTGAAGATAAAGATGGGGAAGAATTCAATGTGTGGTACCCACCTCCTCTTAAGGCTTATTTTTGGGGAGACTGATTTCCTGATATTGACTGACTGGCCTTATCATTTGCCCCGTTTCCCAGAGATTGTAGAAAATCAAGAATAGAAATAATATTAACTGCAATGAGGATAAACCACCTGGATGGTTTTATACAGCTGTGACACGGTTTACTTTTTGTCAAGCAGCAGAGAGACGCTCGCAAATGAATCACAGTTCACCTGCAGACACTGCATCGACTCACTACTTTCTTGTGTATTTAATCAAATCGCCCATAATAAATTAGCAGAGATTCATTTGGACACCAAATACCAAATTGTTCTCCTAAGTGACTGCGATGGATTTCCACATGTCGCAATTCATCAGAATGAAGTGGCTTCCCTGGCTGAGAGTCCAAATACCCTCTCACATTTCTGCTCTGCTTTCCTCTTTAACCAGCAAACAACATTCTGTTTTCTGCCTGGGATGGCAAGGCATGCAATTAGTTGGGCTGAAAATGTCAAACACAGGCCCTCAGATGGATTGTCTTTCCAGAATGGAATAGCCTTGTGAGTCAGTGGGCGCGCGCAGGAGAGGAAGGTGGGGCATCTGGCTGCCACTGTGTGGATACAGGGGCGCAAACAGCCTGGGCCGCGGTGCTTTGGGGCTGTTGTGTGTCACAGCACATCAGTCAGGGTGAGTCTGAGTGGTAGCTGGCTGCTAGGCGAGTCAAGTCTTTGCAAGCCACCAGCTCTCTCAGTGCAGAGCAGGTAGTATCTTGTTGCACCCTCATTGCTGCCCCGCAAGGTTAACCCCGCTGTGCAGACCAGGAGCCACCTGTCTGCAGTCACACATTGAGACAAGGATGGGAGCACTCTTCAGGACCGAGCTTCGCAAAAAGAATGGGGCTGTTTTCTTTTTTGTATACTACTTGGGACTGGACCCAAGGTCTTTATACTGAGCTACATCCACAGCCATTTTTCATTTTTAAAATTCCAAGACTTAAGTCACTAAGTTGCCCAGGCTGGGATTGAATTCATGATCCTTCTGCCTCAGCCTCCCAGAGTGCTGGCATCATAGGCCTATGCCACCACGGATGGCTAGGAATGGGGGCTATTTTCTGTTATTCACAGAAGGCAGGGAAGCCACTAACACCGTGGCAGTGGGATGTCTGGGTTAATGGCAAAAGCGTCCTGCACGGCAGGGCTCTGCATAGGTTCAGATGAAATCACTGCCTTCACCACCATTGTCATCATCACCGATGTGATCTCAGTGTCACCATCATCATCCTCTTCCTTCCTCACCACCATCAACATCACCATCCTTGTCATCACCACAGTCACCGTGCACACCCTCATCTCCCACTGCAGTCACCTGCAATGTCACCTCTAATAAGTGAGGTTGAGGTGCAGGTACTCTGCTGAGCACATCACGGTCCTTATCCGAGTTCAGTGATAGGAGACCTTTTAGACACTGAGTGCCGGAGCTGCCATCCTAAACCCACTCATTTATCACAAAGTGCCAACACTGCGATTAAATCTGAGTCTTGAGCTTTTAGTCTAGAAAAACAACTGTTATCCAATGCTCGGCTGCTGGGGCGACTTGGCTCGCTTGCCAGCAGAGAGGACTCTGCGTGCCCGCTGTGGCACTTGTGCCCTAGGTTTCCACTACTGTGCTAGTCAGGCCTCCCTGTTCTCTCCTTAGGTGAGTAGGGTTATGACGCAGGCCTTGTTCTCCAGGAAACCGAGGAATTGTGAAGCTGTGTAACATGGCCAAGGTCTCACAGTGGGTCCGTAGGAGGGGGGCCAAGGTTAGAGCTCAATGTCCTTGTTCATTCTGCCGTGAAAACTCAGGTCATCTTCCCTGCCTTCCGTCGCCAACATCCAGCCTCTTCCTTCCCTGCAACACAGATCTGCTCTTGTCATGGTCTAGCTTATAGACCTTCACTGGGTGCTCACAGTTACATTCTTGTGCCCTCTCTTCCTCATGCCTGCCTTGCTGGGGTCCCACCTCTGTGCTTTGCCTATGCTGTTCGTCCCCCATCTCTTCGCCCTAGCAAGCCCAACTGGCCTCACGATGTGTCATCCTTTTCCTCTCCGAGCTCTCCCCTCACTTAATGCTGACATCTGTAGCTGGGCATCTTGTGATCTGCCATTGTTGCCATCAAAACCTCCCAAGTCTTCCTCCATCCTATGTCTTACTGCTCGGTGCATCACCAGAGTCGGTGCAAACCAGGCAGGAGGCAACCTATAGGTTGTAGGATCCGAGTGCCAGGCTGGCAGGGATGTGAAGTGGGTGTTGGCTTGTGGGGCGGGTGGGTTGGTGTCCTGTGGGGTCAATTCCGTGGTCCTCTTCAGGGGCTCCTGTGTCCGAGGTGGCATGGTCCTCCTCCTCTTCCTCCCCCCCCGCCTCCCTTTCCCCTCCCCCTCCTCCATGCTCTCCTCACGTCCCTGCCTTTTCTCCATGGTGGTGATAAGAACTGAGATACAAAGTCAGCTCTGTAGATGTCCAGTTACTCACGCTCCCCAAATGCTCACTGGGTTTAGAAAATCATGGCAGCTCTTCTTCACGTGTCCTCTTGAGAGGTTGGATCCCCTCTCTGGAATCCAAGGCCTTGGTGCAGCCTGTGGGTATTCTCTGAAGGATGTGCACGCCCAGTGTGGGGTCCTCAGAATTGGCAGACTGTCTTTGAAAGGTGGCTCCTTTCTGACCTGGTGGTGACCACTTCTCACTCTGGGCAAGTTGCTTGTGCAGGCTGCTTCTCAGATTACTTCTCTGTATGACGGCAGGAATGGTGCTCTCTTCAGAAGCTTTAGGTAAGAACTCATGACAAGTGTAACAGTTTTTGAGCATCTGATCATTTTGGGCCCTGTGCTAGATACTTCAGTTCATCGTCTCACTGAATTCCCGAATAACTCCATGAGGCTGATGCTTTCCGTTCCCCTTTCCCAGACCAAGACGCTGAGATCTAAAGGCATAAACTCCCTGAACTCAACTGAATGGTGGAGCCAGGAGCCTGACCCTGAAGCCCCTTCTCCTAACCACTGGCATGTCTGAGCCTGTCAGGTATCCGGTTCATGAGTTCCTTGTCCCTTCCCCGTGACCCCTGCCTTTTTCTCCTTACAGGCACCGTGTCATGGGATGAGAAGGAAAGTTGATTCTTCCTTTTACCTTTCTGTTTTGAGTCTTTCTGTGTGCCTGGCTTGGGGTGTATCCTATTTTTCACCTCCATGAGATCTTAATAAAAGAACAAGACATAATAGCTCTCATACTGCAGATAGCATAAAGATTAAAATCCCATAGTCGGGGGAACTCGGCAGTTAAGTGAAATTTCCACATTAGAAGCGGGGTTTAAACTTTATCATCCTCTTCATAATATCAACATGCAGTGACATTCACAGAAGAGGAATAGAGATCCAACCCATGGTCACACCTGGGTGGGTTCCCTCACCTGCCAGGCAGTGTGACCAGTCACGAGAAGCCTTTAATTGTTTGTCGTGCCTGTACCTGTTTTCTCTCCTTTAGTTCATGTACAGCTCGGTTTGTGTACTGCACACATGGTAGATTTGATCTGGAAGGTGCAGGTTGGCATCTTGTCTAGCAGAGTGCCCTGCATCTCTGTTTCTTTCTCTGTAAAATGGAGATAGTAATCATACCAGTCTCCTAATGCTGTTATGAAGCTTAGGCACAAGACACATGTCAAGTTCTTAGAATAACGCCTGGCCCTGCAGGCACCCAGTGTTTTCAGCTATAGGACCATTGTGAGAGCCGGTTGGAGAGCCCATCAGGCTGCTGCTGCTGCTGGATGTACTAATGGTGCACATTAGTAGCTTTTTGTGTCCTTGGCTTATTAACTATTAGCCACCTTTAAGAGAATGAGAGAGTGAATTAAAGGTCCAGAACACTGAGTGGTAGATGTCAGGCAGCTGGCTATGGTCACCGCTGCCCATTTTATTTTCTTCTCAAATAACACTGGGTGACACCGGCTGCCACACACACCCTTGTAGATGCTACAAACACAATGTGGAAGGTCTTGTTCTGTGGCTCAGCCTTCAGGGATCCTGCCTTTGCCAGGACTGTGTGGCTGGTGGCCCTAGGACCCCTTATCCTTCCATCCTCCCTGAACTCCTGGGCCAGCTGTCCACTTATCTGTTTCAGCAGTGTTTACTGAGCACACAGTGTTCTCTTGGTGATGTTCACGGCAGTGGATAGGTGGCCATCCCCGATCCCATTCATGGTACCTTCCGTGGCAGGAAATCTCCATCTTGCCCCTGGGAGCAATGAGGCCAGGAGACCTTTTGCTGGTGGGCTGTCCTGTGCACTGTAAGGTGTTTCAGAGCAGCCCTGGTCTCTACTCACTAGATGCCAGGAGCACCCTGTCCCTAGTTCGGGACAACCACATTCTACCCAAATGCTACCAGTTGGCCCTTGGGGGTCAGGATTCCCCAGCCGGGGAGCAGTTGTTCTGTGCAGAGGAAGGAGATGATACAGAAAACAGATGATGGAGAGGAGCTAACTAGGGGGTTATGGGAGTCCTTGCTGGGCAGGCTGGCCGCTTTGCACAGCCGTAAGAGATGTCCCTGTGGACATCTTGGCCAGACAGGGAAGGACAGGCAGGAGCAGTCGTGCAGGCAAGTGTTTGAGATGGAATGAACAAGGGACAAGTGTTGGCAGCAGGGAGGCTGGCAGCTGGCCACGTCAGCTTTCCCTCTGAGGAGGCAGGGAGGTGCTGAAGGGTGCCCAGCCTTTCATGGCGTATATGACAAGGGCAGGTGCAGGGAGGATACTGGGCGGTTGTCATAACATCGGTGTCCGGATCAGTGTGGTAGGGATGGGGATGATGGTAAGTGGGGAATTCTGGTTCTGTTCTCGGGATCCAGCTGGGGGTGGCACATACAATGGATTGGGAGTGTGGTGAGAGGAAGAGGGACAGGCAGGGTGACTTGGAGGCGCATAGAGTGTGAGCTAGACAGGAAAGGAGCGTCAGCGTTTCTCTGGACAGCGTGGATGTGCTGCTCCTTCTGCCCACCTTGGGATCCGGAGCTTTGGGAGGCTTGTTAGGGATACAGATCCCAGGCCCATTGAAATATGCTGAATCCGCGTCATTGATGGAAGAGCCTGGGCACTGTGTAGGGCTGTGAGCTCCAGGTGAGACCGACGGACCCTGCTAAGGGCGAGGGCTTCAAGCCTGGGGATGGCATGTGGAATAAATTGTCGCTGCTCACAGAGGAGCGTTCTTTGCCTGGCTGTTTCCCTAAACCCCTACCTTGGCCCTAGTGTTAATCTTCCCAGTTCCCTGGTCAGGTCTTCCAAGGTCCTCTCTGTGAAACAGGGCTGTCCCCTCTCGATCTTGTTCATCCTCCAGCCTTGTTTTCTGATTTTTTTCTTTTTCATTGAGTTTATTGGTACTTTTAAAGTATACAGTACAGTTACATTCATCACTGGGATCTTCTACCTTTACCTGACAGGTCTTGGTTCTCATTTTTTCCCTATACCCCAGCCCTCCCTTCACCCCTTCCAACCTCCCCTATTTACAAAGACTTTGTTTCCATTTTTTCCTTTTCTCATATTTTTCTTTTCCCTTATTATCTTTCTCCTACCTTTCCCACTTCCCCTACATCTTTAGCCATTTTCTTCCTATTTCATCAAGAAATATTAACATTGTCAGTTATGCAATTTGGATCTTATTTACACTTTTAGTTTTATACCAGAGAAACTATTTGGTATTTACACATGTGTGTCATATTTATCTCACTTGAGAGTATGGCCTCAATATGCATGCATTTTCCTATGAATGACTCTACTTTCTCATTCTTTATGGCTGAGTAATATTCCATTTTATAGAAAAACCACATCTTCTTTACAGTCTCCAATTGATGGACAGTTGGGCTGTTTCCAAGTTTTAGCTATTACAAACTGTGCCACTATAAAGACATGGGTGTGCATGTATCACTGTGGTATGATTCTTTTAATTCTTTTGGAAAGATACCCAGCAGAGGGATAGCTTGTTCAAAGGGAACCTCTAATCTAGTTCTTCGAGGTATCTCCATATTGATTTCACCAGTCTGCACTCCCACCAACAATGGAGAAGGGTTCTTTTCTTCCCACAACCCTGCCAGCATTTGTTATTGGTTGATTTCTTGATAGCAGCCATTCTTTGTGGGGTGAGGTGGAATCTCAGTGTTGCTTTCATCTGCATCTCTCAAATGACCAATGATGTTGAACATTTTTTCCTGTATTTATTTTCTGCTTTTACTTCTTTGTCTGAGAAATGTCTGTTCATTTCAGATGCCCATTTGTGAACTGGGTCTTTATATTTGGGAGGCCCTCCAGCCTTGTCTCTGATGTACTTCTCCTGGTGAGCTCTCTTGATCTTAAGTGGCTGCCCGTGCCTGATGGCTGAGTCACCTGTACCCTGGGAAGACTTGTGAGAAGGGTAGAATTTTCCTGCCTACAAAGGACCTCTGAGCACATCGAGCTTGTCTATTTTACTTTTTTTCCAGGTGAGGAAACTCATGCTCAGGAAGAGACGTAGTTTCATAGTTTGACCCAACAGTAATGCTGCCACCAGGGCCTCCCTGGAAAACGCTGACCCTGCTGCTGTGGCTGTCCTGCTGTGAGACAGGGCTTTCTCCTGTGCAGCGGCCAGGCGTCCATGCCTCAGTCAGCACTCTTTATCATTGCATGCTTTGTGCTGAATGTCTCCGCTTTTCTGAGACTGTGCATCGCCGAGCTCCATGTCAGGGAAACCTGGGGTCTTTAGGTCAGTTTGTGAAAGTTGCCATCTCATCTCCTCACTCTAGGGGATGGCTGAGTCCAGCAGGAGACACCCTGCCAAGCTGCAGGCGAGTGGGAGAGATGGCATAGGCCACACTGTGGGGCTGTGGGCCTGGCTTTCCAGCCCCCGTGGCTTGATACACAGCATAAGAGGATTATGATAGAAGGATTCTGGCGCTGTCCCTGGACTGACCTGATAACAAAGGGATACTTCAATACCTCCATGATCACGAGACCCACTCACTCTGTGGTCCAGCAGCCTCTGCTGGGGGATTTCACATTGAGATTATTGTGTGATCATGGAAGCGTATCTGCTTTATGAAGGTGGCATATTTCATCTCAATTATGAAGCTTCTTTTATCCCCCAAACACCCTTAATTGCTGTCTCTGGACAGTCTGTTTCTTATTTTTAATCACGAGAAATCAGGTATTAAGCAATGGATGAATTGAAGGGAAAGTAATTCATCATCATCACTGTCATGATTGTTACCATCCCAACGTCAGCCTCTCAGTGGCCCTTTTTCTCCTTCCTGTGCTCTGTCTCGGGTGCTCATCCTAACAGCCCCGTGTCAGGTAGGTACAGTGGGTCTCATATTATGGAAAGAGCTCAGAAAAGTGAACTTCTTTGCCCAAAGCCATCGAACTCTTCTTAAAATCGTACGCTGTGGCCCCATGGCCACTGGCATCTACAGAGTGTGATTAAACAGTATGGTGAATGCTTGAATTAACAGATAACCCTCAAGATAACCCCTCAGACTTCAAACAGACCTCTTTGCTGTCCTTGCTACTTTCTGAAGCAGTCCTGAAAGTACTCTTTCCTGAGTGTCTTCAGTTGCACTCTCATGGCAGTCTCAGTGTCCTGGATTGATTTAACATATTTACGTTTCTTGCATATTTGGACTTTGGGATGAGCCAGAAGGCGCGAAGTACTAGACCTGGTGAACAAGGCAGATGAAGGCACACTGTGATATCCTTACCAGCCTCCGGTGGATGCACTCGGCGTCAGCCTTCACCGTGTTTTTTATCCCACTGTGTGAAGATGCGTGAAAGAGGCTCCCGGAACTGCTTCTGACAGTGACGAGGATGATGGGATGAACGTGTTCAGAGCACGGGGTGCACTGTGAGGGAGAGGAACGGCACCGTGTCCTCCACTGTGATGAATGTTTAAAGTTGAAGCACTCACTGTATATTTTGATCACACCGTGTACCCTCGCCCAGTGGATGTGGAGCACTACCCCCTGCCAGGATGGGTCCAGCTGCCCGTCCCGGAGATCAAGTTCAAAAGCACATGGAGCAGGTGGAAGGCCACGTGGTGTGGACCTCACCCGAGCCATCAGTCAGCCCAGATGGGGCTAGCTGGGCCGGTGCCTCCCTGTGAAGCAGGAAGAAGAGACACTGCCATCTCTGCTTGGCATGGGATGCAACCTCTTCTGGGGCTGGAACTATTGCCCAGAAAATCGGATGCCAGGATGCTCAGTTTCCTTTCATTTGAAAAGAATAACAGCATCACATGTTGGTGTATGTGCAGGTGACTGCATACAGGTCACCAGGGTTTGATTCCCGGACGGGATACCTATTTCCTTCTGTCGGGGTCAGGGACCAGAGACTCGCGGCACTGTTTTGATGGACTTTCGTATTTCATGATTCTTCTCCCTCCTCCCTTTCCTCCCTCTTTGCTTCTCTTTCTGTTGATCCCAAAGTTCACATCCACCAAGAAGAGAGTTTAAAACTGTCAAAGCAAATAGCCTCCACCCGCCTTATCCACGAGAGGAGCTCAGTTTTCTTCACATCCGAGATACAAGTTGTGTGAGTCGATAGTGGTGATTTCCCTGCTGAATCTTCTGACGATATGCACCCTGGCTCTGTTCCCCCAAAGATCCAGATGAGCTTTTGCATTAACAAGAACCAGGAGACCTGCCAAAGTCAATTTGGGGTTGGTTTCGCAGCCACCGCACCCATGCCAAGTCCTTTATCTCCCCATCCTTCTTGCTTTTGCATTATGGAGAGCGCCCACAAAAGCTCATTATTCCTATCCGCCTTCTGGATGGAGGTGGCAGCCAAGTGGCCCGTTGGAGAAGGAAGCAGAGTTCAGATATTTAGATATCATGGGAAATGAGAAGCTGGAGTGTCTGAGGGCCGCAGAACTAAATAAATACAGGGAAGAGATTTTCCAGAGCTCTTATCGATTGGATGCTGAGGAGTTATTAAGTTCTGAGAGTGGTGAATTACTGCAGTTGGGCCAGGATTAAAGCAGAGTTAAGCCGTGAATACCCATCTGGAGCCGAATGCCTTGTCCGACACCCTCCTATCCCTGCCCCAGGTTGTCTGACACAAGATGTGTCAGGACATTTGCCACACTGGTTTTTCTCTTTAATCCGACACCCTTAGGGAGCTCCCTGCAGGAGTCTTATCCAATCACGCATTCCCCTTGTAGGGAAGAGTGTTTCCCCGAGAAAAGAGCCTTACCAGGGTTGGGGGAGGACGGGGAAGGAGCTCACTCAGGGTACAGTGAGGGTCCTGTTGGGCCGAGGGTCTCTGCACCCGGAACTTCCCCCTTTTTCTATGGATTTGGGGGTCTTGTTTTAGATTGGGGGTTATGTTGACACAGACCTGTTCTGCGTAGGCTCACTCCAACCTTGTTGTTAAAACAGTGAGTGACTTCTTCAGCCATCATTCATTGGGAAAACTGGTGGCTTCTTTGTGTTCACACCGTCACTGATCCCCAGCCCTCTCCTCCCCTACATAGCCCAGCTGGAGCAACCTGTGCCCTGCTGTCAGCTCAGGCTCCACGTGGCCAACCACCATCGCTTGGCTCCAGGTTTGTAGTGCCCAGGGTCGGAGTGTTGTGGAATTTGTTTCTGATTTTAGAAAAGGCAGCATGATGCCTGGACTGTGTGTCACACACACATGCACACTCGCATACACACAGGCACACTCATGCACACACACACAAACCCCTATATCTGCTACCAAGTGAAGTGCCCCATAGTCAGACACAGAACTATTTCTATAGGAAAGGGCAGTGTTTACACTGAGGGGGACCCATAGCAGTAGGCTGCTGACACACTCATTCTTTAGTTTAAAAAATCTTTGAATGTTGGAGGTTTCCTTTGATGCAACTTAATGTAAAGAGCCTTATGTTAGAAAAGGGAGAGCAGGCCACCCAGATTTAAGAGTAAAATTTCAATGCGTGGTGTGGTGGTGGGCACCAATAGCTCCAGAATTCAGGAGACTGAGGCAGGAGGATCACTTGTGCTCAGAGCTGTGAGACTAGGCTGGATAAGACGGTGAGACCCCATCTCAAACCAAAAAAACCAAAACCTCCGACAATTATAGGTCTGGAGGTGTAACTCAGTGTTGGAGCATTTGGTAAGCATGGGCAAGGGCCTGGGTTCCATCCATAGCTGTGCAAAACAATAATTTCAGTTTGGGGAGAGAAATTGTATGGTTTTTGTAATTTCTGGTCAACTCACCTGGCCCCTCAGCTGCTGTGCTTCCTGTGATCCAGTGTACTGGTTGCACAGTGTATGTGTGTGTGTGAGTGTGTATATATGTGTGTGTGTGTGTGTGTGTGTGTGTGTAAGAGGGAGAAGCCAAGGGAAGGAGACAGCAGAAGAGATTTATTCCAACTCGTGTCATCTCTTTCCACATCCCAAGAAGGACCTCGGGCCCTAAACCCCACCAGGAAAACCCCATGCAGGCTGACATTTAGAAGTTTATTGGCTGGAATGAGAGAACTGTCAGTTTCAGAGCCTGAGAAGCCGAGGGGAGAGCAGGTGCTTTCTGCAAACACCCCGAGTGCGTGGGAACGGAGCCTTGTGTGGGAGGAGGATGAAGCTGGCCTTGTTGTTTTATTAATTTAGTCCTGACAGCTGCTAGTTCTGAGGCCTTCACACTTCTCAGCAGAAATTAAACGAATCCTCAGGAACCCCTCTGTGAAGTATCAATAATGAACCATGTAGGAAATGAAGGTTAAACGACGATAAAGATCTCCACAGTGCCGGGCTGTCTTTGTCCCCTTAGTCCCGAGCTCCAAGTACATGACACATGTGCACCCTGAATTCTCCAGTGAGGTCCAAACCCGCCCCACCGCCTTCTCCACGAAGTGCGCCCTCCTTCGTTGGGGACACCCAGCTGCTCCTGCAGAAACGCTCCAGTCACCTGGCCTCCCTCTCTTCCTCCCTCTGTGCCTCTTACTGCCAGGCCCAGGAAATCCACTTCCTCCTGAACACCTTTCCTCCTCTCCCCTTCCTTTACCTCCCCAGCATCTTTGGTTCTTGGATCCCCTTCCTGGTGTTCTTCCCACCCGTGCCGGGACCCTTATGATTTAAAGCCTCTGCCCTGCTGTTTCCCCATCTCCTCGTGCTGCTGACCACACCTCAGAGAGCCCCTTTGCTCTCTGTGGGGCCAACTGCAAGCCTCTGCAGGCACTGCCCTGGCCAGGGCGGCCTAACTACATCCTTTCAGGTCTTTCTTAGGGAAGATCTTAGACCTGATGTATCAGGTCGGGCCTCAGTACCTGGGACTTTTCCTTTCCTGCCGCTTATGACATGAAGATTTCCTAGTTTGAATTTCTCAACTGCCTGCTCAGCATCTCCAGGCACAAGCCCGGAAGCCCCACCCCCACCGGGGCCAGGGACCTTGCCCTCCTTGTTCCCCACTGCCTGGCACAGTCGTGGCGCACGAGGGTACCAGCAGTGGGCGAGGGATGGAGGTTGGGCCTGAGGAATGCTCCGTCCGGCTCAGCACTCAGGTGCTCTGTGGGGACCGAGCGTTTGTGGGCCACGGACGCGTGGCTTTGGTAGCATGAGCCCATCCCGGCAGGGGCTCCTTTGTCGGTTGTCAGAGGGTGAGAGCTGGCGGGATTCCTGCCGAGGGTGTCTAGACACAGGGATCGTGAGCAGACAGGACAGCAGGATGTGTGTGGTGGTGACCCATCTTCATGAGTTTGTCCCCAGTCCTGCTGGTGGCTTCTGACTCTGCAGGGGGTGGTGGGCTGGCCAGCAGTTTCCTGGGACAGGCCTTGAAGGCATCCCCCCCAGCCTCCTTGGGAGTGTGAGCCATTTGCACGAGTGCCTGCTTATTCGTTCAGCACACACGTGTTGACTACCTACCGTATGCTGAGTTCTGTGCTAATGCCCAGGTGGGACATGGGCTGCAGGGCACACAGGTCAGCGGGGGAGGCTGTGATCCACTGTGTAGTTATACAAACAACTAATGGGAACAAGCAGTGGCTAGTTTCAGGACGTGCCCAGAGCTAATGTGCATAATGCTGCAAGATTGTGCCTCAAGGATTTGTTTGAGGAGAGGAGAGAAGAGCCCCAGGGAAGGCTTCCTGGAGGAGGTGATGTTTGGGGCACGATTTAAAGGCTGTGTCAGAATTCAGTAGCAGAGTAGCTTTCTGAGCTGGGGCTGCGGCTGTGCGAGGAGCTGGGAAGAGAGAGCTTGTTGCTGGGCCTCGTGGTGAGACAGAATGGAGGGCGGGCTGCAGAAGCGCCGTGGTGGTGTGGACGGACTGCGCACAAGGCTTTCTCAGCGTGGCTGGGACATTGGGATGTTGGGGACAGAGCAGGAGCTGGGAGCTTCAGAGAGGGTCTGTGGGGATGTGCAGATGTCCTGGGAAGCTCACTGAGAGCAGTGTGGGGACGGCCCCAGGGTTAGGGTTAGGGTTAGGGTTAGGGCATGGGGTCGGGGGCTCCTGCTGATACATGGCCCTGACCAGGACCCCGCTCCCTCGGGGGCAGGGTGGGCGCAGTCACAGCTCAGTGTGTTGGGGCCTGGCCTTCCATGCTGGGGCGTCCTCCTGGGGGGCACCACCATACGCCGAGCAGTGACACACACTGTGATCACCGCAAAGAGCAGCGAGCCCACCAGAGAAGTGAGGTGACCCTCCAAGGCTGCTGGGGTGCAGGGCAGAGCTGAGAGCCGAACCCAGGCCCACGGCACACTGCCTTCCCCTCTGCACCCTGTTGCATCTCAGGCAGGCTGAGCATTTTCCGGAAGAAGCAGTTGCCAGTTGGGTCTCAAATGCAAAGGAAAGAAGAACACAAGCAACAGACAGACGCGGTCCCTGGTGGACTGTGTGTCCTCATGCAGTTTCTTACCCTCTCTGGGCTGTAAGTGGGAGATGTGCTCACATCTGTGATAACACTGATGGTCGTATGTCTGAGCTTTTGGGTGCCACACTGTATCCACAGGCTTTCATACACACAAATACATGGACCTGCACAGTGACCCTCCCTCTGGGACAGGGGCTGTTATTACCCCATTGTGACAGCACATGCCCAAGGTCACACAGCCAGGGGGATCTCAAGGCTGGCTTTGAACCCAGGAAACTTGGCTGCTTATAGAGATCAAATGACATGGCTCAAACACAGATGGCCGCACAGTGTGTCACGTGGGCTGGCTGAGGGACATGCACTAAGGATACCCTCTGTGTCTTCTCTGTAAAATGGGATGACTGCAGCTGTGGTTACTGGGCCTTCATGAGCGACTCAGCAGACTCCAGTGATGAAGTCTGTGCCCCCACTTTTCGGATGGGGAGGTCAAGGCTCCAGGCTGCATGCTGCTGAAAGGCCTCAAGCCTGCCCCAGGTGTTCCTGGTTCTGCAGGGTCTGGTCCAGGCCCCTCTGTTCCGCCCACCTAGCACCCACTATCCCCCCTCGCAGTGCTGCATAAAAGGCCCAAGATCCACACGAGTTAGGGACAGCCTTTCTACCAGGAGCCCTGCCAAAATCCTGGGCAGATTGGGACAAAAGCCCTTGTCAGACATCCTAATGTTGGCGTCCTCCCTCGTGGTCACATGTGGAAAGTATTTATTCAGCGCTTGCTTTTCCCAGCTTTCCCCTGCAGAGCTGCAGTAGTAACCGAGGTTCCTGTGCTGGTACATTGCTGCCCTGTCCTGGAGACAGAAGAGAGCTGTGGACAGGGTCCCCAGCAGGGCGTCCCAGGTTCCTCTCACATCACCCCCCTCCTTCTTCACCAGAGAGCATCTCCCTGCTCTTGCTTTTATTTTTTTCCTCTCCCAGTGTTAGGGGTTGAACCCAGGGCCTTTGCACTGAGCTATATCCTCAGACCTTTTTTATGTTTCATTTTGAGACACAGGCTCACTGAGTCGCTAAGTTGCCCAGGATGGGTTGGAACTTGAGTTCCTCCTGCCTCAGCCTCCCAGAATGCTGGGATTACAGGCCTGTGTCACTGTGCCCAGCTGTCTCCTGGCTCTTTATGTCTGTCTGTCTGTCTCAGCATGTCTGCCTCCCACATGGCCAAGCACGTTCAAGTGGGCCTTTTTCTGGCTTGAATTTCCTGCGGGGGTCTGGTGGTGCTTCCCTCCCGGCTGGTCTCTACCTTCCTCTCGGTGTCCCGGAGTCACCCTGTGCGGGGCACTCAGACAGGAGGCTCTTGTCCCAAGAGTGTGGAGGGGCCGTGGGGGGGGGCAGGGGAGCCCACAGGCGATGCTCCTCAGCCTCCTTCCTGCTCTTGGCTGGAAACTCGCTTTGGCTGTTGCCTCTGCCTGTGTCCCGACTCGGTGACTCTGGTAGACAGGCCTCGCGCAGACCTGTTCATTCTCGAGGCCTCGGAGACGTGTGGAGGGAAAGCTGCCTCTGATCGCCCAGATGCAGGCAGAGGCCATTGTTGTACATATGTATTTTTATTTGAAAAGATATGGTCAGTGCGCAGAAGAAGTAGACTGGGTCTGTTGGAAGTTTTGTGGTCTTTTTAAAAAACAATTGAAGTAGAATTCATATAACATAAAACTAACCATTTTAAAGCACACAATTCACTAGCATTTCACACCTTTGGGGTGCTGTGCAAATCCCATCCCTGTCTAGTTCCAAAACAGCTTCCTCTCTCCAAAATAAAATCCCATTTCCTTAAGCACTTATTTCTGGTGCTCGCCTCCACCTTGTCGCTGGAGATCACTAATCTACTTTGTCTCTCTGCATTTGGCTGTAGTGGACTTTTTATATAAATAAATCAGCCGCTATGTGGGCTTTTGTGACTGGCTTCTTTCATGGAGTGTGATGTTTTCAAGGTTCATCCATGTTCTAGCAGGTGCTGGTGCCTCGGTCCTGTTCATGGCCCAGTAATATTCCACAAGGAGGCTAGAGGACATTCGTTCACATGCACGCCCTCGACAGACGTTTGTGGGGTTTCCACTGCTCGTCTCTGCCGACATTGTTTTAGTCTGTGGCTGCCTTCTGCGCTTAGCTGTTTCTTCCTTTGATAATATCTTGTGTCTTGATCCATTTGTCTCTGTTTGGAGTCCCCAGAGGCTTCAGAGACCTTGAGGTACAGGAGAACTGTGGGGTCTCCTAGTGGGCAGTCTGGCACTGCCATCTAGAGTGGTGACCCAGACTTCTCTAAGGAGTCTGCTCCAGGCAGTCGTGACTGGTACTCAGGGTGCTGTGTGTGTCTCCACCCCGGGAGCCTCCAGGGTAGCCTGCTGCTGCCGGGCTGAGAGAGAAGCCAGCAGAGGATTCTTTCCTCTCCTCCTGCCTCGGCCTCCCTTCTCAGCCTGCCAACGTTTTGACCCCAGACTTCTGGCCTCTCTGTGAGACAGTATGTTTCTGTTTTGCGGGCAGCCTTGTTTCTAGTAGTTTGTTAATATGTTCTGAAAGCTCCCTGGGTGTCTTATTCCAAAAAGTCGAGCTCGCTACCAGTATTCACTTAACTTTCCGTAATCAGGAATTACTGTATTTTTGTAAATTTTGTAAACCACTACCAATACCACTACCAAAACCAGAATGTTATAAACCGAATGACGTCTCTGTTTCCAAAGAATATCGGTATGCTAGAGGGATATGAAAATAATAATGAAAGTGAGATATTTCATGGCAGACCTTGGGGGTAAGGTCAGGACTGCGTGAGTTATCTCTGGTGGGCCCTGCTGTCTACGAGTACCCTCAGGGCAAACAGGAAATCGATGTTCAGTTTTGCTCTGAGGGCAGGAAGCGGAAGGGCTCTGGGTTGGTGCAGCGACAGCATCCGGTGGAGGGACCGAGAGGCAGGTGGCTTTGCAGCCACCCATTCCCGCAGCAGCCAGTCCCGTCCTGCAGGGAGAGCTCGTCTCTTCCCGTGGGCTCTGTCCTGCGATGGGACAGTCCTGCCAGCCCCAGCTCCTAGCACGGCCCCAAGGGAAATCAAGGTCCCCAGACATGGACTGTGGTAGGGAGCAAAACCAAGCACCAAGCGATTAGGATGCAAAGCCACTTGGGAGACCACTGGTGCGGACGGTGCCAGGACCAGGACTGAGCGCCCCCTGCTGGCCTCTGCTTTCCTCCTCATGTGGTGGACATTTCCAGCACTCATCGCTGTCACTGCCCCCAGGTCAGGGAAGGACAGGCCAGAGGCAGCGTGGACAGGGTTTGGGCGAGAGAGATGTCCTCTCCAAGGTGATGCTGTTGGCCACTCCGCCCCTCTGATACTCCATTGCCCTCTTGTCCTGCCCAGCTCTCTGCCCTTCCCTGGTCAATCCTGCAAAAGAGCCAGGAAAACTAAAGCCTGAGTCACAGACCCTAGAGGTCTGGGTGGAAAGCTCTGCAAAGAAACGGTGGCCTGGCCCCTTGGTGGCTGTGTGTGACTGACATGACCAAGCCGCTGAGTTGTTGTTCAAAATGACAGAACAACGCAGGATGGGAGATGGCACTTGGGAGTCATATCTGACAAGGATTTGTACCTAGGAGATATTAGAAGTCTCTTAGCATTAAACAGTAAGATGACCCAATTAAAAGAAGGGCCCAAACAGATGCTTCTCCAAAGAGACACAAGCAGCCAGTGAAGGCCCAGACGGAGGGTTTGCGTGCTCAGTTGTTGGGGACCTGAAGTCGGTGTCTCTGCGAAGTGTACCTTCAAATGCACTAGGGTGGCCGGCACCGCAAATGCAGGTATGACGCGTGCTCTGGGGTTGGCAGGGATGTAAAAGGGACAGCCACTTTGGATACAGGCTGGCAGCTCCCAAGTGACTAAGCAAAAGGTACCACATGGCCCAGGAATTCCTGGCCTCCTGGTGCCCCACTGTGAGGAGCAGCTGGCCGTGCTCTGGGTGAGGTCACTGTGTGGCCACCTTCCTAGCGGGTACTGAGGGAGGGGACATGAACCATGG
This sequence comes from Fukomys damarensis, assembly GCF_012274545.1. Lineage (NCBI taxonomy): Eukaryota > Metazoa > Chordata > Mammalia > Rodentia > Bathyergidae > Fukomys > Fukomys damarensis. Next base: position 18,096,778 of record NW_022900946.1, on the reverse strand, counting down.
GTGCCTCTGTGTGCTCTCAGAGTCTGTAGGAGAAGGAGCACCTGTGTGGTGGTTACCATCTCGGCTCTGTTCCTAGGCAGACTTGAGTATGTCTCTTGAGTGCAGCATACGGAGACTGGTCGGCTATGTTGTGACTTCTGCTCTCCACAGGCGAGGGCAAAGCCCTAGTGCTGTGGGTCACGGGGCAGAGAGGCAGCGAGGACCCCAGAGGCTGTCCCTTTACCGCAGAGCTCCCTGCCCACAGCTGTGGTGTGGCCGTCAGTTCTGTGTCCCTATGGCGGATTCCCCGGAACAGCTGCCCTCATCCAGGAAGGGCTCAGGCGGCACAACGTTGGGAGGCGTGAGGGCCTGGGGTGGAGCTGGCTGTGGTCTGAGGGTGCTGGAGGGCAGTGGCAGGAGAGCGTGGGGCAGCAAGAGAATGACAGAGCCAGGAGCAGATGGGGACAGTGAGGCCACCTGGGCTCAGAGGAGCCGGGGAGACCCCCAAGGGATGCAGGGGAGCCACCTTCTGCGATCCCACTCAAGGACCCGGGCCCTCTCGTAGATCCCTACCTCCCAACAGTGCCACCTCTCCGTGGTGCTGCCTTGGGGACCAATCCTCTGATTTCACGGTCCCTTGGGGGACACAAACCATATTCAAGCCACAACATGATGTTTAACTACACAGAAGTGCCTGGTTCCCCAGGATGTCTGGCCTTTGGCAAAATCCACAGTGGACTGGGTTGAAAGGTCCGGTAATAGCATCTCGCCCTTGCTTTATTTTAAGTAGTTTACAGACACAGACATTGAAGCTCAGAGAGGGTGACTCACTTCCCCAGAGTCACACAGCCATCCAGCCAGATGAAACCTACAACCCAGTTCTACCTGACTCCTGTTGACCGGCAGAGGCCCGCTTTGCTGGATCCTGTGGACCTGTCATGCCAAAGTTACACTTGTGGCCACTGGGGAGGGTCCCCTGGCACTGTCCTGAATGACAAGAGCAGACCAGGTTTTTGGTGGCTGCATTCTGGTGCCATTGACGATGGCGCAGTGTTTCAGAGGAGCCTGCGTGTAATAAAAAAAAGGGGGCAGCAGGTGTTATTTGGGCTAAATTGACCTTGAAATTGATTTCTTTATTTTATGACTTACTGAGAGGAGATTAATACCTTTTTTTTTCCTGCAGTCTGAAACAATTTACATGGTAATAGCAGGCATAGTCAGTCAAATAAATTGCTGGAAGTAGTGGTGTTCCAAGGGAAAAAAGTACGGAGCTTAACGCACATCGGTTTCTTTGCCCTGGGGAGAAGCAGAGGTTTTAACATCTGGGAATGAGGAGCTAAATTTTATCTCTCATTTTAAAAGCAGAGGGCTGGAGAGCTTAATCCGACATTCATGCAGAATTTCTGAGTTGGAGGAGACCGGGGCAGCCTGAACGTTCTGTTGAAGTTGTGCGGTGTCCTTGGAAGGGCTCTGGGCAGTTGGACCTGCGGACAGGCTGGGAGTGGGGACTCAGGTGATGCGGGGCCTTGGGGAGCTGGCTGCTTTGAAGCTGGGCATGTGCAGAGGAAGGAGGCAGGTGACATGAAGTCTAACTGGATGGGTCCCGAGGAACCCTGTGAGTGCAGGCTGTGCTTCCAGGTTTCTGGGCTTTGCACCAGGTATGACTTCTCTGTACCGGATTGATTCACTGGGAATGGTGGCATCTGCTGAGTGTGTGGGGTTGGATTCTGAGGCCACACCCATCTCAGCAATACAATGCAGCAATTGATTAGTACTGCCTGTCCTGGGAACATGGCAGCAGCAGTGGCCTGTGTGCCACTGATTTATAGTTTCTGGCACAACCACTAAGATGTGGCCCTCAGTGCCAACGTTTCTGTATGGCCAACCCATTGACAGGACCCTTGTCAATTCTCCCAAGTGATTCTAATTAATTATTATTAATTATTTGCCATATTATGCAAGCTTTTTTTGCAGTAAGTATCAGGTACTGGATCTCTATGTAGAGGGTTGTGGCTGGTGTTGACATGTGTTTTTCCCTTTAATTATTTTCTTTTCAAAATCAAATAAAACATAGAATAATATGTTCAATCATTTTCAGTGCATACCCAGAGTACAAAATTAAAGAAACAGGAGAGAAAAAATTAGTTTATCTCCTTTTCCATCCTGTGCAGACAAACAGCTCCTCCCTTCAAAATTGTCCATTTTCACTGTGGCTTTCTCACCTCGTCTCTATCTTTTGGGGACCTCAGTGCATTGACTAGGAATGCATATGTTTTTTAAAAAGTGAGCAGATGTGGTAATTCTTTACTTACTGCTGTATATTTTACTGGCCCCCCATCATTCCCTACAATTCTGCCTCATTAAATTTATTGAGATTGTCTGGATTTTCTTGGCCTTTGTATAATGAGCTCATGTTGTTGCCAAGATTTTATAATGATAAAAGATTTTCACTGAGAATCTTCAGCATGGATTATTGTAACCATGTACCAGCATGTAAATAGGAGAAACTCCAAGAAATGGAATTGCAAATCCAAATATTACCAGTTTATACACTATTGGCCAATGTACTGTTCTACCATGTTTAAAAACTTGTATTTCCTTACACTCTTTTGACTTCCACACTTTATCCAACTTTCGCTTTTGTTAATTTCAGTAAAAAATGATATAACTTGTATTTCTTTTGTCTTTGGCGCTTGTCTTTTGTTTTGACTTTGGTGTTTCTCTCATCCATTTGGGAATTTCTTTACAAATGAAGGAAATTACTACTTTGTTCGGTGTGTTCTAATTTTTTTCACTTAGTTCATTTTCTAATACTTTAAGGTGGCATGTTTGATGCATAATATTTTGTGTATGAAAAATTTATAATCCTGTTTTAATGCTGTGGGTTTTGGGAGTCAAAATTAGAAAGTTCTTCTCTGTTACTCTGAGATTATATAAAACCTCACATTGTTATGGTTTAGATGCAAATATCCCCTAAAGATCTTATGTATTCAGAGGTGGGCTTGTGAAAGGTAATTAGACCATGGAGGTGATATAGTCATCAGTGGATTAATCTGTTGACAAGTTCATAGTTAAATGAGTGGTTAGGAGTTGAGGCCTGGTTGGCGATGGGTCATTGGTGGTGAGTCCCTGTCATGGGCCTCTCCTCTCTCCCTGCTTCCAGGCTGCCATGGGGTGAAGAGCTTTCCTTCCTCCATGCCTTTCACCATGTCATTTCTGCCTTAGAGCCAGCCAGCCATGCTTGGACTACACCTACTAAACTGTGAGCCAAAATAAATCCCTCTCTTTAAATTGTAGGTGTTTGATACTTTGTCCCAGTGACAAAAAAGTGACTAAGACACACACACACGTTTGGTTATGTTACGTCATCCGGTAAGCCCATGAATTACAGAGATATTTTGATTGTTTTGCCTCTCAGAATGCAGACTCTAAATTCTGTAAAGATGGATATAGTCTCTGACCAGCTGAGGGCTGGGAAGTGGCATCGTGGGCTCCTCAGGTGCTCTCTCTTACATCCAGTCTTCCCAAGAGGAGCATCAATGCCATGTGGCTGAATAGTCTAGGGCCACTGGGCTAGGGTGGCCTGGTATCCTTTAGAGCTGCTGACCCACATCTGTCTCCCACAGCCTTGGCTCTGGCAGTTCTTCCTGTTTCCACCCCTGGGAACCTACCTTGGCCCTGACCCCACATCTCTGCTCATTGATCAGATGGCTTTGGCCAGCTATGGCTTGAGCTTGGAACTTTTCCCCATTTGGGCTAGGTTTCACTCACTCCATGCTGGGAACATGCCGGGCCCCTTACCCTACCTCTGACTCATGCCCTTTGTCCAGGCATGGGGAGCTTGGCTACAGTGTTGGCCTTTCCAAGTCATTGTTATGCAAAGCATACCACATTCTCCTGCTGCTCCTCCCTGCTCTGTGGGGTCTGATACTAGTGTCACCCAGTCCCTGAGATTATGTGTCCCGTCACCCTTCTGGACTCTCTGCCCTAGTCATTGGCTCCGTCCTCATTTCTGGACATCTGTACCCCAGCTTTCAAATGCTGTAAACTGAGGAGGAAGAGGGCAAGGAATTTCAAGGGTTTAGTTGGACGCAGTGGTATACACCTGTGATCTCAGCACCGAGGGAGGCTGAGGCAAGAGAATCACAAGTTCAAGTCCTACCTAGGCAACTTAGTGAGATTCCAAGTTCCCATAGGGTGTATCAGTTCTAGTCATCAGATGTGGGAATTCATTGTGTGAATTCAGGAAGAAAAATCAAGATTTTTGGTAACTAGAACGGCGTGAGCCGGACAGCCGTTGCCTCCTGCTTTTGAGAGACAGCACTCTGCTGATTCACTCTGCTCAGTCTAATTCAGGGTGCATGAGCACGTGTTTGTCACTCTCTCCAAGGTGGGAGGGAGAGAGAAATGCAGTGTTGGCACAGTTGGCTGCTTTGTGCAGGACAACATAGGGACCCTGCTAAGCAGCAGTGGCACTAGGCAAGTGCATGCCCGGTCACAGGGCCTGGGAAGGCCTAGGAGGAGCCACAGAGCAGAAGGATCCCACGAGCAAGTGGCTGGGGAGGGTGGGGTGCAGCCTCTGCCCCCTGGAACCAGGGACCCTGAGTCCTTTTTAAAGTGAGCTGGATGAGGTGTAGGAAGTCTGGGCGCAGGCAGGACCCCATGGTCTCTGCATTTGGGCTCAAGACCTGGAGATGGGCAGACAGTTTTGGTTTTCTTGTTAGTGGATCTTCCCATGACCAGCATCTGCTGGGAAACTATTGAAAAGGAAGGGACAAGAAGTGTGAGCTTCTTCACTGAGTTCAGAGCTTCTGTGAAACCATGATCTCAGGGCTCCCCTGGGCTCTGAGCCGAGCCTGGGAGGCCCAGAAAAGCCTTGGTGGCTCTGCTTCCTGTTTCTCTCTCCGGCTGTCCTTCTGCGTCTTTCGCTCTCCACGTCTGTCGGTCGCTCTCTTTCTCTCTCTCATGTGTGAATGTGCACACCCGTGCATGGACACACATCCGTCTTTTGCTCAAGTTTATGAGTGAGTCCTGATCACAGCCCAGTGACCCTCAGCTAATGAAGATTTGGGATTCAGGCTCTGCTGGCATGTTTTAGTCCAGAACGTGTCCCAAGCACCGGACAGCGACCGCTTTAACATGCTGTGTCCCTTGGAGCAAGGACGAAGCCATCGGAGGAAGACTATCTCGATGGCCGCTAATGCCTGGGTGTTCAGCAGGCTTGCTCAGGTCCTAGGTGCCATGGACCGTTCCCCCCTCCAGAGGGACTGAAGCGAAGACCGGCCCTCCTGTGAGGTGGAAGGGAGAGGGTGCTCATGCAGCACTCTGCACAGGGTGCTGCGGGGCTTCATCGGTCCGTACCAGCACTGGTGCTGTGAGACGTGGGATGGTGACCCCGCCCCCTGTGACAGTGAGCTGGGTGTGGCTACGAAGCTTGCCTGCGTCTTCGGGATGGGCTGGAGTGTCCACACAGAGAGGGAAACCTACCTTTGCGCCGCTGCCTGACGGAGATGCCAGGAGAATCACCGATGCACTTTGCAATTTTCTAGTAGCCACATGAAAAAGTAAAAAGGAACCAATGAAATTCATTGTAATAATAAATTTTCTTTAGATATTCATAAAGTATATTTATATTTTTAAAAGCATAACAATATATTTTACATATTATTAAATACCATTCTGAGATGTGATCCATATAAAACTGTTGATGAGATGTTAGTCATGATGAGATTTTTTTTTACATTCCTTTTCTTCATGGTATCTTCGAAATCCAGTGTGTGTTTTACCCCGAGAGCACATTTCCCTTGTGACGTGACCACAGAAGGTTGCTGGACGGGGCAGTGTGGGTCCAGACCCCTGAGACACAGGGCAGCCTGGGAAACCAGGGATGGACACTCAGTGATTATACTAAATCCGGTTATTTCCTCAGCCTGGTCCCCCAACGCTTTTATGCTTGTTTGTTTTTCCAGGACTGCAAGCCTGAAACTCCAGTCCTCCTGCCCAGCGCCACGAGCAGCCCACAGGACCCTGTAAGTAGAAGCGAGTGGTTGAGTAGAGTGGGTTTGGAGGTGACTTTTGCATCTTTTCAGTCTCCTTGGTCTGAGTCATCAAGCACGGGGAATTCTTCCCCGTGAAACCTGAAGCAGATCTTGCTGGGAGAAGTAACCGGTTTTGGGGGGAACAAAATTTCCCAAGCATCTGCACCACCTCTATCAGGAAACAGCTAGGGCCATGTCCTGGGCCTCTAGTTCAGGGCAGGAAGGCTGCACACAGCCCTCAGAAAAGGTCCAGGTCCAGCCAGAGATCACACCCAGGGGTGATAGTGGGTGTAAGCACCATAAGCTGGGCCCTTCCTTGCTGCCTTGAGGGCCCCAGGTTGCAGGGTAGAAAGAAAGACGTGAGTATGGTCCGGCATTTCCGTGGGAGTGCCAGTTTGCTTACTGAGTGCCTGGAGACCCACACGAGGCAGTAGCACTTGGGGTCTTCAGGGCACAAGACTGTGGATGATGCCAGTCTCGGGTTCCTATGTGTCCCTCAGTGGACACAGCGGCCAGGAGGCCCCTGCTGTGACACTTCTGATCTCACCTGTGCACCGCCTCTCAGGTGCATATTCACTGGCGCTACGCCTCTCAGTGCTGTCTGGCCTGGCTGTGGTTTCAAGTGGCGACAGGCCTTGTTCAAAGCTTCATCCATTACTCTGCATTTGGCTTCATGCTTATCCTTTCACCATAGTAAAGAAATACTGGATTTCCATTTATGGTGGTAGTATGAGACTGCCTTTGAAGATGTTTAATTTTAAAAGTGGGTTGACTTACAGAAAATGTGGTGTAGAAGTAACAGTAACATAGTTAGGATAAGATATTATCATAGTGATAAGGATGGAGAATGAATCCCTTTACCCAAAGCTATTCGTTTAGCCCTGGGCACTGTCCCACCTGAGCACTGCATGTTTGGAGTGTCCCCTCCCCTGCCTTATGCTGACATTTTGTGCCAACTGGAATCTCTAATGACTGCCTCTGTCAGAGACTTGGCCTCTGTCTCCTCCCTCCAAATGACTTTTAAAGTTGGGCTTTTATAACCAACCTTCTTGGTGGGTCCCCTGAAAGATGTGCTTATTTGTGGTGCTGGGTACGGGGAGAAGAGGAGGTGGAGGAAGAAGAGGAGGAGAGAGGCAGTGAGCAATGGCAGGTGCATTCCCACTTTCTTGTCCCACTCTGCAGCTGACCAAGGATCTGCCTCTGTTCTCATGAGGTCCCCTCTGTGACGCCGTAAGCAGGTTTGTTCCATCCTTGTCGGGTGGGTAGGTGACAGATACTCTAGAGGGGCACAACAGTGTCCCAAGATCACACAGCTGGACTCACCCTGTCCAGAGCACCCAAGAGTCTAGCAGCTTTGCCCCAAGTGTGTGGCGTCTTCTCCCCAGTTGGTGATGGAAGGAAATGTACAGAGTGGGAGGTGTTGTGTTAACTCTCTCTTGTATGTGACATGGTGATTTTAGAGCCATTACTGCCTTGTGGTTTCTGGGGGTGGCTCCTGTGGGCCCTGGCTCAGGCCCTGCATGAGCTGGGGTGAGAGGATCTCCTCGCAGTGGTCCACACACTCAGCCATTGTCGGGAGCCCACTGCACAGAGCTGCGAGGTCTCCTCCTGACACGGTGGATGGCCTCGGCTAGGGTGAGGAGTCTAAGAGACACAGGGCTGAGAGCAAAGTAGAAGCCACGGCCTCGTATGGTCCTTGTCACCGCCTCTGCATCCTGTCTGTCACACAGCGGTCCCCATGAGGTGGTGGGAAGAGACCACATAAGGTGTGAGTACCTGGGGATGGGCCGTGGGGGCTACCACAGGCTTCACGCTCTTGAGATAACCATGTCCTATAGCTCCACACTGACTATGATTAACTTTTCTTAGTCAGAAGTGCAGGAGGCTGTGGGGATGTTCGTGCTTAGCTGAGATCACAGCCGTGAAGACTGACCTGCTCCTCTTTCCCAGCCCTGGTGTCCCCAGTGCTGCCGATCTGGGTCCTGGCTGGAATCCCCTAGAATGTGTCACACGTAGAAGGGGTCATTTTCTCGATCTGTGTTGGTGACAGGCACATGTTGTTCCAACCACGTCAGAATGGCGGTGTACCTCTGTCGTAACAATAATCACTCTTTTTTACTTAAAAAAAATTTTTTTTTTGCACTAAGGAGTAAACTCAGGGTCCTCACACTGAGCTACAGTATTTTAAGACAAGATCTAGCCAAATTTCTGAGTTGCCCAGGCTGGGCTCAAACTAGCAATTCTCCTGCCTCAGCTTCCCAGAGTGCTGGGATTACAGGTGTACACCACTGTTGTTGGCTTGAAAACTTAAAAAAAGTTTTTTTTATCGTACTAGAAATGAAACCTGAGGTCTTGTGCTTGCTAGCCAAGCCCTCTACTGTTGAGCTACTACCTGCCCTGTCTGCAAGTTTGTGCATTGGCCTGACGCCATTCTTCTGACTCTGTTCTCTGGAACTCTGTGGCATTCAGAGGGGGACCAGGAAATTACAAGAATTTGCACCTTGGGGAATGATTTTATGTGTGAGAAGATGTATTTATATAGTTACTGAGCAAATGATTGTTGTAGCAAAATACATTTTAAAAAAGATGTACCCTCTATACCCATCAATAAGGGGTGCTTTAAGTAAATTGTGTGTATCCATAAAACCCAATTCCAAGCTGTTACTAGGGTTTCCTGGTGAGGATTTATGTTTATTGACTTGGAAAGATGCTTGTGACATATTGTGGAGTGGGAAATACAGCATATATCATATGATTCCAATTATGTGCAATTATATTCATAGATCTTTTTCAGAACACAGAGATGTCAGGGAGGCAGATGGAAAGTTCAGCGCAGTGGATGGGTTTTATATTTTTCTTTGAACTCTTCCAGATTTATTATTTTTATTTTTTTATAGTGAGCAGTTATTTTCCATGGAGGTAGTAGTGAGAATGCTAATATTGATGATGACTAGATTATAAGATCAAGCAGCAGGTTCTGGGATCTTCAGGAGGTTTCCATGGATAGCTGATGTTGGATGAAATCGGATTCTCATTGTTGTCATGGAAATGCTGGCATCCCCTTGCAGGAGTGAACAGGAGGATGACCAGATCGAGTTGGGGCCTTGAGGTCCACGTCTGGTCCTTAGCTGCCCGGGGAGGAGACCCAGAGCACTGCAGGCCCAGGCATCTCACCGCTCCCGTGCCTTTCCCTGTAGGAAGAGCTGCTCTGCTGTGTGTGATCTCCAGCTATCTGTGTTGGTGCCTCTACCCGGAAGTCTCTCCCAGATGTGGCTGATGCATCTCCCTTGCATCCAGAATGAAGGGATAGTCATGGCAGCAGCCAGCCTCGCCAGGCACATGGGTGTTGGCTAGCAGTACTCTTGGTATTTCTCAGGCACTCTGTCCATGGAGGAGACTCTCGCTGTGCCCTTGTTCCTAAAGGAGGAACCTGATACTCGGGACAGTGACTCACTCAGTGCCTCACACTGATGGGGAATGGATCAGAACCCAACGCAGATCTGGTGGTAGCTGTGACAAGTTGAGCTGAAGGTATGGCCACCTAGCTTTGTATGGTGATGCTGGGAGCACTTTGGGGATTTGAATTTCCCACGTGGGTCTGATTGTAGAGTCAGCAGGTGAGGTGAACATCACACCTGTTGATTACCTGTGGAAGATCCCACTGGAAGATGCTAGACTGGAGACCCATTTCTCGGCCTCTTCATACATTTAAGACAGCCATGCTTTCCTTGGACTTTGGAACAGGTTAGGCCTCTGCTTAGGCACTAGATGAAATGGTTGTGTGGAGGTGACTGGCTGGGAGGATGCAACAAACTCATCTTCCACTCTGGAGTTATCTGCAGCTAGTTGGTCACACACGATGAAAGGGCTATGGGAAAGAGATGACAACTTGCAGATTCCCACTCCCTCTGGAGCCAGTCAGGGTCAGATTTCTCCTCAACTAGGGAGGTGGTATTGTCCTAGTGTGAAGAACGTGATGATTCCTCTTTTTCTTCTTTGTTGATTATACTAGAGACATAGTGCAGTTAAGTGGCAAAGCTCTAATTTCTGTGTTCTGCTTTGTTCTGGAGCCTTATTTTACAACCTCTTTACTTTCCCGTAACAGAAATGCACCATATTCCTTTCTCAGGGCTGCATAAGACAGCACTACCTGCCACCTTACAGTGTCCATGGGTCACAGGTCTGGGAAAGGCTGAGCAGAGTCCTTTGCTTATCACCTCACAGGGACAGGGCTGGGATCTTATGGACAGCTTGCTGTTTGTTGGAAGAATTCAGTTCTTTGTGACCATGGGCTGGGACCTTCAGCTTCTAGTGGTGGCCCACAACCTCTTGCTTGTGGCTGCTCCTTTGGCATGCCCGTGATCCCAGACGAGGCAGGAGGATGAGCCCAGCCTGGGCAACTTTAACAGCATGGTGAGACTCTGTAGTTCAAAGGTCCTGGGTTCAATCCCAGGGATCACACACACACACACACACACACACACACACACACACACACGTAAGCCCTGATTGCTTACATCTTTGCTGCTTGCTGGCAAGATGGAATCTTACATACGTACATGCTTGCGCGCCCATGAGTGTGGCACCTGTTATGTTTTGTGTAGGCTGGTCATGGGCCTTGCCCACGTGCTAGTGGAAAGGGCCATACGCGACATGACCTTGGGGTTACTCCAGGGTCCATCCACACAGACAGGGTCCAGAGATGAGTGGAGCCTCTCCCTCCTGGGCCCTGTGCGCCACTGGCTATTCAGCATCTCTCCTCCCAGCACCAGACCCCTCACTGTGGGGCTCTATAGCCTTCCTGGCCCCTTCCTGGCCTCCTCAATGCTGTAAGTAGTACCTGCCAGGTTGCTTCTGCAGGAGACCCCCACAGCAGCCTGAGCAGCACATGAATATTTAATGGAATGCTGCCACCTTTTGGAATTTAGCAAAAGCGATCTGTGCTGTTTCGAGGGATGGAGATGAAGCTCCCATTTGTTTCTCTGCGTGCTTGTGCTCTCCTGCCACACGCCCAGCCTTTATTCTGCTTAGAACCGACTAAGGTTTGATGGGAGATTCTAGAATGAGGGGGAAAAAAATGAAACAACAGAAAGCTAAGCCTCCTTCTTCTGGAGGCAGATATGCCTGTCATTTCTGCTCTGGTTCGTAATTGCTGGGAACCCAGGCAGGTCGGTTCCCTGATTCATATGCCAAGAGCCAGCACAATATAGAAGAAAGTTGTGGTACACAGGACTGGATTTCGTTCCCACTTCTGCCAGAAACTCTCCAAGGACCTTGACTTCCTCATCTGTAAGATGAAGGTCCCCCAGCCTCTTTCAGCTCTCAGCGCCCTGTCCCAGGCTGTGATGCCTATAACCAAGTGTGGGAACCAGGTGACACTGCGTTTATAGATGCCAGTGAGATAGGAACAGGGAAAGGATCCCATGGTCAGCAGGAGGGAGGGGTTCCATGGATTGGTGACCTCTTCCCCAGGTACAGGAGGGGACAGTGGCAGCACAGTCCCTTGGGCAGTGCCTCTTGGAGATGCAGAGTGGCCACTCCAGGCTCTTGAGCAGCCCGTCCTTGATGCTTCCCTTCCCTCAGTGTTCCAGCCACCTCTGTCCTCCGCTCCCTGTCCTCTTTCATCCCTTCTTCTACTCTCTGATGTCAGCAGAGCTTGCCATGCCACCCCATCTAACTGTTCAGTCTTGGTTGGTGGTTGCAGCTCTCCTTGGAGCGCCCTTCCACAGCCTCGTGTGTGGCACGGGCAGAGTGCTCACCTCCCTGACTGTGTGGCCTTGCCCCATCCTGCAGTCCCCACCTGGCCTGCACCTCGGCTCCAACCCTGGTCTCCTTGTGTCTTCTGGCTGTAGGCTGTGCTCAGTTTACCCTTCTGCTTGCATTCACGCCTCAAATCCGTGGTCTGGACTCCAAACCCTCCATCACAGGCAAGCAGGCAAAGCAGTCTAAAGAACCTTTCTTCTTGGCCCTGGTGCACTGATCCCCACCCACGAATGCCCCGTCTACCTCCTTCTCCCTTTCTCCTCCTTTTCCCCTTAGATAAACTATGCTCTGGTCCTGCCTAGAACTGGAAGATGCCCAGAGAAGCCAACACATGCCCTGCCCTCAAAGGCGCACTGTCAACAGAGAGGCCAATGATGAGTACACAGGAGCCCATGACAGGGTGCGGTCAGATTGCCTCCTGGTGGAGGCAGAACACAGAGCTCCGTGGTGGCATGCACAGGTCACTGGGGAGGCTCCACGGAAGAGGGGCAGGGCCTGTAGGAGAACGAGGCGTTGTCCATTGCGTAGATGGTAAGGGTTGGTCTCCAGGCAAATGGAGTAGTTAGTGCTGGAAGTGACGGCGCGGACTTCCACCCAGCCCCCTGTCCGGGTCTGCAGGAGAAGTGGGTGCCCCCTGCTGCTCTGCACTGAGCAAGGCTGCCAAGTTTTGCTGTGATCGGTGTGGATCTATCAGAGGGGGTAAAGCTGGCGAATGTCTTGGCCCAATTTGCATTTTAGAAAGAGCTGCCTGGGACCTGGCTCAGGAGGCTGAGTGACAGGAGGAATCCGTGGGCCCTCAGGCATCGCACGGGAGCAGGCGGGTCGCCCGCCTGACCTGGGCTCCTGGGCGCACTCTGCTTCTCATCACTAATGTGCCTTGCTGTGGCATCTGCTCGGCAGAACCCCACGTGTGCGGACGAGATAATGGCATTAGGAGCAGAAGGAGAAAGCTGACGCTCGGAGGGCTGAGATGTGGGAGCTTAAATTCTTTCCCTTCCAGTGTTGCCCGTGGATTTGGCCACGTGGCTCTGATTAGAACAAGCCGGGCTCGCTGGGATGAAGGGCTAAGTGGCGCTTGCGACCTCAGGCGCCACCATCACAGGGGTCTGCAGCCTGAGAGTGTCCCTGGCATTTCCCTCCTGCTGCCTGCCAGGTAAGGCGGGGCGGGGGGATCTCTGCAGCCATTCCCCAAATCTGTGACAGGTTTTCTGTGTTAGACTGCAGCCTGGGAATGAGGACGTTTTCTTCCCCTGTTGCCTGATGGGGAGCCTCACATATGGTGTGTGCTCTCGAGATGCTTGCTGCTGTAACCGATGAATGAGTCAGTCCTATGGACTCGAGACACCCTTGAGAGCCCCCTTGTGCCTCTCCCAGCCCAACCTTAGATAACTGACCTTCCCATTCCCCTCTCAAGGTTGCCGTGGCCCATCTGTGATCAAAGGAGCCCTACGGCTCTGCCTCCCCTCTGAACCTGCCTGTAGGCATCGTCGGCTCATCGGAAACTCACTCACATGAGCGTAGTCCTTCTTTCTGTGGCGATGCTGGGTCCGGCCATGGCCACATGATGAAGAGGGCAGCGTGGTGCAGTGGCCACCCACACACACACACACACACACGCGCACGCTCAGGAAGAGGACTGCGGCATTGCTTCGCAGCTCTGCCATTTGCTGTGGGAACCTGGGCCAGTATCCCCTCTGAACCTGCCTGTAGGCATCGTCGGCTCATCAGAAACTCACTCACATGAGTGTAGTCCTTCTTTCTGTGGAGATGCTGGGTCCGGCCATGGCCACATGATGAAGAGGGCAGCGTGGTGCAGTGGCCACACACACACACACACACACACGCACACACTCAGGAAGAGGACTGCGGCATTGCTTCGCAGCTCTGCCATTTGCTGTGGGAACCTGGGCCAGTGGGCTGGCCTTTCTGTGCCGCGTTTTCCTCCTCTGTAAAATAATTGATACATCGGGTGATTGGGTTGATTTGCGAATACAGGCAAAGCTTTAGGAGATGGCATAAGAATGAGGTAAGAGAGATAATATCCATTGATCTGGGTAATGAGCGTGCAATTTAAATCCAAGCTGTGAGCCGAGGACAGGCCCCTGGATAGTTTCGGGTGGCTCGTCCTATTTGGAAGCGTATCACAGAGCCCCTCTCCTCCTCCAGGAAGACTATTTCCGCTTCTTATTATCGATCACTGTTATTACCGTTGGTTCAGTCCTGCCCAGTTAGAGCTGGGCTGCTCTGAGCTCTGCGGCGAAGAGGGCCACAGTGTCCTCCGAGCCTGGGCATTGTCAGGTCTGTGGCACAGCTGCCTTCTGCTTCTTCCCCACCCCGCCGAGGAAGCTGGGTTTCCTGGCGAGATCCAGCATCTCAGCTGAGCCCTTCACTGGCTTTCCGAAGCTGCTGGGTGTGGCCTGGAAGATCCTTTCTGCCACGAGTCTTGCTTCTGGTGGCTGTAATAGGAGCCTCTCAGGGTGTTGCCCTTTACAGCCATGGTCAGAATCCTTCCTTCCCCCGTCTCCATTTCTGAAATCCATGCCAAATATTGATGTTTGATAACTACAAATATCACACATGGGTTTTAATCAAGAAAGACAGAGGAAAGGTAAGAGGAACAAATACTCCTCTGTATGCAAGTCTGACGTTCTCAGTAATGATTTTGCTAAGAAATGAAACTCATGGGCTTGGGATGTGCACCCCTGTGGACCAAACCACCCGAACCCACCTGGGCCTCACTTGAAGTGACCAGCCTGGGTGATGCTTAGATGTGGTAGGGGCCATCTCGCTGCACAGGCAGGAAGCATGTCTTTTAGCTGTGACTTTCCAGCATGCCAACCTATAGCCCATGACCAGCCACACACAGAGCACCTGTCACCCGTGTGGGAGGGGGGTGGCTTGTGAATGTCTGCAGTCCCCCACTCAGGAGAGGTTCACCCCTGAGGCAGAGGGAGGTCCCTGGGAAGTACATTTCCTTCCATGAAGAAGACAAAGGGCAGGGCAGTCCTGCCACATTAGTCCATGTCAAGCTTGCAAGGGTGTCACCATGCCTGGCCAGGCTGACCTCCAGCTCCTCCAGGCACAGGAAGCCCCGCAGAGGCCCTGCACCAATTGGTCATCACACGGTGGTCCCAGAGCTGCTGGTACATTTCAGCTCTTTTCCATGGCTTTGTGGCTCATGGCCTTTGCACACGATGTTCCCTAAGACTCGTTAACCTCAAAATTTGTTGTTGTTGGTTATCTATTTTGTGCCAAGCTCTTTTCCACGGAGCTGGGGAGAGTGGAGAACAAAGAGAATATAAGATTAATTCATCCTCTTTCTTTGGGCCTTTCTTTAAATTTTGCAAAGCTTCAAGAATTGGCAAGGCTTGCTCTGATTGCTGTTTGAATCTCCAAGCCCTGCCCAGCTCCCTGCTACCCCTCTCTGCTTCATTTCTTCCCAGGCTCTGAGCATCCTGTGTCCTAGCAGGTGTATTGCCCCTACCCACCACAAGGGGGCAGGGTTTTATTTGCTTTACTCACTCCTGTACCCCTGGGAAATGCAGCGGTGCCCACATCATAGACTTCAGTCTACTTGGTGAAAGACAGGCATTGTCATCAACATTTACTGTATGCTCACTGAGTTCTAAGTGCTGCCTCCCTCACTCCCATAGGCGCACGGACCCCCCCCCATCTTGTATGATTCTTATCACAACCATTTAACAGGTTGATGCCTAGTGAGCTTTATGACCCACTCAGTGTCACCAGCTAGGAGAGGGAAGGAGAGGTACACAGGCCTGGGTCATGTGGGGTTTTCCTAGGAGAATTGGGGTCTGTTATGGGTATGAGAAACACGATAAGCTGTAAGATTCAAAAGTAAAAATCAAACCCTTTCCCTGGATGAGTTTTTTAAATAGTAAAGCCAAAGATTTATTTATTATACTGTACTTTAGAATATTAGAAGTATTGAGAATTAAAGTTGAAAATAAAATTTCTTTGTAAACATTTTATTATGAGTCATTTGAATAACACTTGCCTTCTAATATAACTCATGATACAAAGAGAGCGTTTTTCTCTCTGAGCAGATTGTCACACTCCTTTTTTAATGGTTGAATAGCTTGATCTCTCAATTTTATTTTTAATTGACATGTGGTAATTGCCCACATAAGTCAAGCACAGAAAGACGGATTCCGCGCAGTCTCACTCAGGTATCGAATCTGTTGGAGCTGCCCTCGTGAAAGTAGAGGAGAGAGGGGTCACAGAGACTGGAGAAGGTGAGAGCAGGGTGTGCTGGTGGGGCAGAGAGCTCCCATGTGCTCTTCCGCAGTAGGCTGATGAGGGCTGGTGATATTGTATTGAATATTCCAGAACAGCTAGAAGAAAAGTTGACTGCTCCTGGCTGGTGGGTTAGCGCTCCCTTGGTGTGTGTTGGCTTGCAGACAGAACCCACTCCTTGACACAGCTTGCAGGGAGCTCTGTGCCTTGCCTGTGACTCTCCCCCCAGCACACTGTGGGGCTCACACACTCAGTGTGTTGCACCTTCTCGCTGACCTGTGTCCTGAGACATCCCTCTGCCTTACCCCTTTGCCGGCTCCTTGCTTAGCTTCACCCCTCATCTGGAGCTCCTCTTTGAGGCCTCAGCTTACCGCTGGGCCTTGCTTCCTTGTCTGGATTACTTTGAGGATGAGTTTCCTGGACCCCACACCTCACTCCTTCCTCTGTCAGTGTGGACCATACTGTATTCCAGTTCTATTCTCCTGTGTTCTTATGTATGTCTTATTGGACAGTCCACCATATCCTCAGCACAGTCTGTACCTCACAGGGACCAAGCAAGTCCTGTGGCCCTGCAGGCCTCCCTACTAGAATTGTCCCTAAAGCTTTCCTTGGCTCTTTCTCACCTTCAGTGCTTTTTTGCTTTGCTGTTCAGTGCTTTCAACTTGCTTTAACTGATAAAAATGATCAATTTAATAAGCCAGTATCAACAACAACTAGTGATTTCTCCATCCACCCACCCATCCATCCAATATATTTTTCCAGGTCCTCTATATCTGCTAAACTTGTAGCAGTGGGCCAAGACACACCAATATTCACCCTTCTGGATCCTGCAGTTCAGTAAGGGAGACAGAAATAAAGCAGATCCTCATGCAAAAGGACATCTCCAAACAGAGATAAGTGCTCCGTGAGGTGAGCTGTGGCGCTGGGAGACTTTTATAATGAAACCTTATCCAGATAGAGTAGGTGGGGGTTCGCATAAAGAAGACTCATGGGCTGAGCTCTCAAGTATGCACAGAGGATCAGAGAAAGGTCAGGAGAGAGTACAGAATTCCAGGCAGAGGGAAGAGTATGTGCAAAGGCCTTTTGGCCAGGTAGGTATGGTCTTTACACAAGATTTTTAGAAGCAAAGCACAGTGTCTGGAGCTCAGCATGGTAGATTATACTCATCGAGGCCAGAGAGGTGTGCAGGGGTGGAGGGCAGGCCATGGTGAGGATGCTGGTCTGGCATTTCTGACCCTTCAGATTTTCATCACAGTGGCCCAGGATGGGTACCTCAGTGGAGTGGCCGTGGACAGTTCCTTGGACTTACTCAAGGCCTCCTTGTACTGTCCAGCCTCCTGCCCCATCCACCAGTCTCAGAACAACATAGGAGCTACAGAACTTTGCATTTGCACAGTTGAAGGTGGAATCCCCAACGGGAGCCCCCCAGGTTCCTGGCAGAGGGAATGTAAGCAGATGTACTCGTACACATGGGCTAGCACACAGGGACCTTCCTCTGCTCTCATGCTGGTGTGGAATGTGAGAGTGCTTGATCATACCCCTGGCTGCAGCTTTTTGCGGCTGAGGGAAGTGGTCCAAAAACAGGGGAACTGAGGGAGCCACAGCCCACATGGGAATTTTCATTTCTGAATAAAATTGCGCTGACAGAGATGCCAGAATGGTGGATCCAGTTCACGGACTGTGGTTCTGTGGGAGGTGGCAGTTGGCTACGGGGGCCATATTGGAATTACGTTTAGGGGGCTGACTTCCATTGCTGCCTGGGGAGATCCTGAGTCCCGCGTTCCACCCCATCCGCTCTTCCCTCAGCACAACCGTGGGAACGTGAATCACATCCTGTAGCAGAACCAAGAAGGGGCCCAGCCTTTTACCTGATGAGAGTGGCTACCTCTTGCAGGGAAGTGTTCCCACAGCCATCCACAGTCTCATCTAAGGCCCCGTCTTCGTTAGGCAGTGGGATTCAGAGGGGGGATTCCGAGGCTGGCATTTTTCCAATAGCTGGAGCTCAGTAGCTGGAACTGCACATATTTTCAAACCAGAAGAAAAATAAAATTTGGGCATGAGTTAAAAAGGAAGTCCATCTCCTTCTAGGTCCTCCCTGGAAGCTGCACAGGGGGCTCTAGGCAGGGGGCAGAAATTTTAATGCAACTCTCATCTTTATGTTTTTTTTTCTCCCTGAGTCCACAGGGATTTCATAAACATTATGTTGCTCAATTTCAATTCAGTGGCACCGAGTTATTCCAAGGCATTCTAATTACTCAGACATAAGTGATTTTGGGTGCACTTTAAATGATTTCGGGTGCACTTTTGTCTATCAGGCTGCTGATTTATACCTCCCCGGGACTGTGATGTTCCACTTCATCTACTTCTTCTAAGGCTCTTCAGAGGTGTGTTTTATTATAGATGATCCATTTCCTTGTTCATTTACTCCGTGATTCTGAAACACTTTCATTTCCCAGTTGTCAACACTCCACCCCTCTCCCTGTACACATCCTGTACCAGCCACAAGAAGACACCTTTATTGAGTGCTCACCAAGTTCAGGCCTGAGTACTCTGTGCCATGGGTGAGTGGAGACACACCAATTAAATTTAAAACAACAAACACAGATTCCTGTCAACGGCATGAAGAGGAGATGCCACGGATCATACTGGCTTGGTCCACGAGTGGTGACGGGTACTTGGATTGGAAGAAAGAGATGGACGGGGTCAAATCTTGGTGCCCACCTTGCTGGGACGGTAGGGACGATGGGAGGGCTTGGCTGTCAGGGAGTTTTGTTGTCGAGTCTGGAGGCAGAGCCACCTGCTTTTGCCCCTGTGTATTGATAGATCCTTGGGCTTTTGGAGACCAGGTGCTCTGTCCATCTGAAGAGCTGCTTCCTGAGCCTCTATTCATTCTGTCCGATAGCTGTGGTGGTGGTGGTGGGAGGGACCCAGGGGCCGCAGCAGGGAAGCTCTGACTGCCGGCTGTCACCCTAGAATGTGGTGCCCCAGCTGCACCCTGTTCTCCCTGCTCCTTGAGCGTCAGTTTTGCTCCATTAAACAGAGTGCATTGTGTCGTGCCAGGCAGCCTCTGTGGATGGAGGACCTGCTGTGTACTAGGACAGGGCAGACCCATACTTTGTGGCACCTGAGCCTGGATCAGTGAGGGGGTTCCCTTTAGGAAAGAGAAGCTCAATTTCTGAATGTCTGGCTGCATTTCTTTCCTTGAGTGGGAGCCAATGGGGTCAGTGCAAGGGTCTTCAGTGCTTTTTAAGCACTGGATTTTTCTTCCTCTTCCCAATTATTTGTGGCATGTTGTCCAGTGTGGAAAACATAATCATGAAGTGTCTGGGATTGGGGACCCTTCATTCCCCAAGGCTGGGATTCCAGGTTCCACAAAAAATCAGGTTGGAACCTGGCTTTGGGCAGAGCCTGCTCTGAACTACCCTGTCTCTGCCTCAGTGTTTCCTGGAGCAGTGTCAGGCAGCCCTGCCCTTTGAGGGCCCCATGGACCAACTTTATGGTGCTTGCCCCCTCCTTTTGATGCTCTGCGGCCTCCTGGGCTGGTTTCAGGGTCCCTCAGCCACAGGGGCCTTTACCTGAAGAGATGCCCAGCCTGGGCCTCTGGCTTCTTGCTGAGAATTTGGGGAGGGAAAATGGGAGCACGCGACACCTGGTGGCCATTCCCAGGAGCTGCGCTCCCACCCAGCCTCCAGCCAGAGTGAGCTGGTGCCGGTCCCCAGAGGTCCAGAGGCTGCTGCCGGACAGGACCTGGGTTGGACTAGCATCTGTTACAGTGCCCTTGATGGTCCCATGGTGCTGCCGCTGAGAATATACGGTTCCAGAGAAGTGTCCGTCCCTCACTGTCCTCCCCTCTGCTCCCTCACTGGCACTGTCCTCCCGTGCTCTCTTCCTGCCCTGCCTCTCTGCCCTACCCATTTTCTTTTCCCTCTCCTCTTCCTCTCTTCAAGCCTCTTGCTCCCATTTGGCCTCCTCCCTACTTGTCTTCCTCCTCCTCCTTTTCTTCTCTTCCTTGCCTTGCCTTTGACTAAACCTGTCCCTTTGATGGCGCTGTTTCCGGTCTGCTGGGCGGGGTGGGGGTGCCGAGTTATGAGGCGGCCGCCTTGCTTCCTCTCACACGTTTGTGGAGCCGCACACACAGTTGGCACACACATTTTAACTCCAGCTGTGCTCCACCCATCCGCACAGCCTCTGCTTCTGACCTTGACCCCTGGGCATTTGGAACAGCTAATTCCTCTCCCTTCCCTACCTGTAGACCCTGATCACTCTCAGAGCTAGCGACATGTTACCCTGCAGACCGGGCTGTGCACATCCTCTCCTCCTGCCTGGCCCTGGGCTCCTCTGATCGCTGATAGAGGCAGGAGCTCAGCAGTCCGAGCCAGCCTGGCATGGAGAATAGGCATACCTTCCCTTCTTGGGGATGTGCTGTGCACAGAGGTGTCTGTTAAAGTCCAGAAATCTTAGCACTCATGTGTGGGGATTAGTATACGTGATGTTTTCACATCCGTGGACTCTTAACAGTCCTGTTCTAACGGAGTGGCCTTTATTCTCAGGAATTTAGTGAAAAGGAGTCATTTCCAGGCTGTGTTTCTGGAAGCCCATGTTCTCTCCTGTTTCTCAACATTCCCAAGTCGGGGCTGGCAAAGGGAGATAAGGCTTTGCTGCTTGGCTGGCCGTTTCAGAGCCCGGGTTGGGTGGTGAGTGGTGTCACGAGACAGGAAGGGTGCTCGGTGCACCACAGGCTTATCCAGGACATCACGGAAGGGGACTCTCTTATTTGCCTTCTACCAAACCGCCCTCAAAGCCCTGGAGTACAGTAGACACTCAGTCAATTGGCAGTGGTTTCAGAAATTGAATTGTACCTTGCAAGGCGTGCAGAACACACACGGGCAGTAGCAGACACATGACCGATGTTTGCAGTGTTACCCTTACCACCAGTCCCTGGGTCGGGATAAGAGAGTTTCAGTTCTCAGAAGTGTGCCGCTGTCTTCCTCCTGATCAGAATCACCTGCCCACCAGCCCCACACTCTTTCCTCCAGGTCAATGTGCTAGTTTTTGTATTTCTTATAATTGAAGCTTGACTTGGTGTGCATGTCTGTTACCTCTATTATGGGGTGGTTTCAGGGCCACGTGCATATATCCAAACTCACCAAATTGTGTGCATTAAGGATGTGCAGCTTCTCGTATGTTAGTTAAAACTCAATAAAGCCATTTCCAAAATTTATATCCCATTTTGTGGGTTTCATAAAAGAAGAAAAAAGAAAAAAAGAAGAAAGGAAAGAAAGGTAAAAAGAAATAAAGAAACCCTGACTTATTTCTCTTAATATTATGTGAGTACTATCCACGTGGTGTATTGTTGACAAATTTGAATTTGCTTCTTGAATGAAATGCCCATAACTTTCAGATTCTTATTTGGAGCCAAACTGAAGCCAGCTCACGGGAGCCGCTGAGGTTAGTTTCTCTTGAAGCCTTCACTTTTGTGTGGAAGGTTGCTCTGTAATGTGGAGCTGGCTGAGCCTGGAGCCAGGGTGCACTGGAGCTGTCACCAGTTTTCCTCCGTGGCCGGGCAGGATTGTAGGATTCTGAGGATACTGTGCCGGACGTGGGACACTGGGTCAGCATGTCACCGAATGCTCCCAGGTATTTGGATTCAGAGAGACTCGGGTGTTCAGAAGGAGCCTGGCTGTCACCCCTGGACTGGAAAGAGTGTGAGTATATCTCCTGTCACTGGTTCGTGCCTGGTTTGCCACAGTATGCCAGCCACGTGACGACACTGTGCAGTCTGTGAGATGTCCAGAGGGCTCCCTGTGAGGCCTCAGGGAAGCAGTTGTCCCCACTCCCTCCTCACTGTAGAGTCTTGGGGAGCTGAGGGACAGGTCCCCTGGGCTGCAGCCACCCTGCCGCATACTCACTGTGGGTTCCCATGTCCTAGAAAGCAGTTCTAGTTCCTGCCTAGAAAGTGCCCAGGGAGGTGCATGGTGAACACGAAGAGATGAGGCTCAGCTGGGGGGCCTGGCAGTGACTGGAGTCTTGGGCTCCATTGCTATTCAAAGTAAGCTGTTGATTTCCTAACCCCTCCTGGCCTGAACCCCAAGACTTCACTCCCAGTCCAGGTTGTTCACAGGGAGTGATCTTATCTGATTGGCTTTTTCTCCAGAAAAATTGGGTTGAAAAATCTCACCAGCCTGATTGCAGACCAGGCCTTTCCATCAACTACGATGGCCCTCGGCCAGGGAAAGTTGCTCTTCCTTACACACCGTCAGCAGGTGACAGAGGGCCTTCTGCTCTCAGCCGCTGTCAGAAACTCCTGACAGGATGCCCTACCTGGAGCTTGCTGCCTGACCCGCGGTGCCACCTGAGCAGCGCTCTTTCCCTCTTTGTGTTGGGGTCACTTCTGTTACATGTGTACCGCTTCCCCGAGTCTCCGTGAGGACTGTCACGCTGGACAAGTTCCCTGGAGATGCGAGGCGCAAATCCTTCTTGCAGATGGCCCAGAGCGCTACAGAACATGCTGGAATTTCTCCAGGCAATATTTTTACGTTGTGCTCCTTGCATCTTATTAAATCTCTGTGCAGGAGGCATTGAAGAAACAGTTGTAACAACAGATGAGACCCAAACTCTTTTCTATTTCTTTTTGTGTGGTGCGAGGGATTACATGTAGGGCCTTCACATCCTCAGCTCATTTTTTATTTTTTATTTTAAGATAAGGTTTCACTAAGTGGCTGAGTTGCCCCGGCTGGGGTGAACTTATGATCTGGAGAGTTGAAGTTACAGGCATGCACCACAATGCCCGGTGAAACCCAAACTCTTAAAACTTTCTGGACACCTGAGCACGAGAAGCGCTCTGGGCTGTGCTGTCCTGGTCCACTGAGAAATGGGCAGTGGCTCCAGATGGAGCAGGGTGCTGTATCTGTTATTTCCTGGGTCAGCAGCGACTTAGGGAGAAACAGTCAGACTTTATCCCCCAGGTGCTGACAGTGGCTTGGGTGTGTGGCTGAGTCCCATCTCTTGAAGGTCCCTCCAGTTTCTGAGCAGTTGCTGCCCCCCAGCCCAGCTGTGTACGTGCTCATTTATTACGAGATACTCACATTACCCCAGGATGGCGGATACCAGCGTCCCTGTTTTGTGGATGTGGAAACTGAGCCCCAGCCTGAGCTGCCATCCAAAACACTTCTGAGCTTGTTCCCTTCCCACCTGCCTGCTCTGTGGACTGGTGACAGTTGGCATCCCAGTGATTTCTGATCCAGGTGCTGTGCTGCTTTCCCAGGGCTGCCACAACAAAACACCCTGAGTAGGCAGCTTCTGCGACAGGAACGTGCGCCTGCATGGGTTGGGAGCCTGGGAGTCTGAGACCCAGGGGCAGCAGAGCTCATGTCTTCTTCTGTCCCTGGCTCGAGAAGGCCGTTTCCTCTCTGTATCCTCTCCTGGTCTGTCCTCTGTGTGCCTGTGTCCCAATTCCCTTTTTCATGAGGACAGTCACCCCAGTGACCTTGTAATTTTAGAGACCCCTCATCTCCAAGTATCATCACAGTCTGAGGGCCTGAGGGTCAGGACTTCAACAAGTGAGCTTTGGAGGAACACGAGCCCACAAGGAGAGCTTTGCGTGTTTTTAATTTAGGTCATCTTCTGAGGACTCTGTGAAGTAGATGTCATTGTCAACCACGTTGAATTGAAGAGGAAATTGAGGTGCGTAGAATTTATGTAGAAGACAGACTGTAGGTCATTGCTGGTTTCCACACCAATTCCTGTACCCTCAGTTCCACCTTTGAAGATTAATTCTTACAACTCATAGCTATTCAGTGCGCCATGGAGTGATTTAGGAATATGCCAGGATGGAGAGAATTCTCTCTAGGCGATAGGCTGTTTCCTACCCCTACTTCGAAGGATCGGTCATTAACTTCCAAACCCGTGCTTGCCTAGTGGCATATTTCTCCTTCTCAGCCCCACTTTTCAATATCTGTGGACACTGTACTGATGTGAACACATGGAAACGCCTTTCAGTGTCTGAAGCAACTGCCAGAAGCTCCAGGACTAGCATCCCCTGGGAGGGACAAGGTTCTTATTCCAAACAAGACCTTGGCCACGTGTGGAAGGGGAACTTATTAGTCGTGGGACATAGAGGTCCCTGGGACACCTGGAACTTTGCCAGGGCACAGTGGTCTTTTATTCCTGAGAAGCGTCATCAGTGAAAAGCACATCCAAATCAAATCAACTTTTAGTACAGACCCTTGGAGGCAGACACCTGCCAGTTTCTAGTGGGTTAAAACAGGATTTCTAGCATCAACTGTGGTCTGAGGCATTAGGAGGCTGGGTCCTTGTCCTTTCTCTGAATGGTGGGAAGTTGCCAATATGTAATTCATTAATTGCATTTAGTGTTTCCGTTCCCACTGACTGTAAGCTCCTGGGGAATGGAGGCTCCGGAGCCCTGCCCCGACCTCAGTAACAGGCAGAACGAACACTCAGTTCCTTAGCACTGGATGGATACATGGGTCACAGAGCCAGAGATGAAGACCATGGAGAGCCTCGTCTATGCTGGGGGATTCCTGGGCCCTAAGCCTTGTCTCTATTTCTGCTTTTACGTTTGTTTTATTTGTTGAGACAAAAGGTTAGCAAACTTTAGCCCATGGGCCAAATTCAGCTCAGTGTCCATTTTTGTAAATGAAATTTTATTGGGATACAGCCCTATCTGTCGCCGCTCCTGTTCGTCGATGTGCTGTGGCTTTCCTGTTCGGATGCCAGCGTTGAGTCACTGCACGAGGGGAAGCATGGCCCCTAGGGACAGCAGTGTTCACCATCTGGCCATTTACAGAAAAGCCAGCTGATTCTTGCTTCATGCTCCAGGAAATCCCCCGAGCATCGGGCAGAATTATGGGAAGGGCTGGGGGACGGGTGATGTCTCTCAGTGGCCGGACTGTGTCCCTTTTCCCCAAGGCCAGGGTGCTGTTTGGCAGAGGTCCTCAAACTCGATATGTAAGAGTCACTTAAGAGTTCCTCAAGTGCTCCTCCCTGGACTTTGGGCAGTTCTCGCAGGGACAGGCCCAGGAGGCCTGGATTCCCTCAGTAGCTCTGCCTTTGTATACTGAGCACTTGCTGTGTGCCAAGACATGTGCTGGCCGCTGGCTGCAATGCAGAGTGCTCTCTGAGGGCTTCCGTGGTGGTGGGACGCTCACGGGCACACACACAGGCACGCACTTACCGTGCTCTCGGCGACAGCAGAGCATGACCAAGGGTGGCAGGGGCTGCTGTGGTGCTCAGGGAGTGAGGAGAGACCAGGTTGACGTGGAAACGCCTGGATGCAGACCTGAAGCAGGCAAGGGGGACTCAGTGACCCCTCAGGAGAGCAGGGTGGGGACAGGGACTTTCAGCCTTGCTGGTGCTGGCGCAGGTGTCCTCAGAGTATCCTGTTCTCAGCTGCTTCATGTGTTCTGTTTTTCTTATTTGTACAAATGTACGGGATACAGTGTGATTATTCAGTGCACGTGTACGGTGTGTCATGATCCAGTCAAGATAGCATTTCCATCTCCTAAAATGTTTAAACATTTTTTGATGAAGGCATAATAATTGTATATATGTATGAATAACTGCAAGAGAAAAGCAGGAAGGCCCTAAATACAAAGTAATAAGAAGATGGAAACCTTAATTACTAGCTGCTTTCTTAGGGCCAACAATAAATGCGTCTCCCCTGTGCTGCCTCTGGTCTCCACTGATAAACTAGTTCCTCCCTCTCCTCCCTCCCTCCTCCCTCTCTCCTTTATCTGTCTTTTCTGCCCTTCCCCTCTCTCTCCTTCCCTCCCGCTCTGTCCGCTGCCCTGAGTGTGGCTGAGTTGACTTGAAGGCATAGGTTGGCAGTAAACCTTTGCAGTTTATGAAGGCTTAAAATCAGCTTTATTGAAATATAATTCACATACAGCCCCATTCTCCCCTTAGAACGGCCAATTCAGTGGTTTTCAACATTCATGGAGTTGTGCAAATCACCATAACTGATGCTGGGACATTTTCATCATTTCCCAGAGAAGGTTCCACCAGGGCTTCTGCTGGCCTCTGGGAGCCCCGGGAGCACAGGACAGGGGTCTCCACCCCACCCCCCACTGATGGCGGGCACAGGGGCTTGGAGAGCACAGTCACACCAGCTCTGGGGACAATTTTAGGTCGTGTTTAACAGCCAGAGGTGTGGAGGAGTTCCTAAACACAGGGACTGGGGGCCATGTGACTAGTACTTTTCTTTTCGGGCTCCCCAGTGCACCTGACCCTGGGCCCAGGTGAGGTGCTGGCTGATGAGCCCAGTGGGATGGGCTGAGAAAGCATCATCCAGGCGGCGGATTAGATAATTCTACCTCTTTGCACATCTCTTTGAGGAGGAGCCCAGCTGCCAGCTAGCAGGGCTGTGATTGTTACCTGGGGGCAATTCAGTCATTGCCAAGGGGCCAGTTACAAGGCTTGGGAGTCATTGATCTAGAGAGGTAAGAGTCCTAGGAAAATCCTGCCTTAATTGTTACTGTTGTTATTTTAATTTGCAACAATATACCCTTCACAGACAGACTATTCATCCTCCTATCTCCAGGCAACAGCTGACTCCAAGGTCTCTGATATAGTCAGCCCCTCCCTACTTTGAGTCCCATTTAAACGTTTCCATATCATCGTGCCTTTCCCTGCCACCCAGAGACTCTTACAACCTATGTCCAGATTCGGAAAAGCCCCCCACCCCCGAGCCTCCGAGTTTCAGGGTCTCTTAAGCACCGGTCCAGGTTCCTCTCCCCAGCTGGGGCCACAAAGACAAAAGCAGGGTTGTCTGGAGCCACACTGCCAGCTTCTTTCTTCCTGGCTTTCGCAGCTGCCTCCTGCACGTATGAGGGGTGGCTGGCGTGGATGCAGCAACATTGCAGTGTGACAGGGCCTGGGGCTCATCTTGGGGATCCCCCAGGAACCTCAGAACCAGGAACCCTCAGAGCCGAGGGGATAGATGGGGGGGAGTCACTTGCCGAGGGCCTGGGGGAGGAGATGCACTATTTGATGACTTAGGGACGGACCAACAGGTTCCCCTAGTGCCCCAGCAGAGTGGCCATCTGCTGGGACCTCTGACTAGGGCAGCCTCAGACGGTGACTGTGTGTCAGGGAGCCTGGCTGAGAGGAACAGCTGTCGTCCTAGGGACTCTGGATCATGTTCCCAGTGGGACTTGAGGTTGTTGCATACAGCTCCATGAGGTGGCCTTCCTTTCCTTGCTGGGACTGACCAGCTTCTACCTGAACATGAGCTCCCACTGCGGGTGGGTGCTGAGCTGGTCTCCTCTCTAGACATCGCAGGAAGCAGGAGGAGCCCGGGAGTGAACTGACGGATGAAGCCATGAGTGCGTCCTGGGGGTCAGATGCTGCTTTGTCTTATGCTCACTGCACTTCTCAGATGTGGAGAAGGATGGACAGAAAGGTTGTGGAACTGGCTGGGGTCACGCAGCCCCTTGGTTCTGGCTGGGACTTGAATTCCCTCATGTGTCTGATGTCTGCACCAAGCAGGTTATGTGGCCCGGTTTGGATTTACTTTTTAATTTCCCATGTCCTCCAGTTTTTTCCATTAGAGGGAGGAGTAGTTCAGGTAATAAATCTGCTTTATTTACGCCTGGAGGGCACAGGGTTAGAGACATGAATGTGAACATAGACTCCACTTTCCTGTAGTTGCAACACAGTGGGAGGTGATGTGGGACAAGGTGTGGCCTTGTCAGCAGAGCTGGAAATCCATACCAGTCTGCTTGGGCCACCTTGACAACGTGCTGCTGACTGGATGCGTGCTTAAGCAACAAAGCATATTGTCCTGTGGGTCTGGAGAACCCAAAGTGGAGATAGCAGTGTCAGTGGGCTGACTTCCTCTCCCTGGGCCTCTGGCTGTTTGTCTGTCCGTGTGATCCTTCCTTTGTGTTGTTTTGTTCTCCTCTCCTGATAAGGACAGGGAGCCTGGCTGGATTAGAGCCACCTCAAAGACCTTAATTTACCTATTTAACTACCCTGTCTTCGAAAGCTGTCCCGGGACTGAGGACTTTGGCATGAGAGTTTAGGTAGCTGAGGGACATAGACAGCTCATAGTGAGGACGTCCTGCCACTGCTTCCTCTCCAAATCCTTCCTGCCCTGGTCTGTCCCCACCGTGGGAGTCAGATACCTAGGGTGACCATGAGCTCCTGTGTCCTCCAGGTCTGAAGAGCTGGTCATATTCAGAGGTTAAGGCAGAAACGAGTCCCCTTACTTTCTTGTAATAGATCTTACTTGCAAACTGGATTGGGTTTCAATCAGAGGTTAAAAAATGCACTCTCTTCCTTCTCTCTGTGCCCTTCTGAGAACATTTGAGCAATCGTTTTATCTAAATCATCTTTTTTTTTTTTTTGTAAGAAAGAACTTTGCTTAATTGGGCTTCATTTCTGTTCTTCCCTTAACAACCAAGCATCTGCATTCCTGTTGGAATTGAAAGCCCCAATCAGTTCAGATAAATCAGCTTCCTTTTAAATGATGATCTTGGTGGAAATAATGATCTAACTTACTTTTTGTTAATTACTTTTAGGTGAATCAGACATTCTGGCTTTGCTGCCTACACTTTCCTCAGAAGTATTTAAGCCCCCAAATCTATTTAAACCTTTTCTTTTACTCAAATTAAGATGCTGAAAAATTCTGCTATTAGAAATAATTTGTTTTTTTTTCTTTAACTTTTAGCTTCAATCTGAGTTGAAAACGAATCTATCGGATCCCAGATAGTGGCACCAAATTACCATTTCCCCTTCAGAATTTTCTCATGTAATTGGTGTGTTGACTTAGTAAGTAAATAGAAGAGAGGTAATGAACAACACAATCAATCAGGTAGGATTGCAAAAATAAACCAAATTGTGCACCCTACTGTGTTAGCAGCTCTTCTTTGCTGTGACAAAAATACCACTGAGGCACTCTGTTCAAAAGGAGGAAAAGTTTAGCTGGCACGCGGTTTCAGAAGTCTCAGCCCGAGGTCACTTGGTGCTGTTGCTTTGAGCCTCTGGCGAAGTACTGTACCTTGGTGCGAGCTAGTGGTGGAGAGCTGTTCATCGAGTGGTGGCCAGGAAGGAACTGAAGTCCCAATATCCCCTTGAGAAGTGCATCTCCAGGGACCCCACTTCTTCCCGGCGGGCCGCCCCTGGAAGTGGTGGACATTCAGAGACCAAACGATAGCACCCACGTACGGGGTGTGACTGAAAGACACAGCGAGCATTTCAATTAAAAATTCATCACGGAAAAATCATGACTATTAGTCACCCTCAGAATACTCCCATCACGTCACCCACTTCCCCCATCGTTCTTGCCGCTTCCTGAAGCGGTTCTGGAAGCGGCCCTTTTCAGTGAATATCTTTTCAGCTGCCTCGATGCCCTAAATCGATTCAAACCTTTATCTGTGTATTTTGATCAGACCTTGTAAAAGGCTTATGCCTCTTAGCCATCACAGTAATGATGCATATGTGTCTCTAACGGGCCGACAACCTAGTAAATCGCGGTCCCCAATACCCAGGCCATGGAGGGTTAGGAACTGCAGGAGGCAAGGCTTTATCTGTACTTACAGCCTCTCCCTCACTCCCACCACGCCCAGTCCTTGGCCTCCTGTCGGATCAGCTGAGACATCAGAGCCTCATAGGGGTGCGAACCCTGCTGAGGACTGCACATGTGAGGAATCTCAGCTGTGTGCTCCTTGTGGGAATTTAATGTAACATTAATAGAAATAAAGTGTACAGTGTAGTAATAATAGAAGTAAAATGGCCAGCGTAATGTGCTTGAATCACCCTGAATGCCCCCATCCCGTTTCCTCCCATTCATGGAAAACGTGTCTTCCACAAAACGAGTTGGTGGTGCTGAGAAGGTTGGGGATCACTGTTATGAATAAAAATGATATGAGGAAAGGAATAATTAATATCTTGAAAGGGAGATGTACATAAAACTTGTGAGAAGTGGCTAAAGCAGTACCTAGGGGTATTCTCCTATCCTTGGATGTTTGCCCAGTTCTTCTGGTTCCAGACAGGAATCCCTCATGCGTTGAGTGTTAAGTGGATTAGTGTGAGGGTCCTGGTCTCTTGCCTTCTACCCTCTGGCCTCAGCAGTGAGGACTTTATACAGTTAGCCTTTCAGAGCTTGTAATAGTTCAGGCAGGATGTCTGCTGGGGGGGGGAGGGAAAGAGAGAGAGAGAGAGAGAGAGGGAGAGAGAGGGAGGGAGAGAAAAAGAAAGAGAAAGAGAGACTTCAACTCCATCTCCATCTGCATCTCCATCTCCATGTCGGAGCTGAAGACTTCAGGGATGGAGAAGTTAAGAACTGCGAGCCGCTCCACCAGCTCTCAGTGTATCTCTGCCTAGTGTGTCTGGGATCCCATGGGGCCTTGTTCTTCATGCCTGTGGGCTGTAATGAGAGTGGTGACCTCTGACCGGTTAGTCCAGAGCCAAGTTGGACCATGCACTATGGAATCTTACAGCTTTGTGTGGAAAACAAATTATGGCTGATGCCATATGTCATCTGAGTGAACTGTGAGGGGGATTGAATGTCCTTCTAGAGATGGTGTCGAGTCCCCAAGCCCCCACTGTGGAGCAAAGGTAAGTAAGGAGGAGGAAAGGGAAGTTGAGGTGCTGCATGAAAAGCTGATACTCTTCATTCTCTGCCTAGACCACACTAACAGTGCAAATCTTGAGGACTTGCCCTTGGGCAGGCATCCTCAGGCCTTGCTCCTGGCGTGTGCTCTCCCTGTGCCTGCTCTTCAGGCTTACTGGGTGGCATGCCACGTTCAACCCCTGCAGGGCTCAGTGCCAGTCAATGGGATGGTACATCAAGTAAGCAGTGTCCCTGCCGCGGTCCTGGGAGCTGTGTTGGCTGTGGTGGTGCCATGTCCTCCTTCCTGTGTGTCTCTAGGACTTGGGCTGCAAGTGTGCAGGGGATCCTGATGATCCCACCAGACTCAAAGCCACTGCTCAGGGAGGGCTCCAGGGGGCTATTTGTACCCTGGAAATCTCAGAACAGGAGAAGACAGAAAACACTGTCCGGAGCTGGTCGAGCTGACGAACAATGCCATCGCTGCTCTAAATGTTCATGAAGACCTCCTTGACCTTGTTGCCCATCCTGCTATGGCAATGGTAGTCCCGGGCCTTAGATTTTTCTGTTCCTCCTTCATCTACCTAATGGTTATATTTCCCCAGCTCTAATCCAGTGGAAAGGCTTGAGCTCCATATTCAGTCCTTTGTTTTTTTATGGGTGGGGAGCAGCGGATCCAAAAGGGTAAGAGGCAGACTTTGGAACCTCTTAGGACAGGGCTCAATCCTGGCCCTCCAGTCTCACTTTCTAAATCTTAATGGCATGAGAGAACCCAGCATATGGCATCGTAGGGAGGAGTCAGTGATGGCATGTGGATCAAGCCTAACTCAGGCCTGGCACTGCTTCTTGGTGGGAGATGTGCTCTCTCTGTGCCCTGGGTTCTACAGGGTTCTTGCAGAAGGCCCATGCAGGTACACATTAGGACCTTCTGTTTCCCCCACATGCCCCTGTCCAGTCTTCAGCCCTTGGAGATCACTGAGGCTCAGAGTTGTGGTACCTCTTCTGCAGGGCAGGAGAATGGGAGGAGGGATGTTAGTGACTGCTCCTCACTGCCTGATTGGTAACTATGTTTTTGGAAGTGGGTGGTGTGTGTGACATTCCTCCTGGAAAGGGCTTCAGTCTGCACTGGTTTGTGCCAGAGCCTTCATGGGGCAGTGTTTCCCAAGGGTGAGCCAATTCTTACATTTTATCCAGATGAAGGATATGGGCTGTCTCTCAAATCCAGGCAGGACCCAGGGTGGGGAGGGAAGCCCCCGACTCACTTTTTAGCTTTAATTATCAGAGGAAAGACAACTAAGGAGCTAGGCCACATGGATAAAGGAGTTGTTTCGTGAGAAACAGCTTGAAGCTTAAGGTTTTTGGTTTGCTGGTGTTTAATGGCCAAATGCAGGTTCGAGGTAGTTTCTGATGTTTTTCTTTCCTTCATCTATTATGAAACAGATGTAGATGGTGACATCTGACATTTCAGAGAGGAAAGCTGGGGTGGGGAAGTTATTTCCCCCGGAAAGGTCACACTGGTGTCTAGAGGTTGCCTGTGACAGATGATTAGCCAGTTTCCAACACTGTGACCACAGATCCTCGGAGGGGCTGCACCTGTGTTTAGAACAATGTAGAGAGGAAAAACAGAAAGCTCAGCCGGTCCTTGTGTATGTCAGACTTTGCCCTCATGGGAGGTACCATAGGGTGTGGCTGACCAGCGTGGCCAGTGGAGCTCCTCATGGCTCTCTGAGCTCCATGCACATGGACGGCTTCTCATCTGCGCCCCGTCGTCTCGGAGCTTCTGTTACACATACTTCCTCACATGCAGCTGTTCCCAGCTGCTTTCGTGTTTTCCACCTTTTAGAATCAGGGCTACTTGATGATCTCCTTGTTGTCTTCCATTCTTTGTACCCAGGATTTGGTTTTAGTGCATAATAGTTCCCAGCTGTGTGCTTTTAGGACAGAATGCTCAGAGTCCAGTGAAGGGGGGTTGTGCCTTGCCTGGATGAGCCTTTCTCTTGAAGAGCCAGAGTTTGACTGAATGTAGTGCCCAGGGGAGGGCCATTTTTTGGGAGGGACACCGGGGTGGCCCATTAGGACCAGCTCAGCGGTAGAATGACAGAAAGGTGCAATGGCCTTTCCACATAGCAACGAAGGGCTGAGACTCTGCATGTTTGCTCTCTGGAGCTCTTGGCTCATGAACTTAAAGGTAAATCAGATACCTAGAATTTCTTTTCCAGTCTTGCTTCAGTTAGGAAGCTAAGGAGGGCATGGGGGTGCCACACAGTGTGTGTGTGCTGCGAGCCTTCTTTACAGAGGACACAGCAGGGAGGTGCACCACTTAGTGTGACCCCTGTCACGTGCACATGATTTATTGTTATTGTTTTACATTAGAGAAGATGCCCAGAGACATCTAGCCATGCGCCAATGCTTGAGATCAAGGATGGATTTGGGACTTTGGCCTACTGGGCTCCTATTTCACTTTACTGGTTGTGTCCTTGGGAAGCTCAGTTTACCTCTCTGAACTGTCTCCTAGTCAATGTTTCTCTGTCCCATGTAAGACCTACCTCGAATTTTGTGGTAAGGATCAAATGAAGTACACAAAAAGTGTCCAGGATAGAAATTACTTAGGAAATTGGAGGCATTATTTGTGTTGTTGTTTTCATTGTTAATGTTCTATTTCACAGCAAGGAGAGGGCTTTGGTGTGCTTTAGGGATAGTTGAATTTGGACCTCACACATAATGTTCATGGTGATTGATTAAAAAATAATAATCACTTCCAGTCTCTGCCCACAAGCCTCTGGCCCCATATAGGTTAATTCTGTCCCCTGCACTTGAAGCCGGGAAGGGCTCTTGGGAGGGGTGGAGGTGGTGACCATCACAGCTGTGATCTAGGGAGCAGTTTCTCTGATACCCACTGCATGTCAGCTTCATGGAGATGATCCTGAACCAGCTTCGCTTCCACGTTGTGTGTTGGCTACTGTTGTCGTCCTTCTCTAACAGGTGGCAGAACAGATGCACACAGAAGTGCAGTAACTTCTTCAAATTTAGCTGAGAAAACAGAGCCAGTTATATAATTAGCAAGCCCACCCTGAGTGCCACTGTAAGAGTGCTCTCTACTGCCACTTAGGGGCAGGAATTTAAATCAGCATCTCCCGTTGTGTAATTTCTGAGATTCAACTTTTTAAACGACCCTCATTCTACCTCTCACAGGCACTGGTTTAACTTCCTTTAATTTAGCAAATTCAGACTTATATACATCAATTGGCAAATTGACATTTTGGGTTATTGCATGCTGGTTTTGCCTGCCAGCTACTGGTTCAATTTTGGCAAAGCCTATAATCTTGCCCTTACAGCAGTGTTAGTGCAATTATTTGACTGTTTTATTCCACTTTCTTCTTTAATATTTTATAAAGAGGGTAAAACAGGCAAATTAAATTGTGGCTAGCAGTGATAAAAAGCAAGGGTCTCAAATACAATTGAGACAAATATAGGGGCTATTTGGCTTTAATTGGATATTTATTAGATTTAAGCTACTCATTTTAAATTGCAAAGGGAAAATGAAATTAAATAATTTGTACAAAATGCTAAATATACATTATCACATATCTAAGTGCAATT